>NW_009648878.1:435457-436683 GCF_000708025.1 Charadrius vociferus | reverse complement strand
GATAACAGCGAGGCGGCCGGCGCGGGGGCGGCGGGATGGACCGGGGCCGGGACCGGGGCCGGGAGGGCAACCGTAGACGGGGCCAGGCTCCGCGCATCAGCGGAGGTTTGTTTTTTTTGGTTTGGGTTTTTTTTTTTTTTTTTTCCTTTCAAGGCACAAGCAGGAAACCTGGGGAGAAAGGGACCCTGGCTCCTTTCTAGCTGCAGCACCTTTCTTGAGACATCAAAGAGCCAATTAACTCCGTCGCAAATTGGGTGGCGGTGCTTACACCGGAAGGCTGTTGAGGGCAGCAAAGGCTCGCTGTGCAGCCGCAGCTGCCAGCAGCGCCGTGTGCGTGTGCCTCTGCGTGTGTGTGTGTGTCTGTGTGTCTGTGTGTGTGTGTGAGGGGGTGTGTGTGAGTGAGAGAGTGTGTGTGTGTGCGCGCGTCGCCTTTTTCTTCTCCCTCTCCCCTTCTCTTTCTCTCTCTCTCTCTTTTTGAACTGCAGCTCTTGAATGTGTGCCATTCTTTAGACTTTCAGTCTGTTAAAGGATTTTAATTAGGCCTTGACTCCACATCACCGTGGGTGCCTTTGTGGACTGGTGAATGGTACAAGAGTAGTGTGAATCCAGCCCCCTATCCAGCACTAGGCAGCCGTGTAAGAAATACTCTTTCAGCCTCAGACGTGCCACTTCACTACAGCCTGTCTTTTCACTCCCCTTCCTTCGGCTTTTGTGCCTTTTGAAATTATTAAAATGTTAACATGACTGCAGAGCCTTTGATATTTAAGACAAAAGAGGAGGAATTGCAGGCAAGCCAGGCATTCAACAAACTGCAAATGGGGAGGAGGGGGGCGGGAGGGGGTTAGCAAAGCCTTTCTTCCCTTCTTCTGCCAGCTTTTCCACTTCGAGGAATTACTCCTCAGCTCCTCACCTCTCTCTGTAGGTGTATATATACCGAATGTACATAAAATAAAACGCAAGCAGATCTATAGGTGAATTTCGAAAGACGGGGACTTTAAAGACAATAGAGTGTTTGCACTTCAGGTTTCAAAGGCACATGTTTAATTACTGACAAATGCAGGTATCAGAACGTCTAAGAAGAACAAAGAGCTCGGTATTTGCATTTGAATTATTATTTTTCCCAAGCAATTGATTCCCGCGGTCGTTACCCAGACGCGGTCCTGGGGAAGGGAGAGCCGGCTCCCTCCTAACGCCGTGTGTGTTGTGGCAAGCCCTCGTGTGCCAGC
>NW_009648878.1:305097-435041 GCF_000708025.1 Charadrius vociferus | reverse complement strand
TCAGAATTAAAGTTGCCCCCCGCCCCCCCCCGCCTTCTTTATTATTTTTTTTTTCCTCCGTCCCCTCTCGCAAGCGGTAAATAAAGCTCATTTGCATGTCTTTGCGGAAAGTTGCTGCCGTACTAGAATAGAAACCGGGCTTACCTAGTTTTGGCAGGGTATGCAAAGTAGGATTGGCTGGATCAATTAGAGAATTATCTATTTATGAAATGTCTAGCTGCAATGAAAAGAGCTGGTACAATTATGAACTGTTGTCTTGACAACTGGGAAGGACTGATTGGATCATTTTATCAGTAGGGTTGCTGATTTCAAAAGCAAGCTGCCGAAAATAGTAAGGGACTTGGGTTTCAGAAAAGGGATTTTTTTTTTTTTTTCTTCATCGTCTTAGCTAGTAGGGAAAAATGTAAAGGGGGTGGGGAGAGGGAAAAGGGTTTCGCCAGGAAAGGTCCGTGATGCAGATTTATTGGCAAAAAGCCAGAGTTGCTATTGTAAATTTCCTCGCCGGTTTCAATGTCAACCCAAGCTCGTATTTGAACCCGGAATCAGGGCAAAAGCATTATCACTCTGTCACTTTGTTGCCAGAAGTGGATTTTTTTTTTTTTGTTAATATTTTACTGTTACATCTGACAGGATTTCACATTTTCTGTAGCCCGCCTTTAGTACGTTGAACTGCCAGACAGAGAAATTAATACCCTGAGTGACTGTATTTTAATTAAGCAATTTCATGCAAATTACAAATTTTAGATTGCCAAATAATATATTGCACAAAAATTGTAGGCTGGCTGATCTGATATGCATGGAGTATTACTCTTCCAGGCGCTGTGCATACATGGGAAAATGAACAAAAATGCTAATTTCCAATCTACTATGCAAACGGTAAAAGATGCCTATTTAGATACATATGCTTTCCTTAGGAAGGGTAAACAGTTCTTTAATTTAATATAGCTGACACTTGAAGATGTGTTTTTCCCTTTTACAAAGATAATTTTTGCATTGGAGAAGTAAATGAGAATTCAAGTAGAAAACATCTTGTTAATGGCGACTAATAAAAACTAATATTGCATGCAATATAATGATATTAAACCTTGTAACTGGTACATAAAGCAAGATCATTCCTATTGTTGCTCTGCCAATGAACATCAAATATGCTCGCATATTAAATATACACTGTCCGACCGGGACACCGTTAACCCCGCGTGCGGCCGGTGGAACGGTTACCGAGTCGCTGCAAAGGGACGGGAGCGGGAGGCGCGAACGTGACACGCTTTGAGCAGCCCGAACGGGCAAACGCCCCTTCTCGGCCCTCGCCAACCAAGGCGAGAACCGGGGGAGGTCCCCCCCGCCGGCCCGGAGGCTGAGCGGACATCCCGCACCCCACCTCCTCCACACGGCTTCCCCCCACCCCTCACCCGCTTGCCCCGGGCAAAGGCTGGCGAAGTCCCGCTAGCCCAAAGTTGGCGAGGCGGGATGCGGGCGGGCCCCTGCGGGAGCGGGGGGCATTCCCTACATAAGGAAATAACACTGACTTAGGATGGCATGACTGTTAAATTCCTTTAAATCAATGAGTTTGAGTTTCTTCTGCCAGCTCACATTTCCAATGCTTTTTACAAAAACACTTCCGTTTGTGCTGTCAGTCTCCAAATCACTTTTGCTACATCTACTCTTTCTCCCAATCTATATTTTTTTTTTTTTATGGTTTTGTTGCTCTGTTTTGTTTTGAGGGGATGTCCTATCTCATAACTACATTTTATTCTTCTAATTCCGAGATTATGACTTCTTTCTGATCTGCAAATATTTGGAAAACTGTATGTACTGCAGACTTGTAAATAAACAATAACAGGACTCTGATAAAAATATTAGTTCTGGACTACTATGTTAGACCTTAGCTTTTATTATTCCCAACTTAATTGCTTTATTTTCAGTTCAGCTGTTAAACTTGATCCTTTTAAAATTAAAATTTACCTTCAAATACATAACTAGGATGTTGCTTGCTTTCAGTGGTCACAGTGTGTATGATTTACTTGTGCTTTTTCTGAAACAGACGTTTTGAGGCAGGCAGCAGATTTACAGTCAGCAGGTCAGATGAACAGAGCCCAGATCTAGATAGCATAGTTTCCAAATCCACTTGATTTATGATGGAATTCTAGCCTATTTTTTTTTCCTCAGATTTTTTGACTGCCTAGTGCTAGGATGAACTATAGTTCTATCATAGCACAGAGGCATAGATTCAGCTAACTGCAATATTGCAGGTGTGATGATCTTGACTTTATTAATATTGGTGACAATTGACCTTATTAAAAGACTTGTCCAGATTTAATTAAGAAAGAAGAGAACCAATGACAATTACTATAGCCATTGGAAATGGCACTCCTTTTATCCAGTTGTCTATTAAGTTTATTTATCCAGTTGAAACCTCTCTTCTTCCAACTTGTACCTGTTGTTTCTGATCCTCCCACCAGGCACCACTGTGAAGAGTCCAGCTCCATTTTCTCCATAACCTCACTGCAGGTACCAAGGACTGCTGTTGCATGCCCCTGAAGCCATCTTGTCTCCAGGCTAAGCCAGCCCTGGTACCACAGTTTCTCCTCACAGTGCAAGTGCTCAAGCCCTGAATGAACTGGTGTCCCTCCACTGAACTTCAGTTTACTGATGTCTTTCCTGTACTTGGGGCACAAAACTGTGTGCAGTTGTCCAACACCCGCTTGCCCCGGGCAAAGGCTGGCGAAGTCCCGCTAGCCCAAAGTTGGCGGGGCGGGATGCGGGCGGGCCCCTGCGGGAGCGGGGGGCGGAGGGGGTGTCGGCTGGCAAAGCCTCTCCGCGGCCGGGGCCGGCGGCACCGAGGTATCTATCCACCCGCCGGAGAGCTCCTCTCCCGGTTCTGTCGCTCTCTCAGAGGGTGAGCAGAGCAATAAGCAGCTGCGGTTCCACAAAGCCTCTTAAGATAAAACTTTGTAGGAGCCCCGGCATCCTCTCCTGAGCCTTTTAACACCGGGTCTACTCATTTGGGTAAAACCATCAGGGTTTGCTCCTCGTTTTTCCTTCTATTTTAGCGACTTGATTTCCCAGCACCATGAACAAGCATCAGCGTCTCTGTAGGAATCAGCTGAGGCTTCCCAGATGCGGTACACAATTAACCTGGTTGTAAATTTAGCAGTCCTAAGTACAGGACTTGCGATTGTATCTGGAAGTGTGTGGGGGGTTATAGTCGTAAGCGCTGAGCACCTTCGCTACATTCAGTGGCTAAATAGGCTGAATGCAACAGGACTAAAGTGTAGAGCACTGATCTGAATTTTAACCACGCTATAGTTAATATTTTTCCCTCTTTATAATTTTTTTTTTTTTTTTTGGAGGGGGACGGAACAGGTTAATTAAAAAAAAACCCACAGAAGAACAGCATTTCAAAGTATAGATAGTTTATCTCTGGAACTAGTATATACTAAATGCCTTCTTTTTTTCCCCTCAGGATGTAAACAGTGCATTTAGGCTCCGTATAAGAGTCCAGTCGCTGATTTCACTGGAAACAGAGGATTGGTTGTTGGGGTAATGCATTATTCACTGTTGGCTGGGCATATTTCACTTTAGAAGACTTCTGCCGCTGTTGTTGCTAAGTTCTTCCAAATTTAAATCAGATATGGATTTAGGTTCTTTGAGATACTTATTCATGTTCCATAATAAGAAGAGAACTATTTATTGTCATGTTCATACTCCGAAATTTATGGAAACAATGAAGGCATCTGTGTATTTTTGTGCATAATTCAATACAGAATTTGAGCACAATTTTTACATGAGATTTCAGTGCAAGCACCTGTGTGTCTCTAGTCATTTACAGCAAAGATGTAGTTCAGATTTCTGGAAGTAGGCAAAGTCCAGAGGGTCCAATATCAGAAAAGCATTTTTCCACCTTGCAGAACATCAGGTTAGGATATGTGAAGATCGTTGCTAAACAGTTGCAGCAAAGCTGTGTTGTATTTTCAGTTACACTAATGATGTTTCTCCATATTAGGCTGACGTTCCTGAAAGCAGCGTTTGTTCCTGAATCACGACATACTCAAGCAAAATTTTTAGTCTTTATTGTCCAAGTGTATTTTCAGTACTGTGATTCATATACTCTCTCTGCTTGTAAAGCTGTAAAAATTAACCAGAGCTTTCTAAGCAGAATTTTCCATTGACATCACTGGAGAATCTGCTCAAAAGCTGATGGTGTCCTATGGCCAATGGAAAGTAGGCTATGCATGAAGAGAAATATCTGCATAAACTATAGCATCTTCTTTAAAAAAAAGAACAACCAACAAACAATTTTGCTCTAATTAAGCGCTAGTCAAACAGTGCCTTGCAAATAACATAATAAAAATATTTTGGTAATTTTCTTCAGAAAATAGTCAATAGTAAGTTTTTCTGTTTGTTTGTTTTTTAATCAATAAAACAGCTTCATTTTTGGTCAAATAATATTCTGGGAATTTCTCCACCAGCTGTCAAGCAGCTTGCTGGAATGGTTTCTGTTTCATTATTCAACCAGCTTGAGGGTTTTCACTCTTGTGGTGTTTGGCAGGGCAAATATTTTCAATACCTGCAACTGACCATCTTATTAACTGTGAAAAATTTCACTTGGACAATAAACAGTGTTCTGCCAAAGAATCGCAGCAACTTACTCCAAAGTACATTACTCAGTCAAAAATCTTGGGCAACACTTATATGACCTTTGCCTGCTTTCAAAATGCAACATTAATGCATTTTTTTTTCCTCCAGAATTCTCCATTGAGTAATATGGGTTGGTTTTTAAGAGATATCCCAAGAGTTTCAGCAAAACAGTTATTATACTTGGGATAATGATATTCAAAGGGATTCACCTTGCAACCTTTACCCACACGAGCGGTTAACTCTTACTTACATAAGGACAACAAGGACTACTTGTATGTATAAGGGTTGCAGGGTCAGACTCGAAGGTCCCCAATATGACAAAGCATTTAAGTGTAGGAATTACTTTGGTCGTTTGCTGTATAGGGCTGGAGTGCTGAGCTGGGGCCATAACTGACGCGGTGGCTGATGTTCCTGGGGTGAAAGTGTTTTGTAGGAGTTGTACTTTATGTTTTCAATACAAAATTAGGAAAGTATTTGGAAAAAGGGGGATATGTGAGAAACAAGGAGGTAGAAATGTATGAAAATGTGAATACAGGGTAGTAATATGGACATTACTTCCAGATCTTTCAGGTAGACTTCTCTAGATCAAGGAAAGCTAACAAAGAGGCAAAGCTTCTTGTGCAGCTCATATATACTGGGATTTCTCACAATGGCATTTTTGCAATTGACAATGTTTTCACAAAGTTTTTCACAGAAATTAGTTTGTTTGTCAAAACTTTGTCTTGGAAAGCATCTCAGCTTCAGGGGTTTTCAGGGTTGAAACAGAAAGAGCTTTTCATCATGGCACCCTGCTATAGGCAGACCAGGGCACCGTCTGATCAGCTGGTGGAAGCTGAACTTTGATCTATCACATTTGAGGCAGGTGCCCTAACCACCATTGACTGGTTTGTGCTGCAGTCTTTTTTTTTTTTTTTTTTGAAATGGGAAAAAACTTAATTTTATTTTCATGGGGAGTGAAAAAAAAAGTTTCAAAAAAGTCAAATGTTTCATGCAGAGGAATTCTTACTTTCCTGCCAGCCCTTCCTATATGACTTGGAAATCTGAAGGAACTTCATAGTTACACAAAAGATTCTCAGAAGAGCAAGATTTAGCCCCTGTGAAACTGGCAAAATATTTTGCAAATGCTTTCCATTTGAATGATTGAGTTGCGCAAAGTTTAATAAGTTGGGACATAGCTTTTACCAAAATAATAATAATAATAATAATAAAAAAGACAGGAGCATTAATTTGTCCTATATTATATAAACAGAGTTTGCACCATTAGGTCAATATTTCCATTCCAAATCTGTTATCCAGGGATGTATAATTTAGCCATAAATGTTCATTCAGAACTGCAGTGAGGCATAGGAATGTATCAAACTTCAACGTAGCCTTGGATAATTTTTAAATGACAGAAAGGCTAGCAAAAAAGGCAATTAATTTTTGTACACTTTCAATTGAAAAAGTAACTCCCACTGTTTAGGCAGATAGCCTACATTGTTGAAAAGTGCGCTTGTGGCACCTAAGTAGAAAACCAAATATGAAATAACTTTTTCATCTCCTGTAGAGACTCAGACTGACGTATATTTACTGTGTTAAAAAAGCAAATATTTATACAGTCATTTTTAGCATAGATTTTGGATAAAATTCAGTTGTGGCGAAAGTTATTGCATCCCATGATGACGTCAATAGAGAGATGGTTCTGCTCACTGTGCCTTTTACATCTGTGTTTAGGAGATAGACAAACACAGCGTAATAGTGTTAGGGACATTATTATAAACAATTAGGGGATAAGAAGCTCTCAGGAGCTGAGAATATTTTGCTATTGCTGGATGGAGAAAAACCAGTGTGTGCCCTGCTAGCTCAAAGCGTGTCTTTAATCATGCGTCAGAACACGGAAAGAAACTTCTTCCTGGAACACTTATTTGGAAACATGGTAAGCAGCACCGGCTATTGCCATTGTTTCCAAAATACAGGACAGCGAGTGGGAGAGTGGCTCAGCCTTAGGAAGCCCAGTAGCATCCTCTTGGCATTAGAAGCTCTCCCTTATTACGTTAAGGGCAGAGTTTATGAGACTCTGGAGAGCTGCCCGGTGCAGTTCCTGCTGGGCATCCCTCCACTCTGGGAAAGGTGAAACGCGATCCCTGAGGATGACAGCATTCCTCCAAGCGGGTTACAAAAGCTGCCCTGCCTGCTTGGGCCAGGAAATGGCTGGGAAGCCTTGGAAGGGATGCAAACCAGGGAGTAATAAAAGTCTGGCTAAGCTTCACATCTAGACTGTCAGGTAGGAGGGGACCCTCTGGAACTTACACTCAGAAGGAAGAGACAGGGGACGACTGGGTTTTTCCTCTCTTTGGTGCAATAACACGTTGCCAGTGGGTGCTACCTTTCTTGAAGTCAATGGAGTTGTAGCCATCTGGTTGAAATACTGTAGGGTTTGGGGTTTTTCTCACATTTACCAGCCCCTAGTCATTCTGAAGCATCAACATCATCTACTTCTGTTCAGCTACTTGTTACTTATCGAGCTAGGCCAATGCTGGAAAACACTTTAATGCAGATTTTCCTTCTTTGATACCATCATTCAAAGTTCCACTCTGATGAAATGCTAATAACCGAACAGGCCTTCCACCAAAGACACGCATTCGTATGCATTTTGAGACATAATTCATGGCACTGTATGACATTACCCTTACCACAAAGATGATTCACTGCTATGGGAAATAAATACCTGCGTTTAAAAAAATCTTTCCTGACTTGTTGAGAAGTAACTCCAGGCCCTGAAATTCCTTCGCATCACACTGCACAAAAGGACTCATTGTGTTAATGCTATGACTATGTGTCCAGGTGAGAGGAGAAAAAAGAAAGACAGATTGTTGGAAAAAGGGTCTGTCTAATGTATAACACCTGCACATACAGGAGTCCCACACCTGGTAGCCCAGAGGTAGGTGACTGGGAGAGGAGCACGTACTTGGGCAGTGCAGACAGAAGTGGGGCAAAAGTGATTTGTGTTCAGCAAGTCCCGTGGCAAAGCAAGACACCAATAGCGGTATTATTACTGATTAACGCACTTTCAGCTCCTCTGCAGATTCCAGGTAATTTCAATGGCATTGTCATAAGGGGACAGATCCGAGGAGTTCACAAAAACAGTGGTGCAACAAGACTCACTCTTCTGAGCCCATCAAAAGTGCTCTTACAGATACGATTTATTTGGCTGTTTCAACCTTTTCTCTGCTTTTCCACTGTCAAAGTAAAAAAAAAAAGTGAGAAAAAGGAGAAGGAAACAACTGAAAAAGTGCAAAAAGAGAGGAGGAAGGGAAGAAGGCAACTGCCTGCACTTTTTATTTTGTCATTGCTGTTGAAAACAACAGCATTTGGCATCACACAGAACCTTTCAGTCATTATGTTATTCACTGTACTTGAAGTCTGCTTCAGTAAAATGTTTCAGATTAAAATGTCAATGTTTATGCTCAACTGGCCCCAGATCTATGGATTTCGAAGTATTTTTCCATGGGTTCCTGATCTCCACACATTCTTCATTCTGCATGGCTGCAAGCCATGCCTCATAAAGGTGAGAATGTGGCATAACTGTGCAGACTTAAAACCACACTTCTTTGTGGTATGCTTTTCGGTTTCATTTAAGGCCAAATGTATGGCCAAATTCTAGTTACTTTAGTTGGTTTGATGGGCTGGCACAACTCGAGTAAGGGAAATCCACAGAATTTGGACTTCAAGTTAAAATATACATATTTTCAAGCACGGTTTATGTTCACAAAAGCTGTAATAACATGTTTCACCCATGCAGTTGACTTCAGCAGAAAGTTTATATTAAAAAAAAAAAAGTTTCAAGCTATTTCAAAGTCCAATCAGAGAAT
The DNA here is from genome assembly GCF_000708025.1 of Charadrius vociferus. Lineage (NCBI taxonomy): Eukaryota > Metazoa > Chordata > Aves > Charadriiformes > Charadriidae > Charadrius > Charadrius vociferus. Next base: position 426,552 of record NW_009648878.1, on the reverse strand, counting down.
AATGTATTATAATGGGTAACACAGTTGGTAGCGATTTCTGTATTTTAACACCTCATGTAATCATATAGTATTTGAAGAAGTAAACTACTGCTCCTTATGCTGCAGAGTACTGCTGCACCTACTCTTGCAAGCAAAGTGAGATGTTATCAAAGACACAGACTAAAAGCTTGAATTACTCTTCAGTATTTCTGTTGACATAGGAGCAGCAGCCTTTTCTTGTGGAGAAACAAAAGAAAAAGATGCTGTATTTTTTAAGTGTATCCAGTGAGTTTTTGAAACTTAGTAATCTGTTACAGTTTTGAAATGCTACATTATTTTGTAGCCTTTTAAAATGCTCATTTTATTAGCATCACCTTAAACTTCATCCTTTTTAAATGAATGGAATCAGTATCAGACAAAATGAGATTTCATATGACATTTTAATTTCTCTTTTTACGTTTGGGTCTTCTTGTTTTTTAGTTTTCCGGTTTCTGATAAATTTCTCCAATAATTTCATATTTAGTTAAATTATAAAGCCTCAGTTAGAACTGGGGCCCAGTAATACCCTGTAAATATAATTTAAATAAAGCAATTATTGCTCAAAGGTAATTTTTATGTATTTCTTCTGAAATAGATGCTGGCATATTCTGGCTTTCAGTGCGAATCCTTTGCATAATCACAAAACAAAACACTATCTCTTTAAGATTAATTTGTGGTATGAATTGTTACATTGTTGTTTTGGTTTGGTTCTAATTTGTACCCTTTTGGGCACCTTTGCTGCAACTACTCACCACTGCTGTTTGTACCAGTGAAAGTATCAAAGGACTGGTAAGTGCAAAACAGATGAGGAGGTTTGCTATTATACCTTCTCCTTACCTACGTACTGTTCATGTGTGCTTTCCTAATTAGATTCAATTCCATATCTTCTCTGGGAGAACCCTCCATTCACGCTGAACCCAACTTCACTACACACGCCAACAGCCCTTGGCTCAGTTCCCTTCACTGCCCTCTGTGCTACCTGGAAACGAGTGTTATTCTTTTGTGTTGCTTCCCATGCCACATTCGTCGCTTCACAAATCCCACTGATCTTCCTTTCTGCTTCTTTTGCCAAGACATGGATTTTCCCATCTTTCTTTCACAGTTCACAGGATCCTGAGCTTCTTCACCCAAATCACTTCTCTGAAATACCTTGTCACAAACAGAGGATGACCAGCTTCTCTCTCACTCTGCCCCCAGCCCCTCCTTGTCCCATTCAACTGTGGTCTCTGAAGCAATGTCTGAGCTGAATGTGGAGATTTACATGGAGCCTTTGCTTCCATTCTTTACTAAAAATTCTTTTAGCCGAATGGAGTGGCATCTCAGGACCTTTCTTTTGCACCAGCTCCCATGAGTCCCAGACCTCTTGTGGGGGTAGGATCTCACTTTTGAGACTACGATGCATCTGCTTTTTCCTCTGAAAAATGGAAGAACCTGATTACCTTTACATTCATTCTGCTCGGTTTTCATAGTGCTCCCTTCATAACACTGCTGAAGAAAAGAGAGAGGAAGGGACCTGCCAGAGGAAACTTCTTTATGTTTATCTTCTCTCGCATTTTACGTGGCCTTGAATGATAAGAGCTGAACAACTTCTCCTGTCTCCTCTCTCTCCTGGTCACCGCGGAACATCATGGATGCTCTCTGTTGGGAAAAAGGGAAGCAGTTTCCTCTAATGCTGCCTGTGTTATGTCTACTCTGTAGAAAAAGAGGGCTTTGCTGTGTAATACTGCATAACAGCCCCTTCAATAAAGTATAAAAATCTGCAAACTTCCTAATCCTTGCACAAGCATTTAGCCATGAGGCTTTTACCGCTACTAATAGGAGTCCTTCAACTAAATCTCTACACCTTTCTGTAATAATCTACCCAAGAAGTAATGTTCTGTAATACCATTCAATCTCTATTTTTATGTCATGCCACAGTCTAATATTCCTCAGTCCATGGCAAATATGCCTTCAGAAAATAGCCTGAGATGGGACAGAATAAGATCCATGATCAAATGAGAATCACTCATTGAAACAGAATTCTTTCTAGCGAGTTGATAAACCAGACCATGAGGATATAAAAAGGGCAGGGATGGTTTGTGCCAGGTACAGTATTTAGTTGGAAGATTTGGCTCTAAAAACCCATGAGGAAAAGAGCTCATTCTATGCACTGAGTGGAAAAAGAAAAGCCGAGATACTTAAAAGAAAATGGAAGTTACCTGAACTCTACCCTTCACTTTCTTTGTGATCAAGACCACCATTGGATGGCTGTAGAGCAGGCCCAAAAATGCCCAGAAAGGTGAAATGTTCAGCCAAAATCAAAGAAGTTTATAGGAAAGAAAAGGCACTGATCTGCTACCTTCCTTCAGTCTCGCAGAAGCTGTCTACGTGGCAGGGGGCATTAGAGTGAGCTTAAAACCCAGCCTAGAGAGCAAGTTTTTTAATTCCAGGATCTCCACAACTTTCCTTGTTTCATCTGGGATACAAGAAGCAAGATGACATATGTTCTGCAGTAATCGGCTGAGGGTTTCATCGAAGGTCTTTTGCAATTGAACTTCTGAGAGGAAAAGAGAGAGATTCAGTTCAAGGCTGCTGACCAACCCACAGAACGGGAAAGTCTGTCATAGGGAGGTACACAGGTTTGGTACACATTCTGCTGAGGTGAGATATGGCAGCAGTCATCAACAGGCCTAACTATCAGGACTTCAGCATCCCATTAGCACTGGTAGGTGTGGAGTGACTGCCTGTATCACGTGCCATTGCTGAAGCCACAGAGCTGGGAAGCCCTTTCTACCCATTGTCCACTTACACCGGGGCTTTCCTGTGACTAGGTAGAACACAGGTAAAAAAAAATAATAGATTACAAGAAACTTATAAATCAGTAAACTAGCTTTTGCTGTACATAGAACTACCCATAAGAGGCAACCCATTCTCAGGAGGCAGAGGAAGAGTCTCCACATTGTATTAATTCATGGAACAGCAAACATGGAATTAGTGCATTAAATTAAACAATATTAAAGTACAGCAAATGCTGATCAACAAACATCTGTGGAAAACGGTTCTTGGCAAACTGATTTGATGTCTTTATAAGTTTGGTTGAGAACACTAATAATTTTGATAGATGCAGGTTTGAATAAGATATTTGACTTATCTACACAATGTCCTGAGACTTTCTAAAGTTACAAGCAAAGGCCTAGATGTCAAAAAGTAACAATACTAAACCCTAACGAATAGTAAAAATTGCATAGGGTTGGTCACTGCTACAAAATAAAAAACTACATTGCTTAATTGCTCAGATAAATAAAAAGTATGTTTGGAAATGGCTAAATAGGAAGTCATGCACATGAGAAAAATGTATATGAAACTTAGAGAACGAGCAACCTCTCCAAAAGAAAAAATGACTATGAAGATTTGCCTCATACTGTATCTGCATCCCGGAGCTCTCAGGTTGCTATATTTCCTTTTACAGGGTTAATAAAATCCTCATTTACATATGTTGTAACTTAAGAAGCAGGAGAAAAGAAGTTCTTTTTTCTTAACATATCACAACTATTTAAATATTTGTCCAGTTCAACTTTCTAAAATTAGGCAAATCCATTGAAAAGTTATAGAGGTTTTAGGGAAAAGCCTGGAAAATGAGATTGAAAAATGTATCTTCCAGTGCAAGATTCAAGACTTGGGCTACTTAATTTATCAAGAGATAACTTAATCACAGTCCTTAAATACCTACATGGGAAACAGAAATTTCATAATAAGATGGCTCTTCAATCGAGCTAACAAAAGTGTAATAAGATCCAATAGCTGGAAATTGAAGCTTCATAAGTTTAGGCTAAAAATTAGGTACATTTTTTTGACAGTGGGGGTAATGAGCCACTAGAACAATGTACCAAAGAATTCTATGGATTCTTTGAGGATTTTTTCAATAATGTTGCATTACTGAACAGGTTGCACTATTTCAAACAGGTTTTATTTCAGAAAAGTCCATCAGCCTTTTTTAAACAGGAGGTCGCCCTGTGTGACCAAACCGTTCCCATTGAGCTCTACACTCTGTAGAGCTCACCATAAAGCACTTAGTGCCCAAATGTTGGGACATTTAAAAAAAAATTTAGTCTTTCAGAACTGGCAATGATAGCTGCAGGTTGTACATAGACTTTCTGACTCACATAAGTTCAAATGAAATGGTTCAATAGGCAGTTATGGAGTAGCTGCCCCAAATCACTTGACATACAACAAAATAGCATAACAATGCAGGTTTTCAGTATCTGAGTGCCATGAGTGGTGGATATACTGAAAGCAGACAAACAAGCTGAGTAAATGCTTCTTTACTGATAGCAAAATCTAGTGTGGAAGTTCAGCAGATGAATACTTATGTGATTATGCTCTGGGCTTAGGGGCTACTATCAGGACTCTCCAAAATTATATAGGAGCCCAGGCCATTAAAAAGAAGCGTATTATGAAGCACCAGAAGAATTATGTAATTTTGCCTCATGGTAAAACCTAGATTTCTACTGATGAAGCCAGATGAGCTCCAAAATGGCACTTAGATGCTCAAAACGACAATTTGAGCAAATTCAGGCAATTAAGAGAATGACCTCCAAAACCTGTCCACCTAACTGAGAGGTTGTGAGTATCCAGACAAGAAGCAGTCATTAAGTATGAGGAATTCTGCTAGTTTCAAGAGCACTGCCGTCCTCAGATGGACCATAACAGCTAGGTAACTGTCCCACCTTTTAGGCCATTTGGGTTGAAGAATCTTATCTAAAGTTTATACTATGGTTTGCAGGAGTTGTGGGTTTAGTTGCCTTGAATCAGAGAATGCATCTCAAGTTATGCTCCTTTTAGATGGCTGCTCTAACAACCAGGCTGTTGCACAAAAGACTATTTATTTTTCCAAAGAATTGAACATGTCTGTCACTTATAACTGAAGGGCTGACCTGGTTACAAAATTACAATGTGCACATCTGGCATGTGAATCTCAGCTATACAGAAACTCTTTATTCTTGGACAAAGACACCATCTTGAGCAGCCCCTTGTTTGATATATCATATTAGGTAGCAAATTAATATTTCCTGTTCATTCTCCCATACCCACACCTCCTCTACCCTAACTGGATGTGCAGTATATCATACATCCCAGAGTTAAGTACCAAGCTCCTCATTTAACACAAGGAAATTGAATGTCACATCCCCTATGTCCCAACTGGGCTCTGGCACCAGTGATCATATGTGATGAGATGGGTCAGGCCGTATCAAGTCAAGCTGGGCAGCAAGGACTGCCTTGAGAGACCGAGGGAGGAAAGAGAAAACACTTGTTGGAATGCATCACAAAAGTGATCTACATTAAAAAAAAAACAAACAAGCAAATAAAAAAGCAAACAAGAAAAAACCTCAAGCACCTTTTTTCCTTTTTGCTAGGTTATTTTTATCTTGGGTCATCTGTTCCCCATCCAGTTCACCACACCATGAGTGAGAGGTTAAGGACTTCCTAAGCTGGTCTTCTAGGACAGTTGCTGAAAGAGAATCACACAAAACTATTCTGTAAGTGGAAAAGCTTACCAGCAGTCTTCCACACATTCAATTCTGGTTTAAAAAACTCCATCAGATCAAAAGAATAATGGTGAAGCAAGTTTTCGGAATCATGCCAAGTCAAGAGCAAGATTCTAGCAATAACTACAGAAATCAGACTAATGTCATGTTGATAAAAAAATAGAAAAGGCAGAGGAAATTAAGCAAAAAAGAATATGTTTTCTAGGGAATTATGGGAAATTCTGGACATTCTTATAAATTTAACCTAAGACATAATAAAAAGAAAAAAACCCACAACTTTAAATTTCCCATGAAGACAGAAAATATTCACAGCCGAGGGAAAAGGCAAGACTCAAGAACAAAGAAAGCCATAAGTTAGTTTCACTGCCTACTTTGGCAGTTCCAATGAGGAACTGTAGTTCCAAGTGAGGATTGAGAAGAAAAAAAAATTGGAAAAGGTTATAATTTAATCAGTCTAGTAAACAGACTTTGTAAAAATTACACAGGAGGGGAGTCTATCATCCAGTCAGACCACTCACAGTGCAAGTGTACGCTATGTACTTGTTTTGAAAAAGAAGTAGTGGAAACTTGTTGCTAGACCAAGATGAGAATTTTTTGATAGAGTCCTTTTCCAAGGGAAAACTGTAATGTTCTTGTGTAGGAATTGCTTCAAAGAAGCATACAGATGTTTCGACAATACGTACAATGTATTTCAACTACGCACAACTGGTTTTGTGAACAATTTTCAAGGTTTTGTGAACAATTTTGACTTTTCTTCTTGTCATAACTTCCTACATCATTGTAACCACAAATATACAAAAGATCAACAGTGAACTAAAACCTTTTCATATGAGCTACACAGTTTTTCACATATTTATTTCCTAGAACATTGAAGTATTTTTGTTCATAACAGCTCCTTTCCTTGCTATACACTCTGTTCTAGAACAGAAAATTATTGAGGAGCTGTGAAATTTTTTCATGAAATGGAAAGCTTGCATCCCAATCAAATGTAACAGTTACTAATTTGCCATGTTTAGGTGATTTTGAGTGTGCCAATTTACTCGGGATAAGTGATCCATTTGGGTGTTTGTTGTTTTAATTTGTTGACATGAAGTGTGCGTATGATTTCTTTTTATCTTGAATGGATATGGTAAGAATGAGGGGGAAGTCACACTGAGGGAATTCCACTTACTAAACGGCTGCGGAGGCACCACTGGGTATGTCGGCATCTCACAAGGCAGTGGAAGGGAGAAAAATCCAGCCCGGCTCTGAAGGACCTGCTGCACACAAAGCAGGATCCAGAAGCCGTGCCAGAGCGGTGCTCCGTATGGGCTAATACAGGGATGTCTCGGCAGGGCTGATGAGCCCAGGCAGAACAAATTAACTTGGCCACGCCGTTTCTGGTGTTTGAATTAGCTCTGAGGACAGCCCCGTTGTGCCCAGTTCTCTTCAGATTTGTGCGAGCCCTCCAATAATGCCTAAAGCAGCATTGCTAAGAACTGTCATAAGAGGTTTCTTGTGCATTTTTAGGGATGCTGGAGGACTTATAGGGAGACATATTTATGCTGCGTAGGTCTATTAGTGAAAGTTGAGAAACTCTGTCTTTCACCCGCATGGAAGGTTCTGAAACGGTCTTGACTAGCACTAAAAAAATCACTCTGCACCAAACAAAAAAGCCTTCTTTTCATAACACAGCACTTATTTATACCTGGGAAGAACAATATTTGAAAGTGGTTGAGATCCTAAAATATAGATAATCTCTTTCAGAATCTACAGCCCTCAAATTAGGCCTGGCAGATAAGCATGAAATCTTAATTTTATGTGATATTCACTGGATAAACAACATGACAATCAGAGGACAAGGCTGCCACACAAAGTATCCCATTTTGATGAAAATGTCTATTACTGCTTTCTGTACTAACTGTAATTTCCTAAAGACTGGAATTTTCATGCCAGATAGATCATGTTGTTATAGTCCAGTTGGAAGGCTATAAAGTCCCTAGTTGCCAAGGCCACGTCATCATCAAATTACTTCACCATCTGCTAATAGTTTGGTGTCGATGACAAACCCAGGTGCATTCCTAAATATAGTAGTGATCTAACAACTTGTGGCTATGTCTCTTCAACTAGAGAAGACTGAACCGGAACATTTTGCTAAAGAACATCATAAATATGAATAGGTAACAAAAATAATAGTGATTGCAATAATTCTGTGGCCTTATCTCCCAAATAATCTGAATGCAATTTTAAAAATGTTGAAAACTATATGCAAGAATTATTTTACTTGCTGGCCTGAGGTAGAATGTGGCATTTTTAATAGTGTGGAACAGTGACATTGCTGTCTTAAAAACGGGAAATATAGAATGATATATACAGCTACTCAAAGGGCTTGAATGTGCAGGAAGAAAATAACTATGACTCCTCTCACAAACCAAAGTAAGAGCAGAATTTGTCTCCTAATGGTTGTGAAAAGTGTGACTGCCTCATTTAATTACTTAAAAAGAGTCAAGTCTGGAGCTATGGGAATCAGCCTTCATTTGACACCACAATCAACACATTGCCTTCTGGCAAGTGCTTCTGTTCTGTCCAGACCCTTTCTCAGAATAGAGGGGGTGCTCACCACATTCCTGCACTTGAGAATGGCTTCCTCAGCAACCTCCAGACCCCCTGTCCTTGTGGACACACATAGAAAGGGTCACACATGGGAGAACTTCCCAAAGTGAGGGGATGTGGCTCCCTTTGGGAAGAGAGGCGATGGCAGGGAGCAGCAGGCCTGCCAGCTAAATAACCTCTCCTGTCAGCAGTTTCATCAATCACTGTGGGCCTATCCGGAAGCCTGCTGAAGCCAATGGAAACCCTCTCTGTGACATCATGGTGTTTTGGGCTTGTATTACTGAATCACTCTAATGTCCTAAGCTGTCCTTGGAAGAAGTTTGGTGCTGTTTTATCAGATTATCTGTTTCACTTTTTCTTGGAAAAAAAATAAATGTGCCCTTTACTACGTTCCGTGAGCTTCTTATATGAAATATAATTCAAAACATTTAATTCTTCAGCAAAGGAAATGTGATTATGAGCAAACACAAAACAGCTTCTGAGTGTTTTTTAAAAATATGATTTGTAACATTTTTATATTTACTTCAAGTTTGCTTCCCAAAATTACACTTACTTTCCTCTAAAAATTGCCATTATTCTTTGGCTTTTCTTTTATTGCAAAATTATTCACTCAGTTTCTGGTTAGAAAAGCTTTGCTGGAATGAAATGATCTTTCAGAACAGTGTACCTTTTTATGTTTCCAATATTAACTAACCACTCAGGGTGTGATCTTGTTGAAATCGGAGGATTTTCTATTATACAGGAGTGGAAATATTTAGCTTCTCTCTCCCCTCTCAGAAAACAAACCACATCCTGGAAAAAGAAATGTTTTACACAGAATTTATACATGATAAGAAATTCATTCCACAAGTGGAGTAAGACCTTTAAAAGACCTTTATCTACCTCACAGAATAAATTCGATATGCCTTACAAACCATTATGTGAACTCTTCCTCTCGGTGCATGCAGATGCAACTCTCTCCTCTAAGTGCTAACACCATAATTTCCATTCCAATGATGAAATCGGGTGTGGAGGGGGACAAGTTTATTGTAATGCACTTGTATATGATTACATACTAGACTGTAAAAATTTAACATTTATTTAGCTTCTTCTAATAAGCCTTTCAAAACCTAATAAATCTGAGTAGCTTAAAACATCTGTTTGCTCTGGAAGATCATTCAGTAGGGTTGGGCATCCTGCTGGTGGGGCTGCTGAGACTGTTTAAAGAGCCTGGTTGACACTCGCAGCGCATGTTACAAGAGGGCTATTCTTTAGGAAACTTGGTTTGCATAGTTTGCAAACACAAGATATTGACAGACTGAGCTTTATGTATGCAAACTGTTTCTCCAGAAGTTTTTCTGCAAATTTTGTTAATGAAGTGTAATAGAGATGCTTGAAAGGCAGGACCCCATTAGCACTACAAGATAAAAAATCTCACAGCCTTTCTTTTCCGCTATGTCTGAATGGGGCTTCTGGCACTTCAAACTCAGAGACATCTTGCCTGGTGCAAAAGGTTCAACAGGGACAGTCCTTAATGTACAACTGACATGCATCACCACGGATCTTACATGGACAGGCATTGGCCAGAGCAGATACCAGTTTCCTTTGTTTCACTCTTCTCTCTATTTTACTGAAGCCCTCTGCCCTAAAGCAACTCTGAAGTGCCCTCTTCTTTCTGTTACTCTAGTGTGGTGATGAAATACAGGGTGATGCAGGAGCTACTGATGCAAACGCATTCCAGCAAAGCGACTCCATAAGAAAAATCCTTCACTGGCCAATCATCCACAACATAAAACCCCTCTGGAGTCATTTGATGATACAAATCAGCTATAGCAGAGCTGTTACTGCTGGACTTGGAGTTTCTACCCAGAGCACCTACAGCGTTTTGCCTCCCCAGACATATTTATATAGACAATGAAATGGGACGGAAACTAGTTTTGTAAACATAAGGTGGGAAGCTTGTATTTTTGTAGAGTTCATGTACGTATTCACACAAAGGAAAGAAATTAAATAGGTAATTTATAATTTTGATCTTTTTATAAAATAACGTGTACCATTTATCAGAAAACCTGTGAAACAAGAATAGATTTAATATCATGGAGGTAATTCCCCCAGCTTATTGTTCCATATTTCCTGGTCAAAATCAGTGCTGCAAAATTTGTTAAATCCATAAGTAAGGTTAAATAAAGAGTTTTGTCACATACTTGTATTATAGAGCACTCTTTCTATATATTTCTAACACTTAAATATGAAGTTTTGGTGATTTCACTAAGAATTTGGGGCCTCCTTGATTTCATAGTAACTTGGTATTGCTTAGTTTTTAAATGCTGGGTCCAAGAAACCTTCATGTGACTTTTAGAAATTTCTGAGTTAAAGGACAAGTTAATGTGTCTGAAGTTGGAAGGTAATAAGTAAGATAAATGTAAAGAGTTTGGGAAACACAGGTTTGGATCACAGCATTACAAAAGCTAAATAATGCAATGAATTAATTAATAACAAATTATCCCATTTTGCTAGGGATACAAAGACAAAACTTGTGACATAGGGAAAGGATCTGTTACCAGGACAACATACTGGAGGTCTGATAGAGCCTAACTTCACTGCTTCTGCACCAAGGCAGTGGAGCGAATTAGAATGGATTTGGAGCTGCCCTAAGTTTTACCAGGGCCAATCAAACAAAACAGAAACCTGTAACTTGCTCTGCATTTCCTTAATTTCCACCATGTCCCAGGATAAATGGGAGATAGTGAAAGGTGGGCTTCAAAATAATGGTGGGAACAAACAAAACTTAATCATTAGGATAACAGTGAAAACAGGCTTAACGGGTTTGCCCAGCAGAATGTGTGTAAATACCTCTCAAAAATTTACTGCGAGGTGCTTTTTATCTGGACTTTTTGTTGAAGCAGTGACAGGAGAAAGGCAAATGGAAACAAATAAAGCCAATCATTATTTCAGTATTTTCAGATATATATATCCTAAACCGGTTCCCCAATATCAGTAGTATAAAAAAAAATAACCCCTTTTCAAAGTCAATGTGATGGTAGCAGATTGCTTCCCAAACTAGAGTGACTCTCAAGCAGTTTTCATCGATTTAATTCCAATAATGAATATGGTTGATATGATTTTTCTCACTGGTTTATATTGGTACATATCCTGAATGTATTAATGCATTGAAAAATTTCCTTTCCTTAAGATACGACAAGCCTGTTGCTTTTCTCTTATACCAAGTGGATCAATAGTCATACTGAATAAAGCTTTTGTGAGAAGAGAATCAACCCTGATTTTCAACAATACTCATAGCTTTCGACACACTGGCTGCAGGAAATCTGCCTCTCTGACTCTTCAATTCTAGCCTCTAATACACTCTCTCTGCTGGCATCATGACAATTTTCTGAAGTAGACCCCCTGAGACCTTGGGTCATGAGGCTTATTTCACTTTGTGCGATTTGCCTTAGATGTGAATTCAGGTTGTTTCTCGGGTGTTCGACCTACTTCTCCAGAGGAGCAGTGAGCTACCAGGGCAGCTGAAGCACTTCCCACCCCAGTGAAGCCCACCGAAAAGGCTCCCTGGATGTGTGTCCACCTATTTAAGCAATCAGAGAATGTTGTGAGGAATAAGCTTTCTTAGATTATTTCTGTTTGGGAATAAAGTGATAAAGCATTTTTTCCTTGTGCTATTTCCAATTGGAAATACCATGAGGAAGCGTGTTTCTCATTATATTTCCTATTTGTTCAAGCGTATTCCCATGCCAAAGGAACAGCTGAATCAAAAGGCAGGCAATGCCCCAGAGTTTTGATGCAAGCAAATGGCAAGTGAGAGTAAATTACTTCTCTCTTTTCTTCTTTAACTTTTTTTTTCCCCCAAAATTGTTGAAAAGTTTTGATGCAAAATGAAAACAGAATTATGGGCTGGGAAGCCTCCACAAAGCCTTACTCATCTTTTCTGACAACAAACTGCTGGCTAATTTATGTAAATAGGAAACCTGTATGCTTTCTGGTGTTAGCTAACAGAATTCAGTGAAATGGAGAGCCCAGGCTCTGGTTGAAGCTGGTAGAAACTCGCCCTGTCTTCATGCTTTTACTGGAAGCCTGAATACTATGCTACGCTATTTTACTTTTTCTTTATTCTCATCTTAAACAAAACTTTTTCTTTGTGTATTGACTAGATGTAGGGCAAAGCTCTTTTATTTTGCGCCAAGGGAAAGACTATTCTGCAAGCTAGATTTTACCACAGGGCAGGGAAGGAAAAGGGAGCATCTCTTCACTCCCTGATGTTACCCATGATGGATACAGCCTGGGCTCCCTCCTCATCCGCAAGTCCCACTCTCCTTTCTGGGACTGCAACCGTTTGGCATCATCATTTCTTTCTGTTAGTTGCTTGGTTCTCAGGCAATGAAGCTCACTGTGGTGAACATCATACTGCTTACCAGGCAGTCCTATGTATATCATCTATATCTCATTGAAATCCAAAAAGAAAAAAAAAAAGGTTTTACATGGGATGTATGCGGTTCATGGCCCTCTCTTTGTTCAGTTGACCTTTTCTGTGGGTAGTAACTTAGATGAGCAGAATTCATAATGACTGTCAACGTGGTTCATGTCACAACGAGACCACCGCAGGAGCCCTCTCCCACCCCATTTCTCCTCAGACATTTTCCAAGGTGCAGAGCAAGAGGCACTTGTGGGTGTGAAAGGCCAGTGGTCTCAGCCAGGACCGATGATAACAGAGGTAAACATCTCTGCAGGAAAGGTAGTGCTTAGGCATGTGGACAGTCTCAGCGTGTTCTTCTCAGCACTTGTGCCTCTGCAGGGATATCACACTGTCCAGCAGACAAAATGTCATCTTAACACATGGCCATGAATGCAGGAATCCTGCACCCTGTAAGCATTAAAGAATTTTTTTTTTTTCCTTAGCAAAGATTTCTAACTAAAAATGTAAAAATTGCTGTCTGTTCTGAGCCTTTGTGTCTGCACTTAGAGGGAGGTACGCCTTTTTCACCCCAGGTCATTTCTGGATTAACTTCAAAAATGAAAAACAAAAGGCTTCCGTTGTCGCAGAAGGGAAGTTTTGAGTTCTGTTTAATAAGGATTTTGTTTTGGGGCTGGTGGGGGGGAGAGGGAAAGAATGCTTTGTTTTATAAAGGTTATTAAACTATTTCTATGTCATAGGATTTTAATTTTATGTCTTTTTATACTAATGGTAATGTTTGTTGCTTGTAATGGGCTTTTTTCCAATTTTTCTTTCTCACATTTTCTAGTGACGGAAAGAGTAAGGTTGTTAAACAGGTAGAATTAAGAGTTCTTATCCACATTTTACGTTCAATAGTTAGACAGCAATTTTTTTGTTACCAAGATGGTTTGTCTGGACAGTATTTTAACATTGGCAACTTTTCCTGCTTTTTCTTTCTACCAACTTTGTGGTAGAAAACAGTGAATACCTTACAAAAGGGGAAACTGAGGCGGAAAGCGATATATGATTTGTAATTAATTCAGCTCACCGACAAAATCTTAAATTCTTTCTAACTTAATCAGGGTTCAGAAGTGAATTCGTTACAGAGAAACCAACAGACACCAGGTTTCTCTGCACTCTACTCTGAGTAATTTTTTAATTAAAGAGGAATGTGAAAATATTGAATGATAAAATGCCAGGAATAATTATGATTGTAATAACAATCCATGCAAGTTTTATAATAATAGAACACTGAATACTTTGTCTCTTTTATGTATTTTTATGGTTAAAATTAATATGTGTACCAATAATCCTTTTTATTGTATTTTAGGATTCTGGTGTGGGGAAAAAAAAACCCACAAAGGAAAAAGCAAAAGTAACTTGTCACTTAGTAATTCATGTGGAAAGAGACCTAGCCTACAAGAGGACATTGTCAGCTGAATGAAGGAGATTAAATTGATAAGGAAGAATAGAGGTCTGCTTCCTTCATTGTCTTGAAAATACATTTGTTAGGCAGCTTTCCAACACAGAAAAGAGAATAAGACACTTCCTAGGACAGAAAGATTAGTAGTTGGAATAGCAGTCTTTCGTGATAAATAAACCACGTCTATTTACCCTTTTGGGATTTGAGAATTTGCTCTCCAATTATACTTCTCTTTTATCAAGATGTGAACACGACTGCAATGGTAACTTAAAGAAGATGTAAACTTTAACACACAGCTTTTCCTTTAGCTGCTTTAATATCTTTTAGCCACACTCAGGTTTTGGTTGTAGATATTGAGCTCACTCTCAGTGACAAATGTGCTTTCTTAGGCAGTCTCGTATTCCTTTGACAAGTTATTGGTAATACTATGCTCCATATAAAATTATGAAGTAAGCAGCTACTGCTGAGGACATGACATGAAATTAATTGGCTAATTTTTGTCAATTTAAAGGAGATGAGCTCAATTCCTTGATCAAAGACTCTAAATATCATCTACTCAATGGACTTCCAAATGCATGAGGGATGGCAGTTTATGAAAAGCAGTTTTCCACACAAGCCTTAGTATAAAAGAAACACTTGGTTAACAACAATTATATACAGGGAGAAAGGATCACAATAAAACAAGCCATTGTTTCTTCAAAGAAATTGTTTAATGGAAAAAGCTATTATCAGTTAAATAACTCTGTGATAATATGACAGTGGGTCAATGTGAATTTGCAGCTGTTCTGAGTTCCCACAGACTTTTCTCCAGTTTAAAAGTCTGAACAAAAGCCAACTCTTTCTATTGACTGTAACAGGCTTCAAATAAGCTCTCATATATTCAAACAATGCATTTTATATAATAATCCATCTCAAGATAATTCCTGAATTACGGGCAATGCATATATAGTATATACACATCATAAGATATCTGTAAGTCTTCACCTCATATATTAGCAACTGTTAACCACCCAGTTCTGACCATACTTCCAACAGAAATGACTCAGTCATGTCTGGTATGGCTTCTCCTACCTCCTGTGTGGTTGAACATCATCATGTGGGCTTTCAAAGGCCTGTTAATTACTCATGGAATTGATAATACTCAGAAATGCTAATGTGAAATTCTGTAGACACAACTGTAAATTGTTTTGAAAGTGTACTTGAAAATTTGACTGCTCACATCAGTAAATCATCCTGTAAAATATCTTCAGTGGAGGTGCCTTAGTGAAATTCATTTTAAAGCAGGCAAGGCTTAGCTAATTAAGAATAGTTTTATGCTGACAAAAACCGTACAGTATCAGTTTACTTCAAATCAATAAAAGCAACTGAAGTCTCATACATTTCCTGATCTTTGAAGGAAACAGCAGTACAGTTCTGCTAAGTAATTAGAACAGAAAAAATGGGTTTTGCGCTGGAGAAACATATCAGCTTATACTTATATATCAGTATAGGTTGATATGTCATTGTGTGATATAAATTATTATCAAACATATTCTGAAGAACTCCTGTAGGTGATGAGGTTTCTACCCCACATGTCCTGTACTTTTAGAATAAACCAAGCCTAGGTGGCGAAATTCCATCGCCTTTTGGAAGGACGAAGACCATCTCCCAAAAGGAGCTGAATTTCTTGCACATCTGGTACAGTAAGGTCCGTTGGCCAGATGTTGTTCACAGACACAAGAAATTAAGAACTTACTAGTACTCATGTCTGCCTGTTTCTCTCAAAATTACAACAGATTCAAGGGACATAAAACTGGCAAATTCTAATTTTAACAAAAGGCCTGATTCTGCCGCTGTTATTCTGCCCATGTCCACAATGACAATTAGATGTCTAGCACAGGATTCAATTTGATCTTTAGAACATCTCTAGTAAATTTCCCATTAAAAATACTGTGGAAAAATATGGCTTGTTTATTTCATGTACTTGAATAAAAATTGTACTTTTTGGAAAAAAATAACGTTTCTTGTGAAAAAATTTAGTCACCTCTAACTAACGGTTTGCATTACCCAGATCATTTATCCCTGAAAATGAGAGATTAAACACATTACTTGTATACGTTTCTATAAAATGATAAATTATGACAGTTGCATCCCATACTTCCTGTAAAGCTGTCATCTTTCTCCCAAAGGCAGGAGTATATGTTGCACTCATTATCTGTGCTGCATTTCATGTTTTGTTTGCGGTTTTTTGTTTTTAGAGAATTTTAATATTTAATTTAACAACACTACTAAAATGTTGTGCTTACGTTATTAAAGCTGATACTGCATCTGTAAGGCACCAATATTCTAAACATATGTAATTCATTAAAAAAGTACAGTTAGTTAAACTACTCTTATTGATGGTATCAAAATAATTATAATCACTTGCTTGATGTGTGAGACAATATTAGCAGGGCTGTTGACCTTTTAAAGTCTGCCAGTAGGGACAGCTGAAAGCTTTTCATAAAAAAAAAAAAAAGGAAAAAAAAGGGATAGCTGCTTACTGTGGTTCAGAAAGCTAAACAAATCCAGAGAGTTTCACCTTGCTGATGCATGTCACAGCCAAAATTACATCCCCATGGTATCCTAAGGGTGCTTTGTGTAGCATAAATCAGGACGAAATTAGGCCTATTAGAGTTTACTTGGTTTAATAGTTGAGAATCAAGTTTAAACAAGATGACCAAGTACTGGTGTATATCTACACGTGCTACTATGTCCCCGGGTAACTTTATTGAAACAGTATTACTGAAAGAATTAGGTATAAATTGGTCAACACCACATTTAGGCTGTAGAACAGAACTTTTCTCATTACCAGAGACATGAATCCTAGAAGGAGCCACAGAGGCAGGAAATCTTAGGGATTTCTCAGTTTGATACAATTGTGGGAAGAATTACAAGGCCTGGCTGTGTGCAACAGCAGTGGATTAGATTTAGGGCTCTAGGAATTGATCTTCGCTGGATTAGCAGTGTCAGTTTGAAGCATCCCTGCCCTGAGCAGTGCACTTTGCTCGTCTTCCCAGCGGTGACAGAAGAAGCTAGATGTCTGCTCCACGCCAACGCTGACTCACAGCCCACTGTGTTGGCTTGAACCACCTTGCATATATGTCTCCTTTAATTTTTTTCTGTGGTGCTCAGTGATAGGATGAGGGGTAACGAGCACAAAGTTGAACACAGGAAGTTCCATCTTAACATGAGAAGGAACTTCTTTACTTTGAGGGTAGTGGAACACTGGAACAGGGTGCCAGAGAGGTAGTGGAGTCTCCCACTCTGGAGACATTCAAAACCCGCCTGGACGCTGTCCTGTGCAACCTGTTGTAGGTGACCCTGCTCTGGCGGGGGGGTTGGACTAGATGATCTCCAGAGATCACTTCCAACCCTGACCATTCTGTGATTCTGTGATCCTTTGGGCAAGAACCATGGTGTTTAAATGTTCTTGTTCTATCTCCCTGGTTAGAGAGCAGTGTCCAGCAGACCACTGGTGAGCATAACTCAAGATTCTTCACATCCTGCAGTATGTGGGAAAACTCCAGGGGATGGAGAGTCTCCTGCAGTGGAGATGACTGCCTATGCATTTTCTTATGTATGCAAGTACATTTGGTGTTGCTGTACTATCAAATCTGTACATTCAATATAGCATAGTACACAAACACGCCACCATTGACACTGTGAGCTCCAGGCCTGCTGTCCCAGTTCCATTGACCCCTTCCAGCAGTTTTTGTGCCTGATCACTACTGAAATCCATGTTGAGCAAAGCTGATCAAGTTTCTCCACCTGGATGTCTCCGTGGTGCAGTGTGGCCTCCCCAGGACCCCCTCCCACCCTGCCCATACCCCCAGCAGCTCTTTCTGGCTCAGGCCCTGCCCCCAGAGCTCCCAACCTTGTTGCATATGATGCCACAACAAAAAAAAAGAAAAAGAAAAAGAAAAAAGACATTTGAATGAGTTTTAAGAGTGTTCTTAGTAGGTTTAGGTAAGAATGTGAGGATCTGTAGTTCTCTGAAGCTATAAATGTCCCTGTCCTTTGTGGTGGAGTTTCCTTTATTTAATTTTAAAGATATGGAGGGCTAATGCCCATATCTGAGTAAGTGACCTCAGGATTACTTTGTAGTTAATTTTACACATCTCTCTGAATCTCACCCTTAGTGTTGTACACACATAAACTAAAAGAGACAAGGTTTTAAATATTGAGGGATAGTCACTAACTCCTCCAGTGAGAGCACACAGAGCATTGCAAAAGTCATTTGGCCCATGGTATGTCCCATATGAATCACTTGTTGGTGGGCAGGCAGATCATTTTTGCATGCAACTATTTGCCTACTTGTTAAGCCCCCCAAAACAGAGGCTTTTTTGATTTCCACCTTATTTTCATCTTTTCTTTTAAACCTATTTGGAGAATGGAAGGCTACTCAAAGCAAGAGATCCAGAATCTGGGCCTTGGCAGTATAGACTTGCAGCACTTTTGGCAAGTCAGTTTTTGAGTAAATGGAGACACGTTAATGTTAAGGGTTAATCTTCAGAAGGCACTGCTGGAACACTAAAATTCTGAATATTGAACAACAGGTAGTTCAAGATGCACAGTCAAAAATGGAGGCATTCTGACTTAGAAACAGCTTTTTGAAATGTGCTCAACTTCTATATGCCTTGATTTTATTTTTTTTTAATGCACAGAATAATAGTTACCTCCCATGGAGTAAATTATGTGCTTGCCAACACACAATACATCAGTGGAAAAGACAGGATAGAGTCCTGGACTGCAGACCTGTGCTTTAAACACTAGCTGTGCTCCCTTTCCTTTCTAAGTTCAAGCTCTGGCTTTAACCATTATTACTTTGGGTTTTATTGTAGTTTTTCTCTACCATTAAAGAGCAGATTATTTCAAAAGTACCTTTTATTTAAGCTAAATTGACTTTCAAAAGGAACTTAAACTTGCTCAATATATTTTGTTTCCTTTTGCTTCTTTCACATTTGTCTCAACACACTTCTAGCCATAGTGAGATATGAAAGAAGCAAATACAGCTCTCTTGGTTTCCATAAAGGTACTCATTTACTAATACACCAAGATGGCATCTGGATAGGAGATGACTCCTATTCAGCTGTTATAGAGTTAGTGTGTATCTATTTGATTGGACTTTGTAGGCATACCATGGCATGAATTGTTAAAGGAGACATAGGAACAGATAGTCTATTAAATTCTATTGCCATCTCTGCTACTAACCTGACAGGTGACCCTGGGCAATCCCTTTCTGTTCTCTGTTCTGTATTTTGTCTCTCTTGTTTATAAAGTCCATAATTTCACAGAAATGTATGCCCACAGTTAGTTTACTCATTAGTGTCACTCAATTTTTAAAAGTTTACGGTCTGAACAGGTATCTTTGTACGAGATGGATTGTCTCTTCCAAAGTCTTTATATGGAATGTAGCACAGTAGGAGCCTAATCTTGGCAGGACAATTTACACATTGCCATCATACCAGTACAAGACAATTATCATCAGGCATAAACTGCTATAAACTGGACTGAATTTTACTGATTTTCTATCATCTTGTATACCAAAGTGGCTTTTTTATCTTGTGGTAAGGCATGTCATCATAAAAAGTATCCATATTAGCTGTTTTTATCTATATTTGCACAGCTGAAAACGACTGCTTAAAGGTGCGAGGTCCTAAACATCCTTGTTTGGTTTTTAAAATTTCAGCATTCGCAACTAACCCTGTCATCTCCTATTTTTTCCTTTTCAAAATATGTTTTCTCCCACCTCTGCAGCAACAGTTATATCACCTCTTTTGGACGGTTATACTGCTACTATCAATGAAGAACTTAAACAAGAAAGTTTTGTCATGATCAAAAGTGTATATGTTTACTCTGCCAAACATAATCTCCCACCAGAGTAAATTCTCTGCCATCATAAATCCTGATTGTCATCAAGAGTTTATTTTCAAGGCTTGGTTCTAGGAATAAGCAAGTATACAGTTACTTATGGCAGCAAGGTGTATGGACTACAAAAATAACTAAAGCTCTGTTGTCTTCTTTGCTCAACTGTGAAGCCTCTCTAGCTGTCACCTCCATGGGGAAAGGAATCTGAGATGACAAATGTTCATGTAGAGTGGTGTCTCCTAGCAGCAAAAGTTGCTTTTCCTGCCTTTCCCATTGCTTCTGCAGCTATATGAGCAGCACAGGGAGCTCTGCGGGATGCGTCCTGGCTTGGCATCTTAGCTCTGTCCCTTCTGCACCATGTTCAAACTGCATGGCCCCAACCCAGACCAAGTCCTGGATGTCTTAATGACCAGCTTCAAAATTAAGTTCACTTACTCTACAGAGAAGTTCTGAGGTTAATGTTTGAAGCTAATTGAGATTTTTTTTCCACATAGATTGCATCCTGAAAAGATGTTCTTTAACAAATAAAACCGGCAAAACTAATGGAGAAGAGTCTATACGAAAGCTTTTTGTGGGGGGCAAGTCAATAAAGGGAAAATAAAAAGCTATTTAAAAGATCAGCATTTTAAAAACTATAGTCGAATATCATGAAATTACCTTTTTTTTGGATATATACTAGCATTATTATAAATCCCAATATGTAAGAAAAACGCCAAGTAGTTCTTATACTAAATTCCTGACTTGTATGGTTTATTAGGTTCTTTCCAGTATTAGTATTTTGGAAGTTACCTCACTTCCCCTTCCACACATTTATGCAGTGCTGACTTATGCTAATAAAAATCGCATATACATGTGCAGATTAGAACTCAGTTATCTAAAGAGTTCAATTTGAGCATGAAATACAGGCAGAGCAAATATGGGATACATTAGGGATTTTGAGACTTTGTTAAAAGTAAGGAAATGGTATTGGGATTTTGTTAAATGATAGGCAAGGAAATCTTCTAGCTATCACAAAGTGATGTCAGAATGATATTGCTGTGAACTGGGAACACAGTAGGATTTTCTTACAGGTTGTCAGAGGGGGGCAGGGGGAAGGGCTGCTCCCTGTGGTATACATTCATTTATTGACTACAGTCACAGTTATTTGCTTCAGCCAGCATGATCTGAAACGCATGTATAAAAGCATATAGGTATTGGAATTTTCAACCCAAATCAGAATCCTAATTAACTGTAAATCGTAAAGCCAGTAGCCCGAGGTATATTAAAATGAGAACTTTGTACATGAAAGGCTGCACATGCCCCAAAATCTAAGTATTTCCTACTTATAAACCACCAAATTCACTGCATCAGCTTCCATGACTGTAATTCTGCTCCTGAGGGATATACAAGTAGAGTTAACTGAAAACAAATATGAGTTTGCAACTCATAGAACAAGTCATTTTACGGACACATTAAAAACCACTGACATAAGGAAAGACAACATAAAATATTTGTACTTAAGGTAAGAATATGACATTAAAGCCAGAAGTGAACTTAGTCCATTGTACTTCATCAAATGCCTCTTTAATCTATAAATGTGTGTGATTATAAAGACATTAATTTCAAGGGGAAGACCACATCAGTAAAGCACCGCTGAAACACCTGGCACAATTGAATTTCACGCAGCACCAAACGTGAAGGCAAAGAGCCGAAGTTACAAAACACATTGGTGGAGCTGAACAGAGCTGACACGGAGGACACTGTTCTCTCAGATACATAAAAGGGTTTTGGTTATAAAGATCCAGTCCTGCTTAGGGCAACAGGGGGTTCGTTGCCTTTTAATAGGAGCAGGATCAGGCTGTAAAGGGATATTTGGTCCTTTGGTGTTCAGGCAGGAAACAACAAAACAGAAGCTGCAGAGCCCTTGAGCCTGAGGAACCTCTGCTCCAGATCACCATTACCATTCCATGGTGCCACGTTATCTTGTGATCTTGATTTTAATAACAGCTGTACCCTTCCTCTTATCACATGCTGAGCAACTCTATGTCTTCTCAGGCCAGGGTTTGAATAAGAAATATGGTGTTCCCTCCCCTACTCTGTCACTGGGCTCTGCAAACTGAAAACTGGCTGTGTAACGCAGGTGCGTGTGCGTGTATGTGTGTGCATCTCTTTCCTAAGGGGTGTAACTTTTCCAGTTAACTGCTCAGGCTCAGCAAGCTCTATCTCTAAACTGTGAATTATATTGAAAGCAGAGTATATCCTAAAATAATTTTGACTACAGGCTAACACACCTATGAAATGCCAATCCTCCTTTTTGGCTTGGGGTAAGGGATCCGTTACTTCCCCTGTTTTCCTCATGGAAGAGAGAGTTTAACAGTAAAGAAATTCTATTATGGAAATTGCAAAACATTCACAATCAGAAGCAAACTCCTACAGTACAAATTAAAGAGGTGACAGGAAGAATGTCAACAATGGTTTAATGTTGAAACATCAGTCTTCATTAATTCCCCCCACCACCAAACAATGTGTGTGTAAGAAATAATGGCGGAAAGAGGGGCAGTGAAAAGAAAAACTAATGCATGTTAAGGGAGATATGAATATTTGGGAGTATCTTTGGGAGTATCTGACCCTGAAGTCAGATACAGTAAAGATATTGCCAAAGGCAATACTAATACTTATGTACTGTTATACTGGATGCGGACTGTTGCAGAGCCCACTGTTGAAGTGGCAAATTTTCCCCAGATTTATAGTGACTGTTCAGCTGCTGTTGCATTTTAAATCTGTTTCCTACTCTCAGAAAAGCCCACCATCGCCTGTGGAAGGGGAAACAAATACCACCTATGTATTCGCTGACTGAAAGTGTTTATCTGAATCTGTCAACTACGTCAGATATCAAGTTGCTAAATGCTGCATTCAAGAATGTTCTGTGGATTTGTGACATTCCTTGGAAGGCTTTAGATCCATAAAGCAATGAATAAATTATAAGAAGACATAATTATTGTATTTTCATTTCTGACAGATATAATTTTACTCCATAAGCACAGAAAAGAGAGCTGCTCTTTTTCTCAGACCAACACTCTAAAATTTCTTAAAAATAAAAAAAAAAAAAAGAAGAAAAAAGAAATAAATCTTTTGCTGAAAAATGACATATTTAGTAAATATTGTCTGGGGTAATTGTTCATGTGGGACCCCAAGAGAAACATGTTTCAGATACTGTAACTACTGTATATTCAGAGTATATGAGCACTGTATATTCAGAGTAGATGATAATCTCTGTAATGTTTGTTACGAAGCTCCTTGTGGACACTCAAATGTAATTTTAATGGTATCCTGAAGAAAAAAAAAAAAGAAGATACAGCACTCAAACTGGATTCCAGAGATAAGGTTGGTTACTGAGGGTACAATTTACGTCAACTGAATTTAGCTGTCTAAAACGCATGTGTCTAATTTAGGCTCTCTTTGCGGTCCATCAAGGGAAGTAGGTACCTCCAGAGGGGGATCGATTCCACTAGCTTTGACAACTGTTTTAGGGCAGGATGAACCCCCAATGACCAGAGAGGAAAACCAGATGATTGGATCAGAAACCTAACTTCCAGACAGCAAAGCCAGGGATGGTGTATTGGGTCTGGAATGATACTGACTGTTTGCACATGAAATCAGATCCTCGCGTCCCACCCAGCTCATGGAGCGCAGTCCTGCAGGTTTTAGCCTGGATAAAGGAGCCAGCATCCTCCTGCCAGCTGCCACAGAGCCAGAACCGCAGCCCAGCCACGATAGCTACCATCTCCTGCTCTCCAGGACACACAGTCAGACTTCTTTCCAGTGAGCCAGGCAGTCTGATGCTTCTCAACCCACAATCACAGTCATCAGTTACTCACAAACAGAGAAATAAAACCTGAAGTTTCCAAAGATCTCTAGGGACTCAGATTCCCCTACATCTGCTGGAAATCACCAGGAGATGAGTCCACGATGAATGTTTCAGTCTGAGGCCTCAAGTCATCACTGTATCTTTATTCAGCAAATCACTGTAGCATATATGTAAATCTTCAAGCTTAAATCCCATTAACATCAAAGGGACGTTAGCATGCACTTAAATGTTTTGCTGAACTGGTACCCTTGGCCCCAGTCCAGCAAAACATGTAAGCATATGCTTAACTTTAAGAATGTTTAACCCTGTTAACTTCTATAGAGTTGATTTTCTACAGTTTCCTGAAGTAAAACACAGATTTCAATGCTTTGCCAAGTCACTATCTTAATGAAGATGCAATGCCTCTATCTCATCAGCATAACAAGCCTCAGTTAAATGGGTCATACTAAGGCACAAAGACTAGAGCTACATATACCGCAAGGAGAAAAAATCCATTAGAAATGCCTAGCCAAATGGTAAATACTGAAAACTAAATACTTAAAAAAATTGATTCCAAAATAATGTAAGCCAAATTGAAGCCTCATTTTATCCAGGACTCAAGCACTTGATGTGCTTTCAACATGTTGCTGTTTATGCTTACGTTTAAGCATGTGCCTAAGCACCATGATGAACTGGTCCATAAATGTACACCTTCCCTTTTATATGCTAGATAAAGTAAAATCCTTTGGCTTTTGTAAATCACATTGCTTTGCCTAAGATATCAGATAAGCTGCTCTACTCTGATGCTTGTAAGTGCACAATAAATCCAGACATAAAAATCAATAGAAACATTTAAACCTCTGAGGTTGTAGAATTGCCCCTTGGAAAAAGTCAAATGTTAAAAAATGAATCTCACATAACTGAGTCTGCTATAACAGGCAGAGAATTGTAGATGTTCATATGTATTCGGAGTCTTTTCACAGGAGTTAAGAAAGCTTTGGCAAAATAAGTTCTACACAATCTTTTTGATGATGTATATTTCTAGATTTTTCCTGTTTTTACATTGTCATGAAAATGGACTTTTATACAATTATCTGTAGCATGCCACACAAACAATTTACTGTTTGGTCATAGATTTTGAATGCTATGGAAGCAGTTTGTTTCACTTAAAAATTAGGTAAATATAATATGTTCAGGACAAAGATTAATGATGTATATCTTTACAAAGCAGTCACAGGGCTATGTTTTGTTTATGCAGGATGGCACCCTATATGCTAAATATATCATAGGTTTATGTTACCGTAACAATGCATCATTCCTCAGCTATTAATCTAAACTGCAGAGTACATGTATATTTAATAATCCTCAGAAAGTCTGTAAGTCTTATTTACATTTTCTATACATACTGCAGCTTTAAACACCTTTTAATATTGGCCACTAATTCTATATCTTCACGATGCTTTAATATAAGTAACAAGATTAAACAACAGTACAAGAAGAGTCAAATCAGTAGTGAAAATGCCAGTAAGGATGTTTTGCCCTTAAACCGAGATTCTAAACACATGCCATTTTTCAACTTCGAGAGTGCAGTGCACTGAAGACATCCTATTTAAAATATTTGAAGAGCCGAATATCATACACAGGATGTGTAATGGCATTTCTTCCAGTAATCTGAACAGCAAACCATAAGAATAAAGAAAAGAAATGGTAAAATGAGCAAATTGGTCATAATAGCAGACCCTTATAAATAAATTTGGCATTTAACTGAAAAATTAGTTAATAGAAACTTACAGTATGCAGTGTTAAGTTACTGTTTTCACTTCTAACATATGCTTAGAAACTGATAAATATTTATCTTTCTTTCATTACAATAATTCATATCTCAGAAGAAAAACTGCAATTGCTTTGATTATATGTTTTTTTCCATCCTTATGGCACGCCATAAAAAACAACATTTGTAAAAAATTAGTTTTGTTTATTAACAGGAAACTGCTTGCAAAAACTAGGGAAAAATATGAAAATGAATTCATAAAAAAGTCTGAAAGAACAAAGCACAGACATTATAATATCATCATTTAGAATCTATGAACTGAAATGTATTTTTAAAGACAAAGTTAATGCCTCCCTTTGAAATCCTCATGTTAAAAT
Organism: Charadrius vociferus; assembly: GCF_000708025.1. NCBI lineage: Eukaryota > Metazoa > Chordata > Aves > Charadriiformes > Charadriidae > Charadrius > Charadrius vociferus. The sequence continues at coordinate 400,705 of NW_009648878.1, read as the reverse complement.
CAAAACCACAACTTTAATAGAAGACAGACATAGGTGCTGTATGAAGAATTACAGCTTAGAAAATTAATAAAAATAGTATCTAAAACAGTATTAGTAAGATATGAAGCTCATTCATTAATGGTCTCTGTGATAATATATCACTGAAAATGTTGCATGAAGGACAGTCTTTGATAGGATTATGTACAGTATAATAGCAAGATATTGAAATTAAAATTCACTGAGAAGATACATCTTGTGAACTGAAGGGTAAGAAGATAATAATGGTAACATTAATAATAATAAATAACAAGTATAAAATGATTCACATAAATAGAATTTCCATCAGCAACCATTATTGTAATTATGGGAATGATAAAGTAATAATCTACAGTAAATAGCTAATCTTTATTGATTCACTATTTAATTTCTTTTTTTAAAGGGCTTTAGAATTGCTGTCAATAACAATAATGTGTACACGGGGGAAAGTTATGTAGAGAATAAATGATAAAAACAGTATTGTGTAATCTGTTTCTAAAGAATCTTTTGAAGATATTTATGTTGTTTGGTGCAGGAAAAGAGAATTCTTAAAAGAATTTCCTCACCTATTTAATGAATGCTGTGGGATTTCTTCAACATCTGGTTATGGGGGTTCCAGAGGCATATTGGGAAAATTTAGAAAGTTCAGTACCTGGCTTTTTAATCACACCTCTCTCTAAGGTAAGAACAGCTCTCCATCAATGGCAACTAGAAGAAAAAACAGGCCACTGACTGTCTGACCCTACAGCAGCCCTAGAGGCAATTTCACAGCCAACAGCAAAGTTAGCACCAGAGGCAACCAAAAGGCCAAGGAACAGTCTGAATAAGAGAAATTCTAAGGAACTAACTGTGGTGCTGAGCAAATGTATTCTAGAATTTAGCATATGGGTAGCAAACAAACCTGTGTGGCAACAATGTGTGGCAACAAGCACAAATGTGAGGACAGACAAAAAGAAAAGCAGCACCTTATATGAGCAAATGAGGTGATGATCATATAGTGCCATTGAAATTAGGGTCCATTTTAGTTGCTTTTGAGTTCATAGAAGAATAAGGAATAGCTTATGATATGCCAAAAAAAAAAGCCCAACAAAGTAGTCCCAAGAGAAAGACTAGATTTAATTCACAAAGCTTTTCTCTTTAGCTTTTTAATATATTCATCATCCTAGCAGTATCTTTTGATAATTAATAATGTAGATGGCCTTTGATCATCCACATATGAGTATTTTCACGGTCTGTTTTGCTTCCAAACTGAGAAGGATGTTGGATAATATTAACCTCCATTGTACACTGTGATTTTTACTTTTGCTTTGCATGTTGCTTTCTAATGGAGTTTTGTAGGCCGCTGCTCGAGAAAACATTTCGTATAGGTAACTCCATTGTCTAAGAGGGTCCTTCTCACCTAAGCAAAATCAGAGTCTGCCTTGAACTACATATATTGTAATACTGGACAAGATTGTTTCCACTGTGTAATGCAGAATGTATTTCTGATTTTGCAAGCATTTCTCGTGAGCTCTTAGAAAGGAAGTAGTCATTGGAAAAAAAAGAAACAAATGCCAGGTTCACTATGGGAAAATAACACAAACCCAGCATGGGTCTATCTCCCTCTGACAGTTTAAATTCACGTCCTTCTCATAATGGCACATGGCCATACTGGCATAAAGAACAGAGCAAACAATGACTGCTGCACTCCAGATGTTCGATGTCCAAATGAGCTATGTTGTGCCTCCAAGGTGGTGGACTCAAAAATGGGAGGCCTGGCTAAAAATCTGGCCCTCATAAGCTTGCATTATTGTCAGTTAGATAGGAAACATATAAAGGAAGGTTCCTGCTTAAGTGAGAGAAACTGGCAACAATTTGAAATGTTTGATATACTCAGAAGTGCAGCAAAAGGACACCTCACCTTGAGGGCAGATGTCAACGCTGTGATATACATGTGGTAAAAAGCAAAATGTTTTTATTGGCATGAAAAAAACAACCAGAAATATGTAGCAATTTTTTTTTTTTTCTTTTGGGGGGAGTTGCTATTTCCCACCGTACCCATCCCCAGGAGGGGCCAGCAGACACATGATGTGGAGTCCTGAGAGAAGACAGAGCAGATTCTGTGTGCAGAGAGAGTGAAAAGACCTGATTTACGCAGCTAAGGAGGAAGGTGGGTACATGAGAGAAATGTTGTACATACATATATGTATACGCGCAAGGAAAAATCAGCAAGTCCATTTATCTATGACGTAACAGAGGGGAAGTCTCTGAAATTAACAAACCATACATTTAAAAGCAATAAATAAAATGCCTATTTTCAAAAAACAATCCATGGGACTTAGTGTTATGAGGTATTTTTAGAGATGTGCAGGATTCAGATCATTTAGGTGAACAACAAAACACTCCACAGTAGCGTTAGAATGGATAAAACATTGCAAAGAACAGAAAACTCCATGTGTGGCTGTAAACGCAAAAACCAATTGCTGCTGAGACCGAAACTTCCCTTTGGAGACTCGTGTAGCAACTGCCTGTTAAGGGCTTCTCAAACCTCCCTCTGAAGCATGTGGTATTAGCCCCTACTGGAAATAGAATAGTGAAAAACCTTGACCATACTCCTTAGCTATTAATAATTGCTTTGATTTCCCACAGACTTAAAAGAGGATGGAGTAATTTGACTCCAGCTCCTATTAGCCAGGTTCCTCTTTTAATTTTTATTATAATTTTTTTTATCCGCTTCAGTGGACATTTTCCTGAAGTAAGGAGTGTGGGACTATGACCTTTGTAAATATCTCTGCCATGTGACAGTGATTGTTCTGATAATTATTCATTATTCAAGACTATGAGAATAATTACTGCTTTCAAATACCCTGCGAATCAGAAAAGCCTGTATCAGGGCTATCCTTAGGCAGGCTTCTGGAACACTGTTTCCAAATGGAGAATTTTGACAAATTTGTTTTCTCCTGTCCTGAATTCATTTATCTCAAAAAGTACAAGGGTGGTCACTCTTTACTCGAGCAGATCTTACCTTCTTTTCAGGTAGGGCACTCATTTATGGAGTGGGTGGGAGTCCAAGGACTGGGAGTCAGTTGCATCCAAGAGCTAATGGATGGAAAAAAAATTAAGTGTGAATAAGTATGCAAGATTATACACACTGTAAATGGGGCATGCAATTTTAAAATAAAGCCCTAAAATTCTGCTGCTCAGGCTATTGTTAATTAGATCATTTAAATCTATTAAAAAATAACTACCGAATTCAATCTGCTCCCTTTTCTATGCTTTATTTCTGTTGACGGTTTCTTGTAAAAGTAAAATGATTGCACAGTTATATGATTGCTCTACCCTTTAGTCTAGATGCATTGTATAAAATATAATGCAGTACAGATGTCAACCTAAGAACTAAATAGCTTATATTTCTAAAGAACCATGAAAAAATATTAACACTATAGAAACAATGGTTCAGTAATTACTTTTTGCTGTGGAGTGAGGTTACGCATTTATCCTTATAGATCCCTAATACACTTAAAGTCAGCGCTGCCCCTGTGGTCCTTTTACCTTTGTTGATAAATGTATTGTACAGGATACCTTGTATGACCACTACAGTATTTGAGGTCATGCTAGGCTGTTAGCACAAATGGTGTGAACAATAGTTTATATGCCACTTAACTCCTTGGGAGAAACAGTTAACCTTGCCAGAGAGGACAGATCAGTCATGTATAGTTATTAAAGTCTAGAAGGTTTTGTTATGCTCTGAAATACTTTTATAGAACTACAATACTCTGGTGCAAGCTTTACCAAGCAGGGAAGCAACAAAGTCAACAATTATCTTTGCTATCTTTGAAAGGGATGTTCGAAGTTTTTTAAAAAAAAACATTTGCACACACCTACTTTATGAAGAATACACAAACAAGTTTTAATATATTTAATCACTGGACTTCCTGAAAAATCCCCAAATGATAATAACATATTAAGCTACTGCTTTAAAATAGACCAAGTTTACCAAAAATAGTTGTGATTTTGATGGCCTTGAAACGGAGAGTCAGCAATAAAAAAACTAGATCTTCTTCACTACAGTTTTCGAAATCAAGCTGAAATGTCATGAACGACACAGATGGGCATCATAATTCAGTTTTATTTAATTAACAATCAACTATAAAAAACCACCTTCCAAGCAAATATCCTTTTCCAGAATTTCTCATGAATAGAAAGGACAGAGTGAACAAAGAAAAAGCAGGAGATTACTATGGACTTATCAGGTACTCTACACAGAGATGGCAGTGACACTGCTGTTAACACAGGTGACCCAGTTTCACAACATAATACACTGCTTCTACATCGTTGTTTGTTCCAATGAACTGATTGTCAGATCCAACTGATTTTTGGCACTTTTATAAAACACAGAGCTCAAGGCAGCTCAGATTCAGGTAGCCTCATCCATTTCCAGTTCAGGCGTGTAAGCCTGTCAGCCCCTGTACCTGTTTGTTTTTGTACTCATCCAAACATCATTAACCACCAGGAAATCTTTACATTTTTAGGGTTAACTCAGAATGCCAGTGCAGCTGTCTTAGTCTGGCCTCCATTTTCAATTCAGCACACTCAAATTAATCACTTAGGTCAGGCTGGACAGGGCTCTGAGCAACCTGATACAGTTGAAGATGTCCCTGCTCATTGCAGGGAAGTTGGACTAGATGACCTTTAAAGGTCCCTTCCAACCCAAGCTATCCTATGATTCTATGATTGATTGTATGACTTCCTTTCTTGAAGTTCCTGTTTAGCATCCCTACATGCAAATGAACAGGTGCTACTGAGGTAAAGTAGACCTCAGGTAGGGTTTGAGGTTACGGAGGACAGGTGACCTCCTTTTGCCAATCAATCTGTCACATGACACATCACACATGCACACTGCACTGCTTCTACGCCTTCTGCCCAGACATATCCTCAAGTGGACCTCTCTCTGACCCTGCCTGGACTGCCACCTAAGGTGGCAAAGACTGACTCAGCCTTGGGGGAGGTCCTTCCACCGGCACACCGATGTCCTGTGCAAGCACCAGAGCCCTGAGCACGGCATCAGCCTTCATGTCCCACCAGGAGACTCTGCCGTGCTCTGGGGTAGATGGGGCCAAACACACTGCAGAATCAGCATTTGGGGGAAAAAACACTTCTAGGTGTGGATTCAAATACACGCCTTCATGGATAGACTTAGTTGTCCACATACATACTTTCCTACCAAGAACTATTGCCTTATTAAGTAAGAATATTTACTATGTCTTCAAGAGAAGGACATGGAAAACAGTGAGAATAGGAAGAAATCAGTTTGCTACCACTGCCTTTTAAAATCTCCTAACTAGCAAAATTAAACCATGTCTCTTTATTTATTTATTGCACTTGTAAAAAGATTAATGGGGATGTGATTCCTTCAGGCTTTTACATATAACCCCATCACACAAAGAACAAAATTATACAGTGCAGCAAACGAACTAAATTAGCTACATTTATTTAAATAACTGCTATGGAGGAAACAATAAATCAACAAGAATCCTCACAAAAATGTGTTTACAAAGTGTCTTGTAATTTGTTTTAGCAAGGACACAGACTTCTAGCTCTTAGCTAAGCTTGCTTCTAACAGTCTATTATCATATCAACTGTTAATGAGTGTTTGCTATAGAAAAGCATTTCTAGCAAAAAAGACTATGTGTAAGTTCTGCCTTACTGTCCTTTAAGACATGGCTGGCAACCCTACATGAAATAGATTTTCCTAACAAACATTTTGTCAAAGGCTTCTAATAACTTGGGAGACAATCAAAATTAACTGACAGTGCTTTGTTAAATCAGAAAAAGAGGTTATTTAAATGGTCATAATCATGCAATTATCTCATCTTCACTGTATTTCAAAAGGCTGTATCTATATCTAGTCCTATATCAGGAGTGAGTAGGGGGAGCTCTAATGCTGAACCTGTGATGTATTCATAAATCAGTACTTTCAGAGCCTGTCATGGGCTCCATAATGAGGGTCATTATTCAGGCAGAGTGTCAAAACTACTATCAAAGGACCTTCTCAGAATCACAATCATTCTGTTTCTTGTTAAATAAGCAATGTAGTACACAAAAATGGCAAACAAGAAGCAGGTCAATTTGATACAGTATGAGGGCACAGAGACCTCTAGAGTAATTTACCCTCTGGGAATTCTGATGGCTTGTGAGATAAATTATATACACCCTCAGAAAAGATTAATGGTAATAAAATCCCAAGAATATTTTCAGAAAAAACTGTCCATATGTACATATGGCAACTTCAGTAACAAAGAAGACATTTTCTAAAACGGAACACTTAAAGAAAATTATTATTAGAACTGCAAGTAGCTCTCTGGAAAGCTACTAAATCTTATTACAAAGTTGGCAGCATTCAGTGGCAATACCTTATTTCAATTTGCTGAAAGAGTTTATTTAAAAAAAAAACCCAAACCTACAGCTTTTCTGAATTAAAAAGAAAGGGGATAAAGGGGGGGGGGAAAGGAAAGACAAACTGTCAAAAATGGATTTACTGAGACAGGCTATTATTGACTTCATTTTACTATAAGCAATAGGAGATACAAGAGGAATTATTAACAGAACGTCATCTGGACATTTGACCACAATGGCAATAAATGTGAATTATTTGTAAGTGATTGAAGGTTGCATTCAAATCACATAGCAGAGGTGCCTAAATTAGGCACTGGCATTACTTCCCTCCTTTCACTTTAGGGAACAAGAATGTAATAGCCCTACACGTGAAGTAGTCTGAATTGCTCATTCTCCCTTGAACTAAAACATTACATTAGTAATGGGTAAATTAGGCACCAGTGAAGGCAGTCTAAAATCTGGCTCAAGATGACTTCTAGATACTACAGTGGCCAATCATTTTGGGATTAATAGTCAACCGCTTCTGACACCAGTGAAGTTCAGTGTCTTAGAAGATTAGACTTAAGCAAAAACTCTTTATTTTTCCTTGTCAATTAGGTATCTGTGTTGAGTGTATGTATGATGTCAATTTGTAATATACATATATATTATACCTATACAAATATATGTATGTATGTAATTCCATGCGTATGTTCATACACAACATAGCTCAGAAATGGCAAAATACTGTAGGGCAGAAATTTCACCATAGTCTATGTAGTGCTTCTTATTTGACAGGTCTGAGGATTCTCCTAAAGCTTTGCCTAAGAAACAGTTAAATAGACTTATATAGAATTTAGCATGGTTTATGACCTTATGCAGTCACAGTCTTCAGAGATGAATGTCCAGAGGTCCATTTGTAACTGCAGATTCAGATACCATTTGAATACTACTTTTGGCTCAGACATAGTCCCGTGCTCATGCAGACCACCATTGACTTCAATAGGGCTTTCCTGCAAATGGGAAGTTCCTGGAGAAGTGCCACAATTGCACCTCATATCAATTACAGAGTCTGAGGCTTTCAAGTGGGTTTCTAGGTAGCCAGAGCTTTTGAAACTCAACCATCTTGTATCGTTGCCCTATTACTATTTTTGACTCCTAACTTTTTCTGTTAAATTTCTACAGTTCAGTTATGTAGACGCTTGTATCCACATGCACAGTTACATGGCATAACTTTATGATACAAACTGATGGCAATTTTTGTCTCCCCTTAAAAACAATAAATAAATTGTGGGTCAGAAGACAGAAGTCTACTCCTTCTCTCACATTACCCTTATTAAACAGCAAGGTGAGAAATAGATTAAAAATCAGTCCCACTAAGTGCCTCGTAAATCCCTCAGCTTCTACTTTACCAAACTGAATTTTGTCTGACAATAAATCCTACCTTGTCTAGACTTATTGTTTAAGTAAATTTGTATCTGTGGAATAATCAAAAGCAAACCAATTATATTCAGGCATCTTTTTTATCCATCTGTTTGGATATAACTGTCTATTAAATGGTGTTTGCATATGAAGCAATGTTCTATTGTATGCATAGGTACTCAATTATTTAGATTATACATTTGAATAAACTGTGCAGTTAAAGGAGTACCCTTGTAATGCAGGACAATTACATTTTTCTAGCACAGTTTACAGGTTATTAAACTAATACCAATTTGGCCAACACAGCTGGATATAGGATCCTAACCTTCACCTGTGAAAGTTCTTTTCTTTAGGGGTACATTTTACCCCTACAATTATCAGTCATTTTTAGTCACTTCAAATTATATCAAATTATGTAAAAGGGTTATAGAAAAAGGCTTGTGTGAATAGAGACTACAAAAAAAATTAATTTCACACTGAAGGCTGTGCATTAAAATGTAGGTTAGCTTAATGCAGCTATAAAAGTCCTGTCTACACACATGATGGGTCAGTCTAAAAGGTGCCCTGTCCATAAGAAAATCACTCTGTCTGGCCAGCATAAGGAAATAGTACTGCATTGTGTCATATTGTGAAAAAGCAGTTCACTAAATATCTTACTACCAATCAGGGAATGATTATTACTTTTTTTTTTTTTTTTTCCAAAGGAGAATACAGTTGTCTTTCTGTTGAAGAAAGAAGAAACCAAAGAATATTAAGCACACAGAAATCAGCAAGTGTGTGTCAGTCCTTGAAATAAGTTTTCAGTGACTAATTATGAATATCTATTCTGAGTAGTATGGGGAAAGAGAGAGAGAGAGTTGTAATAAAATAACCTCACAGCTTTAGCATTCTGGGCATCTTCCTCTGCCTTGTAGCTTTTAGAAGGTGTACTTTGCACATGTACAAATTGACTTTAAAATGGAATCTGTTCTTCTGCATCTGTTGTACACCTGCATGTTCAAAGAGGCAGAACAGATATTTACGATGATCATCTATCAGTGAAATCATGCTGAGAATCTGGAGCTGCATGGTGTTTGTCCAGTTTGCACTTTTGCTAATGTTCTTTACTGAATATGCTTTCTGTTCTTGCCTTTGAAAGTCATTATTCTGAAATAACCACCTGGAAGAAAGAGAATGCACAAAAGCTGAGTTTGTCTTACAAGGACTAATTTCTATAGACTCTTCCATACTCATTGTAGGTAGATAAGCTCCACTGAGAGTGAGCCAGAGCACCTAAAATTAGTTTCCCACTCTAAATCGCACTCAAGAGAATCTCATCTATCTCCATTGATTATTTGGAGACTCAGTGGGCAGTGATGGCCAATACAATTTGAATTTTTCACTATCTTGAGATCAAAAGAAGTACCACGATAATGCTAAAAATCATGATACTATTTAGTTAAAGGAAATTAATGAACAAAATATCCATACAATCAGAAAAAATAGCTCTGTACAGTGTGAATAGCCCACTCAACCTCAGAATGCTATAGATTTGTGTGGGACCCCATGATTGTGCAATTTATCATTTTTCTAAGGTGCCACAGGACATGTCTTCTTTTCCATGAAACTGGTTGCTCTGCCTATAACCAATGGCCAATTTACTTTGCTTGACCTAAGCTGTTCTCCTTAGTGACTTGCCTCCAAAAGAGGCTGAGGGTGTCCCCTGCAGCTGGATTTCACAGGGGAGGCTGGAAAACCTAGCAAACAATTTGCTTTTAGATTTGGATGGGTGCTAGAAATCTAGACTAACAAGACTAGTAAACTGCTTCGGAAATTGCACACTGACTCCAGACCAAGATGGATTTTTTCTAGTAGTAGGAGCATCTAATACCTGTGAAGTCACCTGCAAGGAGCTGACAAACATTGTGAGAAAACAGATTCACAGCTACCTCGGGAAAACCTGCTAAAGTGTTTGTCTAGGAAGTTAGAAAGTATTGTCTCACCACTTCCCCCTTTCCTCCAGCTAAAAGTCGCTCAGGTCCCTCTGGGATTTGGTATGGATCTGCATAAAACTGTCTTCTTTTCTTCTCTGCTGGTTGCATAGAGGACTGGACATGCGGTTGGCTCATGCCCTATTCATTGATGACTGGCTGACAGCAGAGCACAGCTCAGGGAAGGGCAGGCATTGCTTGACCCGTGTTGGGAATACTGCAGGGGGACAAGACACATTGCAGATTCCAGGTGGAGGTCTGGCTAAATCCACAGCAATATCCAGAGGCAACTTTTGCTGGCTCACTTTGGTTTTCTGCCATCCAGCCTGAAAGCAGAGATGCTTCTGATTCAGACTCTGATCTTGAACCCTGTTTTATCCCTTTATCCGTACAGTCATGCCAGGAGACAAGGAATTCCAGTAGCATCTTCCCAACTGCAAAGTGGAATGCAGCAGAACCAGCGGGACCCTCAGGAGCAAGGGAAAACTATCTTTTATAATATTAAAACACATTCCCTGAGACCTTCAGTTATCATGGCTCCCTTGGAGTTATGAGTGCAGAGCCCGTGCTCTGAGGTACCTGACGTGAAGCTGAAAGTGCTGAACAAAGGGACCCACACTTCTGCAATACCTCCCTCCCTGTGGCTGTAGGAAAGCAGCCAGTGAGGAAACCTGGCACCGAATGCTGTCATGCAGAGCCACTGCCGAGGTGGCCTGGCCCCCTCAGGTTGCTTTGTGAACGTAGGAAAGTCCTGTGAGGAAGTCACATCACAATTATTATGGCTCATTGTAATCTCGTTACTGATCAAGCAGCCTACCGGCTTTCAAAGGCTGAATAGCATTTTGATTATTTTCCCTATCAGAAGGAACTACGAAATAGTGTGAAATAGCATGCTAGATGTGTTTTTGAATAGAACTCTGAACACACTTATATGAACTGCCAAAAATCTTTTCAAAGTTGAAAGTTTTAATGTTCTAAATGAGACTAAAAATTCAGTAATCACTGGCTGGCTACATTTGGCTTATATATGCTTCTATTTTCACTAATAATGCTTTGAAATGTGCCTTGGTAGATGGTGCAATGTATTTTAAAAATTTTGTGCTTACAGCTACTGTTTTGGTTTTTTTTTTTCCTTCTTTTTTTTCCCCAACTTTTAGGGTGCAGAACGGATATAATGACGTAACACTTGAAGGCTTTCTTTCACAGCTACATTCTAAGCTGTAGGTCCTATCTGAAAGACTTCTGAACCAGATCCACACCCAACAAACCTTCCAATCTCAGCTTCATCTTCCCTGCAACTCAATAATAAGATAAAAATAAATATGTGGACACTCTAATGAACTAGGTGTGTCTGGTCTGTTCCACTATGTATAATTTTTTCCCTTTGATAAAAGCCTTTAGAGTTTTAGTACAAAATTACCCTTGACTCCTGCCAGCCATTCCACCATAACCCTTCCGTCACACTTGTACTTTGCTCCCTCCAGGTCACTTGCAATTGGCCTCTTTTCTTTTGTGTTCAGTAACCTTCCAGTTTTTTGCGGGCCTGTTCACAACTGAATCAACACTAAAGAAAGAGTGGATAAAGGCAGACCTGAAGTCTGTGCAGAGGATAGGTAGGGACTTGTGTTCCTGAATACAAGCGGGTCAAAAAATACATTCTCAGAAGCTGCTGAGACCTGGTCCAGGGTATTATACTACTCCCAAGGAGTTGCACTTTTTGAAATACGTCTGAAACTCTACTACTGTGAAGAGAATCTGGAAATAACTCTGTAAACCAGCTGTGGTAAACCACTGCTTAGTAGATACTTCAGACGTATATCGGCAAAGATCTGCAGGCAGGAGCCCTGTTGTTTCTAAGACCTCTTCTGTGAGAGCTGTTGGCAACACCCTCAACCATCACAGTACGATGCCGACCTTTCTGCCAAAGGGCCCATGTGACAGTTTGGAAATAGCTTAAAAGCTGCAGATCTTCTGAGATGAACCTCTGCCTCTGTACTCCTCCCACCTCCCAGAGACACATGCTGTGCAATGTTTTTTTACATGCAGAGGGAGGATATGGGCCTTAGGGATCTATTCATGAATAACTTATACAATGTTTACGTGAGGATTTTTAGGTAGTTTGCTCAGAAGAGTTTTGAATTGGCTGCATGAAATTGGTATTCATCGTAATGAGCTTTTCTCAGTAAGACAGGACACTGCAACATGTAGGGGTCTGCAGTCTGAAGGAGCAGCTGAGAAGCTACAATCAGGTACCAGTGGGGACAGCATCGGGCAAGCAAAAGAAAAGAATTGGGAGGGGTTTGAAGCAGCACAGGAAGCTTGCACAAAGTAGAATATACTGTTATTTGCTGTTAATTGTCCAAACGCCTTGGGTGTTGCTAGTTATTTCCTCTGAATTCAGCACGAGGTGATTAAAAAGTCAATCAGCAAAGACTGAAAAAAGTGCAGACCCAAATGCTGCAAAAATAATAAAGCAGGAAACATACTTAATCACACATGGCTGAACCTCGTCTTTCCTTTTTGTCAGTCAACTTTCTGGTACATTGATGGTGTCCCCATTGGTTTTTCTTATCTATGCTCTTCCTCAAGTTCCCTAGAAAGCAACAAATTCAAAAAGGCATCATCAGGTATCCATAAACTCTCTTTTCCTTGTCCTTGCTTTTTCTGGATTACAATACTTTTTCTACCTTGCTTCCCCGCCCACCCCCTCTGTTTCACTTTGCACAATTTTCATTCCATCCACCACGAGAAGTGGGGTGAGAAGAGAGGGCACAGCTGTGAGTGAGATTTTGGTAGCCAGAATGTGTACCATTACAATTGCTGTGTCAGCAGTTTTGCCATATAAGGTACTTTGTGAGTATGAGCTCCACCTGTGACCAGCTGGAGCAGAGACCACCTCAGAGGTCAAAAAGAAGGTGAGCTGCAAGAGAATGGTGATCACAGAAGCCTTTTGCAGATAGAAATCAAAAAGGTTGCAGAAAGCAACCTTTTCTTGCCCTGTCTTCCTTTAGGCACCCACTCTACGCTGCCATGAAATGGACCTAAACAAATCTCCCCCACAAATCCCCCCTCTCAAAAGCAGACATGATATGAAAAGCCACTCCTCATCCTGTTGCTCTGGTTTGGTTTTGTGTTTTTTTAATCCTCAGGGGAAAGAAGTCAGAAAACAGCACGGCTTCTTAAGTTGCAGCTCTGGTTGCTGTAAGGTTGACATGATTTACAGTGTCCCGTGACAGACCCCCATCTCAACCCACATGGGTTAGGATTTGTGTTCATATAGCTAAATCTTTGCTGTAAAGGAAAAAGAGCCCACTGGAGACAGACAAAGCCAAACTTTCAGTAACTGTAATGACAGCTTAGAGAGCTGCTATGCACTCCAGATAGCTTGGGTAATCATGTACATTTTGATAGACACACTCTCCACAAACTTAAAATTATGACGTGTCAGTGAACACAATGGTCTGAAACATCATCCTGCATTTTGTTTCAAAAATGATCATTTGTAACCTGTATTCTATATATTACAGCATTGATCAAAAAGAAAAAAAAAAGAAAGAAAAAAAAAGAAAAAAAAAAGAAAGGAAAAAAAAAGAGCAGTGGGATAAAAAACATGAATAATCTAAATATCCATATTCTTCTGGGGAACAGGAAAGATAAACCCAGTTAAAAGGGCTCAGAAAATTCCAGAAGTTGAAATGCTCAGTGGCTGTGTTAGTAAATTTAAGGAAAAAACGTTTTTATAGAAAATAAGATGCCTTCCTGATTCCATGTTCAGTTGGCTTTGAGTGCTGAGCCAATCTGAGGTCCAAGCAGAAAGGCTATAAATTCATACGAGAATTAAAACCAGCTCTTTGGACTCTGCAAAGAATTGAAACAAGACCAAGACATGTGTCTACTATGAATACCTGTGCCCCATTGGAAGCAATCTTTACATTTACTATTTGGCCAGAAGCTGAAAAGACTAGTCAACTATTTACTCAGAGGCTGGAATGCTGCTAACTATAAATATCTCCAGACTTTTGTTTGCCAACAACCCTCTGAAATGGTGCCATTCGCTGCGGTGCTCAAACCTCCAGTGTCACACACATGTATATATTGGAGCGCTGCTAGAGAAATGGAGAAGCTGTCTGAAAGAAAATCACAGGGGGACCTCCTCACATCTCTGTTTTAAAATGCAAAGCATATTAACACTTTTCATTTATTTACTTACATGATGAACAGCAACAAAAGTAGGAAAGCTTGTATAAAGAACATTTATAGGTTTGCTACCTAGTTTTTTTGGTTGGTGGATCATTTTTTCTTTCAAAAACACATTTAAAACTATAGCAAAATTGCACAGGCTTCTGTACATTAACAAAAAATTGTTAACAAATGGCATGGCATTCTACTTTGACACTGTTGCAAATACATTACCAACATTTATCCCTAAAACAGTAGCTCTGGGATTTAGCTCTTTCAATGTTCTGGGAAATGTCCTGAAGACACAGCACTTCGTCTCATTTTTCAAAGAAGTTTTGCAATACAGGAAAAGAAGAAGCCTATTAGTGACTAAACATAATATTCCTCAACATCCCCTGCTATTACAACAGCATAAAAGTTGAGGAAAAAATTTTCAAGTGAATTGCAGCATTTCATAAATGGGAGCAAGCCTCTGTAGCAAACCAAATACAGCAAAACTTCTGTGGAGTTTAAGTGTTTATTGGTACATGTGAGCACAGTATTATAATATTATGCTATAGTAATTGCACAGAATAAAAAAGAAAAAAGAAAAAAAAAAACCTGTAGAAACCAGATTCTTTTACCTTGCTTTGGTGTAGTTTTTGGGAAGGGAAGGGAAGGGAAGGGAAGGGAAGGGAAGGGAAGGGAAGGGAAGGGAAGGGAAGGGATAATTTGAAGTACACTTCTTTATCTGAGCACTGTCAATTTTGAATTAAAACTGAAGCAATTTGTAACCTGAAGAGTGACTGTGAAGAGACTAGTTAAGGTAAGTAGTCTGTACTTTCCTAAGGAGTCCTACTACCATGCAGATACAATTTTACCTAAACTTAAACAGCAGAAAATCTCCGTAAGCAGCAAAGCTGGCAGATTTTTGAAAAGTGGCCAATGTTTATTCAGTGAGTAAAAAAGAAGCAAACTGACAACAACAACAGTGAGAAAAAAAAAAAAAAAGGAACTCAGGTCACATATTCAGTATCCAATACCTGATTCAAAACTCATATTCTCCTTCTTTTTCTTTACTGAAGGTGTGTCTAATTAACGGATTCTTGCTCATTTTCTGACAAAGTTCTATCAAAAACGTAATAAAAGGAACGGCTCCTGTGAAAGTTGCAAAGACTAAGAGATCAGTGAAACTCTGAGCTTCCCATTTGCTTTGTAATGTTGCAGTTTAGGACGGAAAAGAAGTGCCAAATCTGATGTCAGCAGCCACCCATGTGGCAAAGGAGAACTAGAATCACCCAAATTGCTTGAAATAGCTTACCAAGTGCTATTTTTAACATAAAGGTGAAGGGTGCAGTCTGAGAGAAGCATTCACTTCTTCATCAGACACAAGGCTGCTAACAAAGCTGTCACCTCCACCCCTCCCACAGCCACCAGTGTCACCATTTGCAGCTCCAGTGCCAGCACCTTCAGCGCCTCAATCATCTCTGATACTGCCCCCTCCATCATCAGCACCGATGAATTTCTCACTATTACTGCTCCTGATACAAGTCTCGCCAGCAGCCCTTTTAAACACCTTTGAGCCTCTCCTTCTTCCTCTCTCACATTGAAACATTTCAGCTGACAGTCTATTTTTTAAACACTCAAGTGCTGGCTTTTAAAGCATTTGATGTCTCTAGCATTTCAGCCCCTTTCTTCACACCTTCTGCTCATAGGGCCAAGCGATATGTGAGGAATTTCTTTTGGTTTCCAAAAAAAATATCCTTTGTTTTCTTTTCTCAAGAATTCACCTCATGCCCATGTTTAGCTGAAGCATAACGAAAGAAGAATAAACTTTGTATAGTATTATCAGAAAATATCAACATAGTGCATGCACTGAATTGCTGAAAGACAAAGGATTTATCAGTATTAAAAATGTCTTTAATTTGTGAAAACTGGAAATTTTCCAGAATAGCTTGCTTGTTAATTTATATGTTGAACACAGACCTTAAATTGCTGTTTGTGAGACTTCTACAAACAACAGAGGTGGTTTTTCTCTTACTTATCTGCATGTATTTTTATGTCAGAGAGTCATTAGAAAAATTAATTGCTATTTTTCAACTCAAAAATATGTGCATTGCCCTTTTGCTGAACATTAAGTCTGCTGCATAGCTTTTCCTCAGGATCTGTGAAACTGTAGAATGACAGTGTGAATCAACAAGGTTAAAATTAAATGGGACAAACTAAATATACATTCTGCTTCAGCAGCTGTTTACATAAAGTGGACATTTCTTTCCTGTTTGTAAAAGCTGATCACAAACACGAGTACCTCAATCCATGCACATCTTTAGAATGAATTATGCATTTCCCTAATGGGCATAAGAACTAGGAAAACAAGGTGCCATCATTAATTTGGAACACAATAAGTTCAGGGAAACTCATCTGTCCTAGTAAACTGAAAATCCTTGCAAACCCTGTATTAAATGTCAAAATCTACAAGATAGCTCACCTTGGACTACAGGAAAAGGTGGATGTGTGTCTCAATTTTGTTCTCTGCTCAGCAGGTTTTACTTTGGTGTAAACACCACTCTTTTTTTAGCAATTTAAATATTTTTATTTGCTCAGCACTTTGTTGGAGTCCATGACACTTTGCAAGAAGACGTGCTGCCTTTTAGAACTTCTACTCAGAGCTTAATGCTGCTACCTAGATCCCCATGTAATTACTGGGGAGCATCAAAGCTCCTGGTTCAGAGTCTCTCTAGGTTCAGGAATCTAAATTTATGCTCTTTAATCAGATCACACTTAGAAGAATTTGGAGATGTGTTTTAAGTCTGTGGAGAAGATATTTGATTAGTCTTCAAGGAAAAGACTAACCAAAAGTCCTCAGAATACTTGGTTGTATAAGATACCTTCAGAAGAGCTGATTGTCACAGCTTTGACATTCATCTGTTTTTAAAATCAGGCAATTTAAAGCAATTTGACTCTGGGCCACCAGAATAATTAATAGTTTCCAAATGTCTTTGACACTGAATTGAATAAGTCATTCAGCCTGGTAATATACAAAATAGGCCAAGAATTTGACCCTACCTATTTGGGTAGAAAGGAATCCCAAGGGGAGAAAAAGGCAAAATATCATCTGTCTTCCTCACTCCTTCACTGGACTCAGCTGTTCCCACCCACACAGAAAGTACAAGTTCTTATTTCTGCAAAAGTAGATTATGATGAAGCCCAATGACACCATGAATACAATCATACATTCCTGACCTCTTAGAAACGGAAGGGATTTTTAACTATGCCTTTAACTCATTCATTTATTTATTCATTTAATACAACATGCAGTGATCTGAGTTTGTCCATCTTCCTTTTAGGACTTGGCTACACTTTCTGCTTGGGGTATTTTGATTAAAAATGATGACTTTAATGCCATATCAACACGTGACAATAAAAATTTTACAATGACAAAATACCAAGTTCAAAATCTGAGGTTCCATATCTCTTTGACTAGTGGAAGTGCAACATAGGAAGAAAGATCAGATGACTGGAGGAGCATAGGAAAAACAAACGAAGGGGGAAAGTGGGTGTCATTTAAGTAAAGAAATGGTAAATTCCTGAGACAAATTAGTTTGACAGTTCAATGGAACACTGGAAATACTAGCCTAATCCCATGTACAATTTTTGTGAGTTAAAACTAATTCCATCACTTTACAGAAGCAAATTCAAAACTTGCTTAGAACCCGACATCCCGAGTTATTCACAGGTATTGCTGATTGTCAGAAAATACAACCTCACAAAACCTATCACTCACAAGATGGTGCTTGCCACCTGCAGCGTCTCCGGGTCGACCTGTTGTTCCCATAAAGGATAATGTGCAAAACAGTTCTCTGGGATGTAAGACTCTTTTATCTAACTGCTGTGACATGACTGTCTTATGAGTTCTGTAAATGAACTGTATTTTTGAGTTGAATGGGAGGGATGGAGGGACCAACCACGTCTGAAACCAGTTATCTGCTCAAGGTATTCACATGTGTACGTAACCTGGTGTTACATACCTTCTACACTAAAATATCAATAGAATCTGGTGCTTAAATATTGCTTTTCCCCTATTTTGCTTGGTCTGATGTTCTTCGAGTCTCTCTCTCAGAAGGAAGACACATAGGTTTCATGTGAAGGTGATCTGCTCATGTGAAGAACCAATATCCTTATTCTTTATGAGGTAGGAGCATGGTCAAGCAGTTTTGTATTTTCAGTTACCCTTCCAGCAGAAGAAACAATGACCATAGGGCAAACTCAGACCTTTCTGTGTGTATCTTGACATCCAGTTGTGCCAGCTAACCCTGATTCTGATCAAAATTGTCGCTTTTACTCAAGTCCCACTTTCTTCTATATTTGACCTGTCCCTTGAAAGGAGGACAAGGAAATACAGCTTACATTTCAGTCACTGAGATAGTGCCTTCTCAAAAAGGCTGATGCTGCAGTGGGACACAATGACACAAAGCCCCGAAAGTAGGCTACTGATGCCAATGGACCATTGCCTACTTCTTTTCTACTGTAATCACAGTTGGACCAATCTCTCTAGTTTTGCCTAAAGGCACCTTCATGTTACCAGAGAGTACCTTCTACACTCTCTCCGGGAGAGTGTGACTAATTTCCTTCTTTTTCATTGCCTTTTCACTGCACACACAGATTTTTGACAGCCTGTCCTAGATGGTCTTCTAATTTGGCCCAGTTCTGTACTGCAGCCTGCTGGCCCAGGAACCTCTGCTTCACTGCCATTCTCATAATCCATCAGTGACCACTTTATGGCTTGTTTTCTCGTGCTCACCCAAATCTTTGCATCCTCCAGTATGTCTAAGGACCCAGGCTTACAAAAGATAACATCTATTCCAAAAGTGACTCCTGCATACCAGCAACACTCCTTGCAAGCTAAGTTCCACACAAACAAATTGCTTTGCAGCATCAGAGTGTAAAGCTTTAACTGAATATCTACCAAATATAACTAACACCCTTCTTCATTTCTCTAAGGGAGCTGATTCGCCTTCATAATTCTTTCTGCTGTGGGCATTCATTTACCATTCTGACATAATCTAGTGCCTCACTGCATGATGCTGATGATGTTTTTGTCAATGTGAAGAATGCAGTACAATTGTTGCAGAAATTGTGTAAGAAACTGAGACCTTAATATGTACCATCTGTTTTACAAAAAAGCTCAATGTGGTAATGCATTTGCAATACCAGAAGCAATATCTCTAAGACATGAAATGAACATATGCTGTCTAAGAGCCTTCAGGCTGACATTGAAAAAGAGAAAAGATAGTACTTCAAGGCAAATATTGTCCCAATAGAAAGACTGCCAGAACCAATATGGCTCAGTCTATTGACAAGTCTCTGGTGAACAACATCATATAAAGACATGCACATTGTTATGGGTTGTACAGCTCTATGCCCCATTTTTTCAGCTTGGGAAAAAAAAAAAGTAAGAGAACACCTTCACTGTCACACTGGCTATTCTTCTGTTTCAGATCAACAGATGGTGTCAGATGAAGACATCCTATCCATTATTCTTTGATTAACTGGTTTTTTTTAAACAAGTCAATGAAACTCACACTAGCTTCTTGTACTAGGTTAAGGAAGCAGCCTGCTTGGAAGGAAAGAACTGAAAGAAGCCTCTGCTTTCTAGTGTATTTTTTTTTTTTCATTCCTAAATTAATGCATTTTATGCATGAAGATATCTGTGCTTCTGAACTGAAATGGTATTGAAACTACAATAGCTCATAATGAATTTTACACATACCAGAAGATACAGTAATTTTATTTTAAAGTCTGTTATCCTTAAAGGAAAGGATCTAAGTTATTGTCCTGTCAGACACAGTTTATACCAACATAATCTAAAATCTACATTCCTTTCATAGAAGACATAAACAAAAAATGCTATGTCACAGAAATGACTATCTTTGGGTGATTTTTATTTGTCTTCCATTATAAAAAAAAAAGTAAAAAAATAAAACTGACAAGCAGCCTCCTCTAATTTTGGTGAATCAGGCACATTCTCTGAGTATCACTCTTCCAAAAACATTTTGGTTTGATAGATTTTTTTGGGAGGAATATAGAGTAGATAAGGTATTTATTAAATATTTTATACACGTAACATTTGGGTTTTCAAGCAATTTTTAACTAAAGGGGGGAGAACTATTACATTTTATGTGGGAATTTGCTTCTGTCTAGTAACATCGATGCCTTTCACGATGTAAAGAATCTAGGCAGTTCTTTTTGAAGTTAATGGCAGGATTCTTTCAACAATGGTTAATTTGAAAAGTATTGTTTCAAGTATACTCCTGGTTTTTCTGCTTAGTGATATTTAAATATGTTACTTGTTATGTGTATTGATTAAATTTTGTGGTTTTAGGTATTACTCCAATAGAGTTCTCCTGATGTCTTTAAAGTTATTACAACTTAAAACTGAAGTAACAGACTGATAACATGGGCCTATGTTTGTAGACCTGGAACACACATGATGGAACTTAATGGCTTCCCGCCTAAAGATGGCCGCAACCCTGTTAAATTCTTACAGGCAAATGAGGATTCGGGAAATCCACAGCATTTCTCCTGTGGATTTTATTAGTTCCACAGGAGGGAGTCTTTCTTCTACAGATTATAGACGCTACAAGCTCGCTAAAGGAGCTTGTAAACAGTGCTTGAGGAAGCTACCCTTCTTTAGATCTCAGAAACTCTGCAGGAGGCAGCTCTTCCACTACAGATCTTAGAAGCACAGGCTATTTTAAGTACAGTATAATTCTAATTAACTACACAATCAATTATGTCAAACAAGGGCACAATCACTGACCTTTCACTAAAGGCAAAGCCATCAAAGCAGGATTTTTTAAACTATGTAAGGGAGGAGGACCAAAGGAAGACCTCACATCACCATCTCTGGAGACTGTGGTGGATACAGACATCACAAGAGTGGAGGAACCTGGTAGCTACCAAGCTGTTTCTCTGTCATGTGGTCAATAGTGTGCTCTGTAATGGGAGGCTTCTTCCTCCCAAATCAGCCTGATGTTTGGTAAGTTCTGTGCATTGAAGAATTTCAAGACTAACGTAATCACATCTTCCTATAAAGCTTTTTCTATAATCAGAAAAAAATAAGCCGGTTTCAGACACAAACCCTTTTTCAATATGCAGGTTTTAACTAAGAGCCACTGTGAGAACCAGGAGAAAGCAGACCAAAACAACAGAAAACTTTGTTTGTTTAAAAAAGAAATATCAGTAAAAAGCTTTTTCACTACACCGAGACACAGAAGGAATTGATAATATAATTATTACTAGTATACCGTCTATAAAAAAACTGTAGATGGGCAAATGAAATGTTGAATACTAAAGACTGACGACTAGCTGAGTTAAACACTGTTGTGGGACTTTTGGAGACTCTTTCGAGATCCATAAATCTTAGCATGCTTTAAAATACATTTCAAATTATATTTCAAATAATATTTCAAAATCAATGTAAAATAAATACAATGTAAAATAAATATCAAACACCATTAACAAAGTGGCTGAATGGATTATGTCAAAAAGCACATGATGATTCCCAGTAAGTCCTGCCATGAAAGCCTACAGTATGGAAAACAAGAAGATGATATATAATGCCTCCATTTATTTTCTCCAAATGCTGGCCAAAAGAAAAACCCCTGTGAATACAAAGCCTTTTAAAAACAGAACTTGGAGAACAAATGGTCCTTCTATCTAAGATCTGAATTGTGACATCTCAATGTGTCTATTTCTCTCCATTAAATATCAATGGAGCATAACCATTTAACAGGACTAGTGTTAAGGGGATTAGTCCAGGCATCTGTAAACCACAAGGGTTTATCAATTTGTCCATTAAAGAATGACCTCCTTATGTAAACAAGACAATGAACCCAGATCTGAAGATGCATTCTGCTACTCCTAGGCAACTCACACTTGATCTGGAAAATAGCCCAACCCCCTCCTACATACCACAACCAGAATAGGAACACTAGGCATAAAATCTGTTATGTCTCAAGTAAAATACATGGAAATCGTTTCAGTGAGAAAGAGAAGGTAGAATCTGATCATCTGTTGAACAGAATTGACTGGGGAATGAGAAGAGGCATGGAGAAAAATAGAAGGAATAAATCAAATACTGGACAAGATGAAGTCCTCACTGTCCAAAACTCTGAAAGTGGGAATTCTTCTCAGCTAACATCAACTGTTAGTGGTTAACAAGTTAGTGGTTTAAGCTAATCACCTCGGCTCCCTCTCTAATCAATGGAGAGAAACGGACACCTCCAGAGAATAATCAATCCCATCTATAATATATCTTAGGATAGAATAAATGAGCTCTGGAAGAGCCTACCTCTTCTCATTGACTGTACTGGAAACCCGGATGATTTGCTTAACTGCTAAAGTTAGACAAAATGAACAATTCTTTGCACTATGAGGAAGAGGCACAGGGCTTAAGCAAACTCCGCTGAGCTTCCCCTTTGTCCTCCTCCCCCTCATTCCCATAAATATCTGCTTTGCTGACTGCCTTATCTATATTGTTAAAAGGAGTGGAGAATGTCTTCAATTTCTCTGACAATTTGATATCGTCTTATCCTCAGGTTTGCCAAAAGCTCATATTGCACAACATACTGCAATTGCTGCTCTGAAATGCTTCATTTGAGTCTTGAACTGCAAGTGTTATTATCACAAATAACCACTGTATGCCTTTCATTTTCAGTAGCACTGGGACTGTATGAGTGCAAGTCTGTTCAGACTCAGGGAAAAGTAGGTTTTCTTTGGAAATCTAGACCAAGAGCTGAAACAAGCCAAGAAGTATAAATTCTAAAAAAAAAAGAAAAGAATAATTTAAGGAAAGGCTACCATGAGGAAATTATAAGGACAGAACAGAAGGGTGCCTGTCTATCTAAGGCACCACTTGAGGCAAGGCAAACTAATAAAGAATTGGATGGTAAATATTAATTTGTACCAGAGGCTTATAGATAGGACTCTTTCCAGGAGACAAAGAAAGAGTAAATGTGCAGCTATATCACCTATGAATCTGCAAATGCTGAGCAACAGCATCCCTAGAGATAGGACAGATGCTCATTTGGTCTAAAAAGGTCTGACTACACAGACTATAGTGTGTGAAATATACATCTGACAGACCCAGTCTGCATAGTACAGTACTGGGAGAGGTCAGTTAGTATGGTTTAAAGGAAAACCCCAGCCAAAAAGTATTCTAGATACGGGCAGCTAATACTTTCTCCAGCACATGATTACGTAGAGAAGAGTAGAAATGAATAAAAGCATTGCAGAGATAGGAACACGTATATAATTTGTAGTTTGGAATTACTAGAAATGTTAATATAATTTGATACGTTTCTTTAGTCATGGAGGGGATGAGGATGAAGAGTCTGTTCACCCTCCTATCAGTATTGCATGATCCAGCATATGGTGGAAAAAAAATGACACAACTGAAGGCCCCACAGGCCTCACCAGGTTTGCAGTTCCACTTTATTCTCGTGTCTATTTTCTGTGCTATCATCATTCCGTCATTCCTATATATTTTGATGAATTCTTTAAATCTGGGGGATACCAAGAAGTCTTTAAGTATCACCTCCTTTTTTTAACCTCTCAATTTTTCTGTTTCATAGGACTGGCTTCCTTTTTCTTGGAAGTTGTCTCATATACTTCCACTTTTCCTCACTATCTCTGTCACCACTGTTGTCACAACTATAGAAAAGGGAAAAAAAAAAAACAACAAACAACCAGAAAGCTTTGTATTTGTTTTAACTTAAAAACCAAGGATTGCCCAGGAAAACATGTACAACAAATGACTTTTTTTTTTCTAACATGAAACCTGCATTTTGAAGATAATTTTCTTCAGATTTTCCTCAGATAAACTGAACTCTTGTTCTTCAACATCTGAATTTTATTATTTGTGATAATGAGCACTGTTGAGCATGTGGGAAGATTTAGATCAAGTGAGACAGCAAGCCAAACCTGAACCTTGACCTTCTCTTCCAGCCTCCTTCATGATGTGCTACCTAGTATTTTTTATAAAACAGCTCATTTTTTAAATGATGGGGTTTTTTTTTTTTTCTTTCCCCATTCAAGAGTAACTAAAGAAAAATGAATTTATGTTGTCTCTGATTTACAGCAAGGTACTTCACACATTTCTATTTATTGTAACTGGCCGGAATACAATTACAGTAGCTGTTGTTCATTCCATCACTGAGTATATGCGACTTGCACAATGAACTGTAGTGGGTCAAATAGTGGTGACTAATAAGACTAATAAGACTTATTCTATGTAGGAGCTAACAAATCCTTTATCAGTACTTCAACCATTCTGCTTACGTGGCCTCATTGTTAAGATTATGCCTTTCATCTATGGGAACTAATCCCTTTCATATACAATTTTAGCAAGAAGCTTATAAAATGTGTATTAAAGCAGTATTGACTTGTCCAACAATAAAAAGTACAATTAGGCTTCCAACACAGAGCATTACTAATTTGCATAAAAACCTCTCTAACCCATTCCTTTTACTGCGGAATATAACCAAGAGGTTACATTCTGTACCACGCACCAGTAATTTACTGTAAAATCAGTAGATAGCTGTACCTGTGTAATAGTGTTCACTTTCTTTGTGCAAATCTTTTAAAAGTGAATTTACATGCCGAATGTATCAATAGGAAATAATATTAAAGATCATTATACTGAATGACCAAGTACAATGGGTTCCTTTGATAATATCCCATAATGCAATAACTCAAGACTTACCTATTGAGAGTACCTCTCCTCATAGAGTCACAGGTAGGGTCACACCATAGACTCAGTTTTATCATACTTTGCAGTTGCGATAGCTCATTTTCATAATGTACTATTTAAGCAAGAAGCTTATAAGAACTGTAGAAGAGTAATAATGACCAGTCTATGCATAAAAATGTATAAATAGTTAGGCTTCCAACACTAAGCATTTCCATCTAAGAAGATTACTTAATATCCCTTTTGCAAAATTTCTCATTTCCATAACCAAATAGGCACTATTGTCTATTCAGTCCCCAAGTACTACACCTCTTTGTAGCACTACAGGAATTTCTTTTCTGTGTGTACTCTGGAATATATTAAATTAGATTTTTAAAGTACATGCCAACTAGTAAATAATAGTAAGACATGATTCGTATGAGGTTTAGACTCCTTCGAATTAGCCGAAAGAAAATCAGAAGAACAGACTACTTGCCATTAACTGCTTCTGCCTACGGAGAGCACAGAAATTCCTCATGACTAGAGATGATTAGCCTTCTCTTCACTTGCTTAATAAAGAACGGTATTTCCTTACCAAGGTAACACAAGATGACATTGCCTCAGGTCACTGCAGGGCATGTCATATCATGTAACACAACATAACCTGATGTAACCTGATCCAACAGGCCATGTGCCTGTTGCCTATTTGTAGAAAATACTACTTTTTTCAGAAGAGAGGACATGTCACCATAGATAACAAACCATTAGCTCTACCTTTTAGTCCAAGGGCTTCTGTGTCACAATTAACTTGGAGTTTAAGTCCAGATCACAAGGAATAGGAACAATTTCCTCTTCAGTTGTTCAGTGTTGCCTATACTGACAAGGAAATTTCTACAGCTACCTTTTAGAGAAACTAACTTTAATCAGCAAAGGTTTAGACTACAGAGTCTAAATATGCCCTGTGAAATGACCCTACCCCCAAAAAAACAAAGAACAAACTCAAGTCATCAAGACATTAAAACCACTAATCACTCCGTTTTTACAGATCTCGAGAACGTGTCAGTCTGTCGATTTCAAGATCAGCACAAACCACTCTGCTCTCTATTTTGCTGATACATCTGACTATTGAATGATGGCGTACTCTAAAGGAATAACAATGAATTGCATTATAAATGTTAACTACACTTATTTATTCCACTATTAAGCCAAGGAAACACTAATCTACAACAAAAACTTAGAAATGGTGTGTTACTGATCAAATGATTACATAGTCAATGAACTTTTTAAAATGTCTAATCTCAGCTGTCATCATAAAGTGATTTTATTTTTAAAAAAACCTATACATCTAAATACCTTAAGGCACTACTTTTGAAACCTTAATCCCCTTGAACTCTTTGCTGAAATAAACACCAAGAGCTAAGGAAAAATATTTTTAGAAATCAATTGTAAGAGAAAAATAAACTAACATTACTCCAAATTAACAAGTAAGAAGCCTAATTAAATTTTAACAGTGTTTGAAAGGTTTGCTGTGCTAATTAGATAAAGTAGTATAAATTTCTCTCACATTCACATGTGGCAAAGCACCAAATATAACATAGAGAAATTCACCCCAAATTTGCCTGATCCCGCAACCATCAGGTAAGTAGGTGTTCTACAACTAATTGATTTTTACTAAGCCTCTCAAAACCAAGAATTTTATCCATGAAGGAAAGAAAGAAAGAAAGAAAGAAAGAAAGAAAGAAAGAAAGAAAGAAAGAAAGAAAGAAAGAAAGAAAGAAGGAAAGAAAGAAAGAAAGAAGCCACCTTTTATAAAGGTGTTAGTTTGCCAACATATCTAATAAACAACAAATAACTGTATAACTTTCCTCTCATAGTTTTACTCTTTCAAAACTTCATCCCCTTCTCTTACAGTCATATTAGGGTTCTTCCTTTCTTCCTTTTTATTGTCGAGTACCTGTTTGGGAGCTGTAGGAAGGACAAAAATTCATTAAATAATGATTCTTATTATTACAAATGTTCATGCAGGAGCTGCAAGTTCAGGACTTATGCTGCTTGTTTTTTCATACTATATCTGAAAAATCCATATTTATCATAGTGTTCTGTTTCAGGATTCTCTTTTTTAAACGCACATTATGTATATTTATATATGGATTGCTAGTTAAATAAATACAACTACAAACTAATATTTTACAGAAATGGAGATTCCCAGGAGCAGGAAACTGCTGTTGGGTATCCAAAATCCATTATTTTCATCTGGAGTTTATTGCCTTGGCAAGCAGGATTGTGATAAGAAGAGGTACAAAATTAGAAGGCTGTTTTTAAAAAATGGCTCTTTTTCAGCCTCACAGTATGCTCAAAAATCAGTGCTTAACAAATATGAGAACAATTGAAAAAGCTAGATCTGAATGCTTTTTATATTTGAAGCAAATTCCAATCACTGTATCTGAACACCTAATTTGATAAAGCTGCAATTTGGATCTGAACTTTGCATCCTAGCATGTTTAGTTCAGAAACATTAAATTAGTTTTAATCTTTAGCAGTGAAAACCTGCCACCATTCTATGCTGGTAGCAATATACAAAGGCACAAGCAATACAATCACCTCAGAGGAAATGCTGCTTTACTATTTCCCCTCAGTTTGACCCTTGCTAGCATGCATGAATCAAATCAAGAGCTTGAAGATTTTGCAGACCTGGATTAACATATTTGCAAGGCTCAGACGGATTTTCACAAAGAAAGCAGATATGGAAAGAAAAACTCTTTGTTGTTTATGGAAAGTCTGATAAACATGTGGTCAACACCTGGATTTTAAAGAGATTCTATTCCTTGCTCAATAAAAGTACAATAGCCACCTTCTGAGGCATTCAAACAATAAAACAAGATGATAGCAACAAAAAGAGCTGCCACATGTCGTTTTCTTCACCTCTTTGATTTTGTTTAATAACAGTGAATCAACTTTTAAAAACAAAAGAGTAAAGTAACAGGTTAAAAAGAAAAATCCTTATAAAATGTGCATTAGAACATGGGAACATATGTACCATGAGGCATATGTTTTCCTAATAAACATTTTATACTGTGAAAATATCATATTGGTGAATGCATTTCCATATGACAGTGTTTTGCACCTTGGAAATGCCTGATAAAACTGCTGTATGCGAATGATACAAAATTAATGCTTACTAGAGTTTCTGTACATCCCACTGACCTCTGCAGGGTTAATGAAAGAAAATTCTGTCCTTTAAGCATAAAATATTGCAGTTTAGTACAGGCAAATATATGCACAAGAAATTGCACTAAATTAGGATTGAATTCTTGCTAGCTTTTCTGCCAGTACACGTTAGAAGAAAGGTAAAAGGCATCTCCATACTAACATAGCTCTCAGTAATCAGGAGATGCATTGGCATAGCAGCCCTTTCGCAATCACTGGACCGTTGTCCCTATTCAGCATGTAGAGTGAATTGGAATTACTCTCCTTTTTTTCATCTAAAGTACATAGTAAATATAACACTACTACCAGAAGTGTATGGGCCCAGTTGAGAAGACGACATGCAGCTGATCAAACTTGTATGTCATCTCTTTATATACCAGCCATCGTGCCTCAAGACTGGTAGACTAACTGCTTTGGGGGGTGAAATACTGTCCCTTAAGGAAACAAACAGAGACTAGCTCCATTTTAGATATCTAACTTTTAATGCTCTGATGACAGGTGAGATGAATCCCATTCCAAAAGTCAGGAACTGTGGGGCTTTCTTTTCCTTTACGCCAATGAACGCAAGGCATTCGCCAGCCCGGGCTCCCAACCAGCCAAGTTCAGGAACTTGCAGGAATACACTACATCTTTCCAATGGAAATTTTCCTATGGGAAATGAGAAAAGGATGGTGAAAGGCTTGCTTCCACTCTGTATTGCGGTTTAACCTTTTCCTAAATAGATGTCTGGCACGCTTTCCTGGAATTGCAGTCCTATGTTTACAGAGGGTGAGATGTGGTCTGAAGCTCTTGTAAACAGCAGTAGTTTTAAGAGTTTATATCTAAAAGGAATGCAAGATGTAATAACTCCAGCTTCACTTGGAGAAAAAAAAAGGCAATATTTTAAATTTCAAATAGCATATTGCTTCTAAAACTCATATAATATTTGTCACTGATCAGGAAATTAGGCATAGAATTAGATGTGAGATTCAGATAAGCCAAATCCATTTCAGTATCTTGTTGCCCACAGTTCCTAGAAAAAAAATGTAAAAAAGTAATAATCAGGTCATAGATTAAAAGGAAAAACTAAGTGACTTCCTATTCTGTTCTACCTCACCATTTCTACCGTAATGAATATTTTCACTTAGTTAAAAATCTTGCACATATATATAAAACAAAACCTGAATAAGAAAAAAGAGTGAATTTGTTACATTGTATGGCAACACATTTGTAGAGAGAATCTATATATTTCAGCTAGCATTTTTCCTGTGCATTAGCACCCTATTCAGCTATAATTGCAAGTTAGCTGCCCTGTGTCAGAGTTTTAGTAGAGTGGATTTTGGTTTCAGGTAGAACTTCAAACCAGCTAATTAAGCAAAATGAGAACAGAGAAAGACAATGTCCATCTACTGAGGCAGCGCTATATATGAGCACTGGAGCAGCTCAATTGCACCTCAAAGTACATTTGCATCACATTTTGAAATCTTACGGCCTGATCCTGCCACATGCCAATGTGCTCTTTTCACACTGACTATATGGACAAAAGAACTCAGAAGGTTAGACCTTCATACGTTTCATTGTTTACCTGACATTTATCAATCTGAAACACTGGCTACCTTGAAAAAGCTCTATTATCGGGAAACACAAAGAACATGAATTTTCTTCTCTGCTATTAACAGATATCATTCACTTTTACTGTATATATCAAGCTGCCAAGTAACATATCTTAGTGAGCAGAATATTTGAATTAAGCAGCTTTCAACAAAGAAACTATATAGTTGCCAAAGGAACAATGATTTTTATTTCATGTTTAAAGTGGGGTTTACAGACTGAAGCAAACTTGGAAAAATAAAAACTTTAATGGTAAAAAGATGTAGCTGGCTGTGGGGAAAGAATAGATGTAATTATTATGGGGTTGTTTTTAGAAGCTGTCTGCTTAGAAGAGTCAAAAACTCTGCTTTTGAAAACTTCACTTTGTATCTCAGATTTTGTGGTTCACTTCTGTCATAGACATATGTAAATTTATATTTAGGACATTATCTGAAGCAATAAAATATATTTAAAGAAAGATAAATGAAATCATTGTCAAGTCCATATGTTAAAATGTCATTAAAGTGTTCCAAAAATTATGATTTCGTTAAAAACAACAAGATTTTTAAGAAAGCAATTTTTATAGTTCTTTCATTTGTGTTCTCACCTCTGATCCTTACAAATAACTAAGGTGGCAAAGTCAATCTTTTCACACCAGCTTTATAGACTAGAAACTTACTTTTTTAGAAGTGAAAGATGGTATTTTTATACACTCCTTTGATTGCAGGATTTGGTGCCATAAGAGAAAACAAAATAAATGTTGAGGGTTACCACAATGAAAGCTGGTTAAAAGAAAAGAAATACCATGGCAGATTACGCCTCAGAAGCCATACAGCAAAAATACCTTGTCTGGACTGAAAAGTTGTTGAAGTATATATACCATAGTAACACGTATGGCTTTGCAAGTATTTTCTGTCTTTTATGCTTAGTTTTGGCTTATTCTGAGCAGCCCTTTCTTTTCTCTCTTATAAGGAACATGAAATGTATACTCCCTTGGTTAAACTAGAACTCAGACTGAGTCATATAATGCAGCTCTAAATCATGAATAAAAAGCCCTTAAAGAGTCAACTGCAGAATATTTACCTTTCTGTGCTCAGGGACAGTGACCACTGCTCAAGTTAAGACATGATTAAGAACTTCCGTATACTTGAAATCAAAGATATCAATTTTTATATTCAGCATTTCTGAAAATAGTGCATGAGTCTCTAGAGTGCTAATTGTCTCTGTGAAAGACAGACCAGAAACGTCTCTGTCTTCCGGAGGCATTTGTAATATAACATTAGGTGGTGATTGCAGAGATTGATCCCAATTTTTTACCTTAGAGACACTTAACACATTGGTGAAAGCAAAATAAACTCCTAGCCATGTATTTAACAAAATATTTTGTTTGTTTGCTTAAATAAATCAGTCGCTAAACCATAAGGCTTGAAATTAAATACAAGTTAAAGGCCATCTTACATATGGATCCAGGACTGGAATCTTCCAGAAGTTGGTCAGAATGAGCTACAGCTAAAATAAGCAAAGTGAGGGAAGGAGGGAAATCTGAGATCAATGAGTTAACCTGCCAGGGACACGCAAAATTTCAGAGATGGAGAGGCCAAGGAGAAGAACTGGAGGGACAATAGGCAGCTCAAATTCTTGAATAAATTCTGTTCAGAAAATATGGCTTGATTACTACTCTCAGAAGCGTATTAGTCCAAGAGACCAGTCACCCTTCCCAGAGACATGCACAGCAAATTCCTTGTAGAACTCTGCTTAGACAGGTTCTGAGAGTGTGTGTGGTCCTCTATTCAGCTAGGCAAATTAATCTCTCTGTGGTAAGGGAAAATCACTAAAGTATGTGATTTTAACACAGGACAATAAAGTGACTCCAGAGTTTTATTCTAAACTTACTGACCAAACCTCTCTTAATGTGATAAATGTTTATGGATTCTTCTAATTACAAGTCTGGTTTAAAGCTAAGACTCTTAGAGAATACGGCTCTCTTTCATAAAGTTTCCGAGGTTTCCCTATAATAATCAATTACCATAATGAGTTTTTTTAAAGCTGCCATTTGTCACTTTCTTAAAATATATAAACTACCCAGTATAAAGATAAATAGCTAGAGCCAGCCTACCCCGAGGCCCTCTACCAAAGACATCTATTAAATCAAAATCAACTGGGAAACCTGTTGGATTTTATTTCAAAGTCAAGCCTGCTTGTGCTAAATAAAAATCTGCAGAAAACAAGTGTAACTTTATGGCAAGAAACACTGCTTTCTTAACAGAACCTTAAAAAAAAAAAAAAAAAAAAGATGTTGGTCTTAATCCTTGAAACTGAAATCAATGTGTCTTGGAACAAGAATGTGCAAGTGCAAAAATCGAAGAGGTACAATAGGATTGGGGAAATCATATTCCATCCGCGTTTAGTCCTGACTACATC
This sequence comes from Charadrius vociferus, assembly GCF_000708025.1. Lineage (NCBI taxonomy): Eukaryota > Metazoa > Chordata > Aves > Charadriiformes > Charadriidae > Charadrius > Charadrius vociferus. The sequence goes on along the minus strand of NW_009648878.1, from coordinate 368,860 downwards.
TTTGATATCTGCCACAATGTTTGAACATGGCCATAGATTCAACTGTGTTGACACGGCAGGTTCCTTTGGTAGGCTGACTCTGCTGCAGATGACTTGGCTAGCTTTTGAGATCTGTGCTGGTGAAACCAAGCAAAGCCAACATACTCCAACTATTTCATTTCCTGTCATCATGGCACCATTCTTCTAATTCCTAAACTTAATATGCGCAATTGTTTAGTAGTAATAGTGTAACGTCTTTGCTTGAAAAGGACAATGTTCACTTAGGGCACTGCTGCAGTATACTCTAAGCAAATAATCCACAGATATTCTTGGTACGCACACTTTGAGATTTTAAAATTTTTCCTGGATTTTTAGTCAGACATATTTTATTGCATATACAGGCTCTTGAATCTCATACAAGCTATACCTTGTATAAGTGTAAGTTCCAACAGTCCTAGTGCCCAAACAAAACACAAAGTTGGAACAAAAACACTTTGCAAAACACAATTCCTGCTTTGTTGCTGGCAATCCTGGCAGAAAATGACAGTTAGGTCAGCAGGAGAACCACTCTGAGTTTCTTTCGTCAGGAGTTCTGTCAGAGAGGGTCATATTCTGTGAATGAAAAGAGGATTTTAATTTCCTTTTTTTTTTTTCTCCTGAAGAAAATAAAAGGCAGTGTATTCAAGCAACAGGATATCTCTGACACCCTGAGACTATTTGCTTTTCACACCTAAGCCAATGCCACCCAAATAAATATGAGAAGATAATTACAGATGAACAAACAGATACTTTGGCTTATGTGTACTTGCTGGAAACTTATACTAAATGAGGACCTCTAGGAAAAGGCAGTTGACAGTTCCTTTCAAAAGTCTGTAGTTCGTGACCACAACTGCAGTAAGACTGAATAATTTTTAGGACTCTGCTTAGCAGAGGCTTTCTCTATACATATTTAATAAATAAAATTTTAAAATAATGACAAAAGTAATTATTTAGCTAGCAAGTAATAGTAGGAGAACAGAAACGAGTAAGCTTTTGGGAGAATGTCTGTTATCTTCTAAGCACTTTGTAGTGTATCACTGCTGTTCTCATTCGTTGAACTACAACGAGAATTTTGTGAGGATGCTTACATGCCATTAGCTCAGCAAGTGCCTGCTGTTTACTCAGCTCCACAGGTTCTTCTCCCTCTTGCTCATTCAGGAGCACTTTGGCTCCGCTTAGCTGTGCTATGTCCATCCAAAAGTCTGCAGGCATACTGCCTACCTTCTAATAGAGGGCTTTTTTAGAGTCACACAACTGAGCACAGTTACAGACAATGCCAATGCCACAGGATTGGTTGTACAGAGTTGGTTTAATTTGCAGCAATCCTGGAATTTCTTCTGAAAAAGGGGTATGTTGTTAGAAAACCACAGCAGACGAGTTGTGCTGATCACATTCTCTTTCCTCAACTGAAGACAAATCTACTCTTTCAAATATACAAGTAACCATGACACAGGTCACACACTCCTGACACAGAGAACTGCATTCCAGTTGTGGATTTATTCTGCTTTGACAGTGTCCCGATCCAGTATTAGGAAGGTTTCGTTATAGTCCCAAGGACGAGATTAAGATGCTGAAGTTCGTCAAACTTGTACTTAATTCTCTTAACAAACCAGGGAGGAATGGCAAAAGGGAGGCGAAGGGAAGGCAAAGGGGAAAGGAAAGGGGGTAAGGAAGAAAACAGAGAAAGAGGGAGAAAGTTCTCTACTACCACTCTGAGTCCAACGGTTTCCTGCTGTGCTGACTCTGTCTGAAGTCTTCAATCGTCACATGCTTTGTCCAGGGAGGCAGGAGGCAGGGAGGCAAGGAGAAAGGAAGAAAAAAAGGGGCCTGCCAAAGGACACGTGCTCCTTATATAGGGGTCTTGCTCATGCGCAGATCACAAAAGTGTACGTGTGATTTGTGCCAGACGTGCTGTTCCCCTACAAGCCTCCTTCTGCTCTTTTTTGTGCCCTTGGTCCCTGAGCAGATGCACGAGGTCGTCCACTTCAAAATCGTGAAGAAGATGGTCCTCCCGGAGCACGATGCTCGACCTCGGGAGATGGCAGCACGGCGGCAATGTCGAGATAAAAATCACATCTGGTATTGGTTCTCTACAGATAGATCCAGAGATTTTGTAACCTGTACTTGAATATCTTACAATTTTAAGCTGTTAGTTTTCATGTAGTTCAATGACTTCCATATTATGTATGTCCTTTCTTTAGATGACTGTTATGTCATATGTCTCATTATCTTGTGTACACATGTAATTCAATATATATAGGCTTCTGCTCTTGAACAAAAATAATCTTTTGTTTATGAATTTACTTTTCAAGAAGTTTATTCTGCTGTCTTTTGTTCCTTAGACAACACTGAACTGTCTGGCATTTTTTGATTGTATACAGTTCTTAAATAAAAATTTTGAAAACATCTCACTGACTTAAAAGCCTGAATTTCATTTTTAAAAATAACAGTGGCATTTCAAAGGCTAAAAGATGGCATCATTTATCTCAGGCAAGAGTGAGATGGTGTCTGTGCTTACTATTAAAATTGTGCGTGCATACAACAAGCCTTAAGAAAAGCTTACCCTGACCTCACCTATCCTGTCCCAAAAGCTCTGCTGAATGTTTACCGTCAGCAGTCTCCCACCTGCCAGGTGCTCTGGTTAAAACTTATTTGTATGCTGCAGATTACTAGTACCAGCAGGTACCAGTGCCATTCCCACCATATTTTTATTCCTGAATTTATGGGTTTCTACTGCTTTTGATGACCACCTGAGGAAAAAAACAGGGCTGCTTCCTAGAAGAGGGCCACTGAACAAAGGTGGAGACAGTGGGGATGTTTACTCAAAGTTAAGGTTCCTTTGTTTAAGTCCAGTTACAGGGCTCAAGCTAAGTGAGAGTAACTCCAGTGAAAATCCTTATTATAAATGTATACATCCCCAGAACGTACCTAACTCTGTATATTCCTTCAATATGCATAAAGCCCAAGTTTATAAAATCTTTAAAATGTCCTTTCATCTGCTACCTGAAAGCACCTAAGCGTTTGAGCAATTCAGTGCAGTGCAGCTTATGTGCAATCACATACGGGATTCAAAAGCTATATGTTTCCCATACTGCTTTCAGGCCTTGGTCCAAGAAGGCAATGTTTGCACGATTAAATTAAACATTCCTGGGCACTGAAACTTGATCATCCATATTGTTAAACTGTTCAATTGGCCTCAGTACAGTTTTGGTCCTGGCCAGCTAGAACTTGCTTTTGGAAACATTTGCCAGGCACAGTTAGGGAGTTAACACTACTCACAGACACAAGAAGGAGTTTGAATGCAGCCATCCTGTTTTAAAAGCTAAGAGAGTTTGATAGTAGGGACACTCAACATTCTTCATCAACTCGGTGCCAAAATAGGCTTCCAACATCTTTAATTTACAAGTACAGATATAGCCTCAGAGTTCTCACAACATGTTTAATACAGCAGGCTGTTGTGGCAATGTTAGCAAGGAAGGCACTGTCACTGCTGTCAACCCAGTGTGATTCAATACCTCCTGTCCTAGAGCATTACAAGACTGGCTGAAAATTTACTTATAATTTTTAAGAAAGTATATTTTAAAACACATTCTCTCAAATTAAAACATCGGTTAACATATTTTGACCAATACTGGACATGCCGTGTATGACGATCTGTTCAAGCAATGCAATTATATCAGACATAGATTCTTGAAGTATTGAATGAGAAATCTGAATTGGTGGAAATCACTAGGAAGGTGAGTGGACCCAGAGTCTGTTGAAATGAAAAGCAGCTGTTGGCAGCAGTAGAATCTTTCACAGTTGCACAGAGAATATTTTCTTCATTTCAGTCAAATTGGTTCAATTACTAGCTCCCTGAAAGGTAAGAAACTGGTTGGGAGTTGAAAAAATTAGAAAGATTTGTTTTCTTTCTCCAGTCTATTGTTAAAAGCCAGGTGCAGGAGGATGAGATCTACTAATTGTAAAACCCCAGTGATTATGAGGGCAAAAAGGAAGTGGTTCAGTCCCCCCTCTCTAGATAAGTCTGTAACCCTTGGTTCGGGGGTTCAGTTCTCTGTGATCCAAGGCTTAGTTTGATGCAGCGCAACTCTGTGACCTTGGCTGAGTTTTACTGAGAAAATGGTTGTTTAAGGTGACAGAAAATCCACAAGCTAAAACCATAAAAGACAAGAAAAGTAAAAACGCAGACAGAATTGAAACTCTTCGAGATGGTGATAGCAGCTCAAGGATTCAAGAAGAAAAAATACTGACATGGAAAGGTAAAGAAGCCCTAAGACAAAAAACAAATAAGGGGAAGTCACTAATGCAGCAACTCTAAGGAGCAGCTCCTTCCATGGAGCAATGCAGGCCTCTGCTTCTCTATCTGATGGACCTCCAAGTACTCATCAAGTCTCTTGAGGAAAGGAGGAGAGAGGGTGAGTGTACTACACCTTAGCCCAGTCACATGTAATGCCGAGCTCATTGCTGTGTGTATTATCCAATATATAATCACTGCATACTCTTAAAGTGTGATTCTTCTTTGCAGAGCTTCTTCCCACATGACAAAAGATGCCTGGACAAAAATGATCTAGTGACTGAGGGCTACAGGGGGTTTAATTTTGCAAGCTAATATGCGAGCTTGTTAGATAAACTTATGCATTCCTTATTTGGAAGCAAGTTAGTTCTGTTTTACTCAAATTAAAAATTAAGAACAATATTTGTGCTTCATTAAAAGAATACTCTTTTCTGAAGAAATCAAGTGTAAAGTCATGATATTCACCCAGTTGAACCAAACTAAAAAATATAGCAACAGCTGTATGCTAACTCAATGGAAGTATCTATTAAAATTAGCAGAAATGCATATTAGCAGTAAATTTGCTCAAATAAATGTGCAAAGATTTTGTATGTCTACTTAACAAAGAGAAGCATCAGATACAAAACCTGCTTCAACAGGTATTTTAATGTTTTCCAAACAATAGGAATTAGGTTTTTTACAGGAAAATAAATCAGTAAATACAAATTCAAAACAATACAAAACAGATTATTTAAATCAAAGTTTCATGAGTGTAGAAATTTACTGTAGAATTCACCCAAGAGGAGGATGATTTCATGTAATTCTGTCCACTGCAGAAATATGAACCTATAACCCCTAGAAAAATGCCTAGCCACCAAGATGAGTCTATGTGGAAGGATAAGGCATGCGAAAAACGAACTTTAATTTCATCTTGCTGAAATATAAACAGAATAAAATATTAATTGCATCAGAAAAAGCGTTGGTTTGGATAAGTATGTCTATGACATTCGCCTGGGAAAAATGAGGTTTATATTTCTGTCATGTTCCCACTTCTCTAAATTACTTCTCTAAATTTAAATATACCACCAGACAGCCATTACTACTGAAAACAGAACTGACTATCTTTGGGTTTCAGGATTCTGAAGATTTTTTCTTAAGATTATGTATATCATACATGGAAAGGGTTCAGGTCTATGAGTCCTAGGTTTCAAGTGGAGATAAGCATTTCCTCACTACCTAGAGCTGGTTTCACTGCTCCCAAAACACAGTTGTCCTCTACCTAAAAGATAATGACATAACATCGAAAATAACGATGTTTGTGAATGTGGCATTAATAAAATTGAAAATTATGATGGTGTTTGTGAATGTTATATTAAAATTTGCTGAAAGCCAAAAAGGGCTTAGGCTCTTACAGGACTTTTTATTCCTACTTTGAAAATTGAACTTTAATTTTTAAATCATTGAGGTCAGATTCATAAAAGCCCTACAAATTTAAGGCCAAAATCTTCAGTCCTGAAAAAATATGAATCCTTTGCTGCATAGGCCTGAAAGCAGCTAAACATCACTGCTGTCTTAGTTTTTCACATTAAATGGCTTTTGTTAAGGTCTAAAAATACCCCTTCACAGAACCGAAAAAGAAAATTAGATTGCAGGCCTGCTGTGTATACACAATTATGAACGCAGAATATATATATTATTCCACCTTGTTAATTAAAGGATTTATGATCGGTTACTCTCTCCACCATCATCTTCCTATGTGGCCTTTCCTAAACCAATTAATCTCACTGAACCTTAGTTGAATTATAGGATGCATGTTTCACAAAGTTTTAGTGAAGTTAAATACATTACAGATTTGGAGGTTGTTAGATAAGATTAGGCAAGTAATTTACATACAGAAAGAAGGAAAGAACCCTCGCTTTTGGCATGGTAATCTCCTGTTGGGACATGTTATGATAACTACTTGCAGCTATGTTGCTTAGGTGTCCCTGAGTGATTTGGAATTACGACTATAGATTGGACTTTGACAGCAAAAGATGTAATACGGTTTTGGGTTTAGTTTGTTGCCATTTTTTCAGTGAAGTATCTCATCTTCACTGGATTGTGGCTTCATATGAACAGCAAGAGAGAAACAAAGAAGAAATGTGAAATAAATAGGGTCTTCTGTAAGACTGAATGGAAATCAACCACACAAAAAAAAAGAATTTGTGAAACATCTGCCTTTTTATATAGCTGAAATTCTCTCAGGAAATAGCATCACACTAAAAGAGAGAAGGGACTAAGAAGGAAATAAGAATTTATCAAGATCACAGTTTTGAAGTATTACCTATCACAAGCCAAGGAGAAACAAATACCAAAAGAAATAAAAAAAAAAAAAAAAGAGACTTCCGTGAGAAAAAGGAGAACACATAGCATGGAAAAAAGTTACGAAAGCTAAGGTAGAAGGGGATTTCATATTTTCAAAGACATTGCTAATAATATGTCCTCTTTATTTTTACAGATTATTTCTATTCTGTAGTCGAGCACCTAAGGAAAGTAACTGCTGATCCATGGTCTTATATCATAGAATCATAGAGTCATCTAGATTGGAAGGAACCTTTAAGATTGTCAAGTCCAACCTTTAACCTAACACTGACAAAACCACCATTAAACCATGTCCCTCAACACCACACACATGTGTCTTAAATACCTCCAGGGATGGTGATACAACCACATCCCTGGGCAGCATGTTCCAATGTTCGATAACCCTTTCAGTGAAGAAATCTTTCCTAACATCTACCCTAAACCTTTCCTGGTGCAATTTGGGGTCATTTCCTTTGTCCTATCAGTTGTTACCCGGGAGAAGAGACCAGCATCCACCTCGCTACAACCTCCTGTCACGTAGTTGTAGAGAGCGATAAGGTCGCCCCTCAGCCTCTTTTTCTCCAGACTAAACAACCCCAGTTCCCTCAGCCACTCCTCATAAGACTTGTGCTCCAGGCCCTTCACCACCTTCCTTGCCCTTCTCTGGACATGCTCCAGAACCTTTCTTGTAGTGAGGGGCCCAAAACTGAACACAATATTCCAGGTGCAGCCTCACTAGTGCCGAGAACAGAGGTACAAACACTTCCCTAGTCCTGCTGGCCACACTGTTTCTGATACAAGCCAGGATGCTGTTGGTCTTCTTGGCCACCTGGGCACACTGCTGGCTCATATGCAGCCAGATGTCAACCAACACCCCCAGGTCCTACTCTGCTGGGCAGCTTTCCAGTGCCTCTTTCCCAAGCCTGTAGCGCTGCATGGGGTTGTTGTGACCCAAGTGCAGGACCCGGCACTTGGCCTTGTTGGACCTTGTACTATTGGCCTCAGCCCATCGATCCAGCCTGTCCAGATCCCTCTGTAGAGCCTTCCTACCCTCAATCAGGTTGATACTGCTGCCCAACTTGGTGCATTCTGCGAATTTACTGAGGGGGCATTCGATGCCCTCATCCAGATCATTGGTAAAGACATTAAACAAAACTGGCCCAAAATCTGAGCCCTGGGAACACCACTTGTGACCAGCTGCCAACTGAATTTAAGTCCATTCACCGTGACTCTTTGGGCCTGGCCATTCAACCAGTTTTTTACCCAATGAACAGTACGCCTGTCCAGACTATGGGCAGCCAGTTTCTCCAAGAGGATGTTGTGGGAAATGGTGTCAAAGTCTTTACTGAAGTCTAGGTAAACATATTCCACAGCCTTTCCCTCATCCACTAAGTGGGAATGTTTTTAATAACTTAGACATTAATGAATGTATTGAAAAAAAGAGAAAATGGAAGTTTCTGTGAAAAACATATCAAATAAGTCTCAATAAGGTATGACATATTTTGATATTTAAGGTTGGTTTCAAAAGAGTAAGGCAACATCATTAAAAAGATCAAAAACGTGCTTTTAAAGTAAAAAAACAGTCAATGTTATTTACACATAGACCTTCAACTGGCTATGTAATTACTGGAGGTGGGTATTTAAATACTGGTCCAAAAGTCTGCTTTTGAGGCTTAGTGGAAACCAATTTCAAAGGATTCAGCTCTGCATGACTACCTTGTCATCACAAAAAGGAACCAAAGACAACTGCATGTGATACTGACTCCGGCATTGCCTTGTAACCTGGCGGTTACAGGTACTGTATGCCTTACGCCTACGGGCTTTTTAGATTGCTTTAGCTTGGGAATATTCTTGATTGTAATTGGAGGGGAGAGGAAGAGCACGTGGGTAACTGTGCACATAGAGTCAACTGCTAAATTCAGTGTTTTAATGCAGTCAGAAATAACACTTTGTTTACCATAGCCATTTAAATATGAGTGGATGTATCCCATTTTATGTGTGGAAAAAACTGTTCTAATGGAGATGCAAAACTGCAGGTGAAATAAGACTACAATAGCTGTTACAGCCCTACATAGAAAAGGCCATACAATTGTGGACTATGTTAGGGTTAATGATTGCAAGTTCAAAATGTATTTGAGAAGAAGAAAATGAAAGTATTCTACAGAATAAAATATATGCTTTGGCAATGACTTATACAGAACACTGGGCTTACAGAAAAAGCACTGGTCCAGATAAATAACTTCTTTATTTATGTCAAGAATTTTTAAAATGCTACATTTAATTTTAATATCATGATGAGAAGTATTTCTCCTGCTTGATAAGCCTCATTTCACTACACTGAATATAGTGTTTGCCTTATTTAACAATTTTTATCAATCATTTAACAATGGATAATGCACTCAATGTCGATAGAAATACAAGTAACAAAGGCACAAGGGTACAATCGACTAGGAAAAACAATTTTTGTCTTAGACCATGGTAATACTACCACAGTGAAATAAGAAAAATGTCTGTTGCTGTTAAATGAAATATGTCAGGATGGTAAGGAGCATCTTAATGAATTCTAGTTTTATTTTGTGAAAACTCTGAATCATTATGACTTTTATTATACACTAGCTTATACTTTCTATTTGAAGGAAACCTGGGTGTGGCTAACATTTCTGTTAATAACTAGGCCGGTGTATATATATATATATATATATATATATAATATATACGTATGTCCCACCAAAAAGCTCTAAAAGCAAAACTTCAGACTAATAAATTTAATACCCTAGCTAATGGTAAATTTAAAATTCTTCAGTTTCTCAAACATTTACATAAAAACATTAATTACTGCTTCTATGTATAGGTACTAATACTGATCACTAATTTAATCACATGCTTCTTTATTTAAACAAAGACCATGTTCAAATCTTTTCCTTTGCCTAAGAGAGACCTAAAATAAGCATAAAGATTTCATATGATATCATTCAACTGTTGCTCTAAGTTCCTGAGACATCCAAGTCATAATGAAACTGTCCGAGTTGTGATGGCTGTCAATTTACTAAGCTGATCATAAAATTGTTTTCTTAGAGCTTATTTAGCCTTGCAAAGTCAAATCATAGCGAAGATCCCATCAGTCCTTTAAATTAATGTGCTCAAAAAATTCTGGATTGTGTTTATCTCAACAAAAAAAAAACCCACAATGACTTGTCTGTTAAGCACTTATGATTCCATATGAATAATAAAAAATAATATAAATATTCAGCAGCGATCTACCCTGGCAAATGGAATATTTTTGTTTTCCATTAGCCCTTTTAAACTAATTAATGAATTAATGAGCGAGAAGAAGCAATATCAGACCTCAGTAGACTGAAGTGAGGTCACTCCAGTGCCATTTCCAATTAATGTTAGCATTTCATATGCATTACATACTATTGAATGCTGAATCTTTGTGGGTTGGGAGCATTTCATAGCTGGAACAAGGGACCAAGGACCTGGAGCTGGGCTGGTTCAATTCTTTGTTCTTCCACTGACTCACCTCGTCTCCTTGGGTGAGCCACCAAAGGTGGCAGCTACTAGTGTACCTACCTGGAGGAGTGATGTGAGGCATAATTAACTAATAGCTTTAAAGCACTGGGCTATAACCTGATGAAAGGAACAATAGAAGTACAAATCATGTTATTATTTTTTGAAATCTGCATATAAATAGATCACCATATTTGGAGGCCTGTGGATGGGTTTTTTTTTTATGAGAGTACTGACAGCCAACACTTCTAGTTTGCCATGTGGAAGAACTACTAAAGAATAAAATGATTTGTGCAGCTAAGCAATAAAAGAGAGGCTTCTCTGTGGTAATTTTTCAAAATGTTGCATGGGGTTTTAACTATGTGACTCTTATTGACTTAAATGGGAGTCATGCAGCTAAAAACCCATACAACACTTTGAAAATGTATCCCTAAGTGTTTTGTCAATAATCGTATGTGAGTAATAAAATGGGATTCATTCTTTTCTACTCAAGACATATAAACATTATGTTTATATCAGCACAATTACTGACTTTCTGTAGCTTGATAGCTAGTCTTTAGTCATACTATAATTGGCATCCTGATCGCATAATGTCATTTTAATGTGTTCTTCAGAACACACATTATATTATTAGATCCTTGCTGTGAAAGAAGTGCAGAACAACTATATCATAAAAAACTGCAATAATGCTAACTCAAAAAATCATTCCCTATTCAGAATGCAATATAGATCAGTGTCTATCTGAGTAATAATTTTCTAGAAACATTTCCAAATTGTGAAAACACAGCTAATTCCTGGAAAAAAAAGTAGATCCACTGTATACTGCCTATACACTTGAGAAAAAGAACGTACAGAACGTCTCTGAGAGGATTGTCTCAGGCAGTCAGAAGGAAGGAATACTGTGACCTCCCTTATTGATAGCTTAGGCTTATGAAACATTTCCATACCAAAAAATCCTCTGTATTTTGATTGGATAACAACAGCTAACGATTTGGAAAAGCCCTGGTTTTGTGGTATGTCTCATTAGCTGTAGTCATTATTCACTCCTCTGTTAACTGGCTGGTACCCTTATCCTTCAGTGGTTTTGAGAGGACAGACAAGCCAAATGCTGGGACTTGTAAAATGGATTATTCTTACCGTGGTTATTGAGGAACAATTATTACTCAATAATCAGTCCACTATTTCTCACTGATTGCAAAGCAAATCCTGGGCTTAAGCTGGCTCTCAACCGATTAAAGATAATTCATAAAAAAGAAAGGAAAAAACTGTTGCACCAATGAATTCATGACATGTAAAGAAGAACATTTGAGAAGAACAGGAGTTTAAAAGGGTTGGAGAGGCCCGAGCTATAATCTTGTGCTTAAAGCAGACATACAGAGGAAAAACTGTGAAGACACTAACTTGCAGAAGAAGCATTCCCAGGGGCTAGCCACAAATTGTCATGAGAGGAGAGTATAGACTATTTCACTGTAACAATACAATGTATGGAGTGATTACAATATTTTAAGATATTCTCTTCAAGCAGACACAGCTTTTATTTAGCTTATTGTATAGCTTGTAAACAGAAAATATGAACCCTGGAATCATCACGTTAAGTGATTTTTTAGTAATAGGAAGTCAGAAGAAGAATTACAAACTTACCCACAAAGCTCTGCCAGTATGTGTTAGCCTTGACCTGCCATTATAATCTGCTGCTTCTGTTGAACAGAAGCTGCCAATTGTATTGTTACGTGGTGATTTTATGAGGTAGACAAATACCTCTTAGAAAATACAATGAGATCATTACAAGAAGCTTATTGTGTTGGAAAGGCTTGATATTTTATATGGCATTTCTTGGTAATTCAGAATATAATGTCTCAGCATTGTAAAAAAAATGTAGAGAAATAATTAACAAAAGAATAGGCCTGATTATATTATTTTCAGTATGTTGGTTGGACTATTATTATATATGGATCTATTCTTACAGATGTCTGGAAGATGAAGGATGTTTGCCTGAGTATAAGACAAGTGGGGACCTGTGCTTTTACTTCCTAGACACACACACACAAAAAAAAGATTGTAAAAGCCTTAACAGCTGCAGTAAACAACATTACATTAATAAAGATGGTCAAAAATATTTGGTGTGGTTTCTAAGATTTTATTATATTTTAATTCTCAAGTCATTGACATATCCCCTCAGCTAACATTTATTTTTTTTTAATCTGGCAATTTCCATTATTTTTCAAGCATAATTATCAATAAAATGCGAAAAAAATATAGTGAAGAATTAGAGCCTATGACTACAAGGTGAATGGTGTAAATACATGGATATTCCACTATTAAAGCATCTAGATTTCGTATTTAAGTCTTCACCAGCTTTGATCAGGTGATCAAAATAGGAAGGTTTCATCTAGTGCTGTTGTCATATCCCTGGGCTTCATATCCAGTGCAGGCAAAGCGCTTCACCGAAAAATGCCAGCAACAAAACCAAGCTCTTCCTGTACCAAATCTTTTCATTGCAAATAGGCAGGGGGTTGGAACTCAGTGACCAGCCTAAACCAATCTATGATTCTAACGTGAGTATCTCATCTTTGCAGCTACAGGCAGGATAAGCAATGCTGAAGATAGACTAGCTTTGTATTTCTGCCAATACTTTGACAAAGTCTGAAAGTGGTTTCCAAGTAGGATTAAGCGGACCAGCAATACTATTTTTCCTGCTGTTATTTTTTCATACTTATTAGCAAAGCAGATTTTATTATAGAACTGATTAAATGATAATTTAACATGTCTTTCCAATTTGCTATATTTGACTTTATTACAAAGTGTGTTTTCCAACTGAAATAACATGCATTTCTATATGAAGTACTATTAATGCAGGCGGCAGCGTGTACAATTTGTAGACCATTCTGAAATTGCCTTACCTTTAAAATGGTATTGCAATGTAGTCATTTCACAAGCAGTTAATATGATTATGTAAGAGCTGTATAATGACCTGACATGATTAGGTATTTTATATGTTTCTTTTCGCAAAATTGCCAAGTAAACGTACATGAAACAACATGGAATTCTGGAATTATATAATATATGTTGTGTTGCTCAAATAGCAGATGAATTTGCTAAAAGTTAGCCTCATCAGCTGTGAGTGTATTTGCTTCCTTCCCGGGATGTCTGCACTGCTGTCACTGCAGAGACTGCTGCTCTTGAGGACACACCAGGTTTAACTCGAAATCTGTTCAAGCGGAAGTGTGAACAGCCAGCCATGGCCACATGGCGCTTGGTTTAACCATCTGAACATTTAATTTGCTTCTCCAGCAGCTTCTGCAGCCCACACTCAGCTCCTTGCTGCTGAAACTGTGCTGCCACTGGTGCTTTTGCTAGCTAGTATAGAGGTTCTGCAGCTTATTCTAAGGGAGCTGCGGTCACAGCAGCACAGGTAGAGCTTTTACGGAAACGGATTAACCAGAAAGATTCTGAGAGTGCATTGCAGACACTACAGACAAGCACAGAAAAGAACAATTGCAATGAAAATTATCATAAATCACCTAACTTGAACAGGCTTGAGAGGTTTGCTACAGACTGGGTTAGTGCTTAATCATTTCAGACAACATATTTAGTACAAGTCAATGCATACACCCAGAATCAAATTCACTACAGGTGTAAGCAAGCGTGACTTTAATTGAGTTGTGCCTGCTTATATTAGATTTGGCCAAAGCTCAGAATGGCTTTCAGCAGGTGTAGTTTATGGTGCTCCAGATGATGTATCTTTTGCCATAGCATGAAAATAAAAATAAAAAGAAATACAAGGACGGATTGTGCTATGATGACCACAATCCACAGTTAGAGGTTAGATGTATAGGAGGCATTATACAGGCTCAGCAAGCAGATCTGCCACATTTCTTTGTAACGTGGTTTTCTAAGGGTTCTGGCAAACCAGCTCAGATAAAGGAATTTTCCACTCCTCCCTCCTGTACCCCAGTCCTCTCTTGCAGACTGTTGCCTCACTGCTGGCAGTGGCTGCGTGAGTAGCGTATCCATGTTTCAGCCTGCAGTCCAGTACCATCACAGATCCATTTACAGGGACCATCTTAAGTTTGTTGGATTGTGAAAACAGGTCTTGGAGCAAGGACACGCTTTCCATTCTGCACCCCCAACATGGAAGAGGGGGTCCCCAGCAAAGAACAGGGGCTGACAGCTTAATCTGCGGTGCTGTAATCTCTGTACCACTGCTCCAGTCACCATTTAGACAAGGAAGAGCCTGGGTCCTGTGGCAACAGAGACAGCAGAACCACTGCGTCCTCATGCTGTGTCTTTGCTAGAGAAAGAAACTGCCTTCTGAAGCCAACAGCAGAAGTAAAAGCTGTGGTGACAACACAGTTCTGTTTTTAAGCAAAAAAATGCCAGAATGAAAGACCAGTCTTTAACACCATCTAGTTAACTCAGATGAAACAAAGAGGTTCCTCATACCCTTTCCCGGTTCACTGTGAGCACCAGCCACTTCGTAGCCTGACAAATTCAGCACTTATTTCTGACAGAGAAAATGCAGTGTGAAATTACATCAAATCTAATTGCATAATTATGGTCCATGAAAACAAGTGCATGAGTGGATGAGGTATACTTCAAGAGAACCATGAACAACGTGGATTTCATTGTTGGGTCATGTATTTAAATCCACAGAGCTGCCCCACACTGCACACCATTTTGTTAAACTGCAAATCCACGACTGATAAAGCAGCTGGTTTGTTTGGGTCAAAGCCTGTTGAAACAGAGGCTGACAGCAGCCTGCTATCCAAAGTGAGCCCGGGGCCATTGTGGATGGTAGCCTGTGCTCTACAAGCCAATTCCTTTCCCCATGGCTTGATTTAATTCCTGGAAGCCAGAGAAGTGCTAAAAATGAATGAGAGCTTTGCCTGGCTGCCAGCGCCTGTCCTTCTTCCATCCATTAACACTCCCTAATCTGAAAAATTTGCCAGCCCTATAGGTTCCCACACCACACACCAGTTATGCTGATTAGAAAATTCACGCTTCAGTATTAGTGCTGATTAAAAAGGTTTTCCTGTGCTTTATGCAGAAGTTGAATATTCATCAACAGTGTCTGGTTTAAGAAATGATAAATAGCATCGGAAATAATTTTTTAACTACATCAAAAACTTATTTGTAGTGTTCACCAATGTCCCCCTACAGCCTAGTTTATAAACAAATTATCTGCATTATTAATTTATCATGCAGGGACTGCAAAAAAGGAAAAAAAATCCCAGTGGGTTATTACAGCCCTTCACAGGAAACGCATATCTCCTGGCACTAATGACATCATCAATAACAAGAAGTTTATTTCCAAAGAGCTCAAAACAAAATTTAATTAACCGTATGTGATATTTTCAAATTAAATATGAGTTAAGGGGTTCAGAATTGGGATTAATGTAACTGTTCTAAAGTAAATTCATCTTCTAGTAAATTAAAAACAATAACAACAACTACAATAAAAGCCCTTTCAAACTCCAAAATAAACATACAATTTAATGGAAAGATTCATTTCGTCTGCTGACAATATGGAAATGATTTGCTTCTGTCTGGAATTCCCATTTGTTTAAAAGAATCAGCAAGAATGCTGGTAGATAGGGAGCGTAGCATGGGTCAGCGGTACTGGAGCTGCAATGAAAAAGGAAATCTTGCCAATGAAATCCCCACTTTCCCCTACTTTAGCCAGTTTTTCTCATTCTGGATGACAGCAGCACACAAAGTAAAGAGAGAGTAATCTACGCTGCATGATGTCCATTTTGAAGTCATCTTTGAAATAACGAATCAGACATACCAAACACATAATAGAGAACAGGACTACTTGGATTTCTACTGAAATTTCCTATGTTTGTTACCAAAGACAATTGGAAAACAAAATAAAATGGAAACCAAATCCAAAAAGTTATCTTATAAAAGGAGAAATAATGAAGTTCATATTTATGGCAACACAGAAAATGTATTTGATGTTGTGCTGGGGGAAAAAAAGATTAAATCAAAATAAAAAAAGCATGGAGAAAGACAAGAAAAACCTTAGAGGAATGACAAGAATGTGGGCATTCCTCAAACTTCAGGATAAGATCAAGGATTAGATTCAAGAAATATGTCTGTTTTAACTATTTGTATATTCAGATATGTGCACCATTCAAGCAGAATCAGTGTCAAGTCCTTTTTTCATTATTTCCTTTTCATAAAGTACATTTTTAAAAACAAAGTAACACTTACCAATGCATCTTTAAGGCACTGAAAAAGTACAGAGTGTTTCCAAAAAAGACAATAAATATGCAGTACAGATGCCAATATGAAAGGGGTCAAAAATTACACCACTGTTTCTTTACAAAGGGAAGATAAATACTCTGCTACTGAGAAAACTGCTTTTCCTTTCAGCTTCCTTTGACTCAATCCTTTTCCAAGGGAGAGATTATTGACAGCAGAAGCAGGTAACTTGGACACTGATGTTTTGGAGAAAAGCAAATTACTTCTCCTCAGCTCCTTCTGCAGCTTACCCTGAAGAATATATACTTCAAGTCTACAAACATAAAATGGCCAACTTGACCAAACAATATCCCTCTCCCATTGCCTTATGGACACCTTTCTGATCATGACTTCTATGAAATGGTAGACGCTCAGAAACTGTGGTTGGGTAATTTCCAAGCATTTTCTTAATAGTGATGGTGATAAGAACAAGAAGCCAGGAAGTAGTGGTGAAAAAATAACTAATTTCCCTTTATGACTTGTTGTGAGACCTAGAAAATGGAGTCAGCAACAAGAACCAAAGTTTGACATTCCAGAGATTGGTAAGCAGGGAAGATGAGAGGGATGCAGTTATGGAGGAAGCTGAAATTTCACCCAGAATTTACTAAACTATTTTTACTTTTAGAAAATCATCATAATACAGTAACTGTTTTGTAAAACAGTTGAGTGTAAGATAGGTTTTATGAGGCTGTTAAAGGGTAGAGGAAAATCTTGTCTACAAAAAGGCACCACGATAATGTACTGATGTGTAAAAAGAGAAAATTATATATAATCGTATGCACAGACCAAACAGCTGAGGTGGAGCCAGGTGATAATTAAATTATATAAATGCAAAGTTATTGTTATTGTTATTGTTATTGTTATTGTTATTGTTATTGTTATTGGTGGTAGTGATGATTGGTTCTTTTACCTTGGCACATAGGAGCCACTATGCCAGGTACAGCATATAAAGACTAAAACGTATTTTCTGTCCTAAGGATCAAATCATTTAAGGTTTCACTGTGTATTTTTCAATTCCCCAAGCCAAAAATTTATGTTCCAAAAATCTGGGTAGCATCAGAAAGCCATTAAAATCAGATAACCACAGAAACATTTCTTAATTTTCATCATATTGTTTCTATTCCCGTAGTCCTGCTGATTTCATTAGCCTAGTTACTTTAACCATTGTAAACAGAAACTGCCATCAGCCTGGGAGGTTGATGTTCATTTCTGCTGCACATACAAGTGTGGGAACCTGTATTTCATAGCCTTACAGAGTTAGCAGGAAAAAAAAAAAAAGAAGAAAAAAAGATATTCCACCTTTCCAAAAGTATTATGACTTGTTCCCAGTGCTGTGGAACAAACAACACTGAGTCTTCAGGCACAAGACACAAGCTCTAGGATGTTTGGACGTGATAAATGCTAGATCTTTTAAGAGATTTTAATGGCTTCTCTTGAATCCTGTACAGTTAGAAATGTAGAAATGTGTAAAATGAACTGCATCTAGATGCAGGGTAAAGTACTACCTGCAGTCAGTGATATTCTGCAAATAATTTATTTGGCAACGCTAACGGTGAGGACGCAATACTAGGAAGCAACATGGGGGTCCACGCTGGGATCTCAGCAGGCAGAATGCGTTTTTCTTCCCCTGTCTACTCTGCTGGTGCCATAAGCAATTTGAATTGGGACTAATTCTTCCCAGGTATTTGAACAGAGGCCATCAGGATGGGGGCTGGTTTCAGGAGTGACCTTGATGTGCTACTGTAATGAAACCAGTAGAAATTAATGTTCACTTACTCATGGCTTTGCCAAACATAAGCAATACAGCTGTGTCAAATTCTTACCATCCACTTCACGGGAAACAAAACTAAGCCTGTACAGAACACTTTAAAGCCCCTTACAACATATTTAGGTAACAAAATGCATAATACAAAACTGATTTCAAGGGAAAAAAAAAGCAGACGATCTTGCTAGGAGCTTGCGGAGATTATATTTTTTTACAGAAAAAGAGGTACTATATACTATGTAAATTGCTGTAATGAGATCTTGTACAGTATGGATATTTTAAATACACATGGTGTACTAAAAATGTAGATTATCATAACTACACTTCACGTAAAATAAAAATTGCATTGTGTGCAAGATGTTGGCATTGTGCTAAAACACACTGCAAATAAAGTGAATGTGATATTTAATATATATATAGGTTCATATCAAGTTTCTGTAAAAATAATATAAAGTGTCTCATTCAAGACGTCTACAGGGAAAAAGCAGAATATTAATTTTCATGGTACTCCATTCCAGTGTTTCCATAAGTATTATGTGTCTATGTCTACATAAAATTCTTGCTACATACTAGGACCACTATAGCTGAAAATGTTCCATGAATTGAACAGGAATCTTTCCATCCCAAAAGTGCCAAATAACAGGTCACCTCAAATGGATGGTGAAAAGCATAATTATGAGTGCATTTTAATACCTGCAATGAATCCAGCTTTGAAAGCTTTACATTGTTTGTATGCTATATTCCAGTTATAAATAAAATTTTAAAAGGTGCTGTATACCTCAAAAAGAATATTAAAACTTCAAAGTAATATATATGTTTATTATGTTAGCATGACATACTACATTGTGGAGTTGTGTATAATTTTGATGGCCAAAAAAAATGTATTTACAGAGTGTGAAATTATGAATTATTGTTTTCTTTACTCACAGCATTAGTTCAATTGTGCTTTTACATTTTCCAGTAAAATTTTCACAGAGACCTATAGTCTGATAAAGCCAAGTTAAAAACAGCATTCAACACTAGGCCTTTTACATAGGCTAAACACTTACCAAAATATTAAAAGATACCCTAAAAAGTACATCTGTTGTGTATAACATAATCTGAAGTAACACCATCAGTATAAAAATAAGCAGTGGCAGTCTCACCTGAGATGTCGAAATATCAAACCTGGAAAATATGGCAGAAAACGCTCTTCAAGGAGAGATCTGCTTTTTTCTCCTGATCCTGCATTTTAAGCCAGTCAGATTCACTCCTAGGCTTGTGCGGATTGTTTCTGCAACCCAGGCACACCAGGTTCCGTCTTTATAGTCCAGCAAAAGGGTGATGGCCTATCCCCAACACAGTCTTGTACATAGTTCCTTTTTGTTAGACAATAATTTCCTCATGCCCACATTCATAATCAGCACAGATAATGTCACCTTCACTTATCAGGCTGGAAGGGATGCCAGGATGCCTTTAGTCTCCCTGCTCAGAGCAGGGTTAACACAGAATTCTAACCAAGTTGCTCAGGACTTTGTCCACTCTCAAAAGTCTCCAAGGATATCACTACTGCAACCTCTCTGGCTATTCTGTTGCACTGCTTAATTATCCTTATAATGAAAGTATTCTCCTTGTACCATGTCAGAAACTCTCATGCTTCAATTTATGGGCACCGTCTGTCACTCTCCCATGTTGCACTTCTGTAAAGAGTCTTGCTCTGTTCTCTTGGTAGTCCCTAAGGTTCCCTGAAGCCTCCTCTCTTGAACAAGCTCAACAAGCTCAGCCCCCTCAGTCTCCCTTCACAGGGTAAGTGCTCCAGCCCCCAACCATCTTGGTGCTCTTTGCTGAACTTGCTCCAGTTGACCAACATGTTTCCTGTTCTGAGGGGCCCACAACTGGATGCAGTATGCCAGAAATGGTCTACCAAGTGCCAAGCTGAGGTGATTAAGCACTTCCCTTCATCTAGTGGCTAGAGTCCTATTTCTACTGTCAAGTACACTGTTAGTCCTCATCACAGACAGGTGGGACTCATGTCTATGAGCTTTCCAGCAAAGTTGCTACCCAGCCTGTCAGTCCCCAGTCCACCCTGATAGAGGGGTTTAGTCTGTCCCAGGTATAGGACGTTGCATTTGTCCTTGTTGAATATTATGAGGACCTTGTCAGGACATTCATCTAGTTTACCAAGTCCATCTGAACAGCAGCCGTGCCCTCATAAATAGCCACTACACCCCCAAATGGTGTCGTATGCAAACTTGATGAGGGTGCCTTCTGTCTTCTCCTCAACGTCATTGATAAAATATTAAACAGGATCACTCTCAGGACAGAGCCCTTAGAAACTTCACTTGTGACCAGTCACCCAGGGTAGAGCACGGATGGTGAACTTATATGCTTTGACCAGCGACAAAGCCAGGTTTTCCCTCACCTAACAATCTACACATCTAGACTGTTATGCCCCAGTTGTGATACAAAGATGACAGACAATATCAAACACCTTGCTTAATTCAAAGTGGAAGACAACAATCCACTACAAAAATCTGATGAATTATATATGTAGTATTCTACAAAAGAAATATTGTACAGACCAGCCTGGCTGAACAGAGAGGTTTGGCTGGAACTCAGGTGAAAAAAGGGTTTATGAGCTTTGGAAGAAGGGGCAGGCAACTCAGGAGGACTACAAGGATGTCATGAGGCTATATAGGGAGAAAATTAGAAGGGCCAAAGCCCAATTAAAACTTTATCTGTCTACTGCTGTAAAAGACAATAAAAAATGTTTCTATAAATACATAAGCAACTAGAGGAGGGCTAAGGAGAATCTCCATCCTTTATTTGATATGAAGGGAAACATAGTGACAAAAGATGAGGAACAGGCTGAGGTACTTAATGTCTTCTTTGCCTTAGTCTTTAATAGTAAGACCAGTTCTTCTCTGGGTACCCAGCCCTCTGAGTTGGAAGACAGGGACAAGAAGCAGAATGAAGTCCCCACAATCCAAGGGGAAATGGTAAGTGACCTGCTACACCACTTAGACACACACAAATCTATGGGGTTGGATGGGATCCACCTGAGGGTACTGAGGGAGCTGGCAGAAGTGCTCACTAAGCCACTTTTCATCATTTATCAGCAGTCCTGGGAAACTAAGGAGGTCCTGGTTGACTGAAGGCTAGCAAATGTGATGCCCATCTACAAGAAGGGCCAGAAGGAGGATGCAGGGAACTACAGGTCTGTCAGTCTGACCTCAGTACCAGGGAAGGTTATGGAGCAGATCATCTTGAGTGCCATCACACTGCAGGTACAGGACAACCAGGTGATCAGGCTGAGGCAGTATGGGTTTCTGAAAGGCAGGTCCTGCTTAACTAACCCGATCTCTTTCTATGACAGGCTGACCCACTTAGTGAATGAGGGAAAGACAGTGGATGTTGTCTCCTAGACTTTAGTAAAGTCTTTCACAACGTTTCCCACAGCATTCTCCTCGAGAAGCTGGCTGCTCATGGCCTGAACAGGCATACTCTTTGCTGGGTAAAAAAATGGCTGGATGGCTGGGTGGTGGTGAATAGACTTAGACTCAGTTGGCAGCTGGTCACAAGTGGTGTTCCCCAGGGTTCAGTATTAGGGCCTCTTCTCTTTAATATCTTTACCAATGATCTGGATGAGGGCATCGAATGCACCCTCAGTAAATTCGCAGAATGCACCAAGTTGGGCAGCAGTGTCAACCTGATTGAGGGTAGGAAGGCTCTACAGAGGGATCTGGACAGGCTGGATCGATGGGCTGAGGCCAATAGTATGAGGTTCAACAAGGCCAAGTGCTGGGTCCTGCACTTGGGTCACAACAACCCCATGCAGCGCTACAGGGTGGCCAAGAAGACCAACAGCATCCTGGCTTGTATCAGAAACAGTGTGGCCAGCAGGACTAGGGAAGTGTTTGTACCTCTGTACTCGGCACTAGTGAGGCTGCACCTGGAATATTGTGTTCAGTTTTGGGCCCCTCACTACAAGAAAGGTTCTGGAGCATGTCCAGAGAAGGGCAAGGAAGGTGGTGAAGGGCCTGGAGCACAAGTCTTATGAGGAGTGGCTGAGGGAACTGGGGTTGTTTAGTCTGGAGAAAAAGAGGCTGAGGGGAGACCTTATCGCTCTCTACAACTATGTGACAGGAGGTTGTAGCGAGGTGGATGCTGGTCTCTTCTCCTGGGTAACAACTGATAGGACAAAATGAAATGGCCTCAAGTTGCACCAGGGGAAGTTTAGATTGGAAATTATGAAAAATTTCTTCACCAAAAGGGTTGTCACGCATTGGAACATGCTGCCCAGGGATGTGGTTGTATCACCATCCCTGGAGGTATTTAAGAGACAGGTAGATGTGGTGGACATGGTTTAGTGGTGGTTTTGTCAGTGCTAGGTTAATGGTTAGACTTCATCTTAAAGGTCTTTTCCAATCTAAACAATTCTATGATTCTATAATTCTATTTTAACATTATGTTTTCAACCTCATTTATGTATTCCTTCCTCCTAGGTGACAGCTGCTCTAACTGATAAGGAGCTCCCTTACAGCTTATGAGCTGTATCACATCAACCATAAATCTAGTGTAGTCTTACACTCTGATTAAACTACTTCACTTCGTGGTTTCTGATAGGACTAGGGAAAAATCATAAAATACACCTGAATATTCACTGAAGTTCAGAGATTAATTTCATTTGGCTATTCTTCCAGCCCTCTGGTGACTACTTTTCCAAACACCTGGGTGATTGAATTTTGCTGAATTGCTACCAGAAAGCCGAGCATGTGTTTGCACACTAGTGTATTGATAGCAGGGATGGTATGTTTCATTAGGGACAGGATGCAGCTTGAAGTACAGGGGAGACGGAGATTTTTACAAAACCAGTGGCAGACTCCTGGAATACAAACTAAGTAGTTAATTCAAGATCCACATTTCACACATTGAAGCATTTACTCATCTGCAACTTGCCTACAATCCCCCAGAACATTTAATCACACTCATTCTCCAAAACCTACGTACATATTTAATTGCTTGATGGATCAGGGCCTTAACTGAACAGGGCAGAGCTGCGGTGCAATGGAATGACTAGGACACCTGAGGCTGTAGGACTCATCTCATCCAACATTCGACATCCAACATTTATAACAAAAGCATATATCTCAGCTAGTTACCATAGGCCCCCTTCATAATTAATGGAGAGAAATAGAGACTTCTAGGGTGCAATTCATCAGTCTTACTTTAAGCATCTGCTTTAGGAAGAGATGAATTGCACCCGTCAGGTGCATATTTTTCCCTGCTGGTTGTAAAGGGGATCAAGGTGCCTACCTCAGAGACAGCATTTATGTTTGAATCCTACGCCAAATAAAACCTCTTAATGGACTCTGGGGCTATAGAAAACATTCTAAGCAACTTGTAGGTTGCCTCTGAGTCTTATTCTGCTCCTTGAAGATGGGTTCCTGCCTGCCTCACTCTGGTCTGTAGTTCTTGGTACTTTTTCCATCATACCTGCCCGAGTATCTGTCCCCACCTGCACTGACTGTTCCTGTCCCCTCACCTCAGATTTAAAATCCCTGGCAACCTGACCTTTGTCTTAACCTGTGTTAGGCTTTTGCTTTGCCTTTTACGTTTGGGTTGTACAGATGCTTTGTTTTCTGGGCTTCCCTCCTGACTTCTGCGTGAGGCACTTTTTCCCTAGACTGGAGCATGAAGACTCCTTCCGGCTTTCTGACATTGATCTTGCTTAATCACAGGCTCCAGCTTGCACTTCCATCCCATTTCCAGCCCAGTTTAGCAGCCCTGTCCACCCATGCCCTAGTTATAGTAATTAGGCTGTCAGCTATTGAAGAAGTGATAGTATTTGCCACACAACTTCTGTGCTCTAAATTGCTTGCTAGCAATGTGATTCAATTAATATGACTATTGAATGATACTTAAAATTATAGAAATATAAAGGTAATACAAGTCATTAATGGAACAATACACTTAGTGGACACTGAACGTAGGACAAACCTCAGTATTTATGTATTTGTCTATGAATAATATGTAGGAACTGCCATTCAGCTATTGACCTTCTCCTGAAACCCTTCAGTCATTTTTTTTAAATAGCCTCATGATTTTTTTTTCTTGTCTCCTCTATGACTGTTCTTTCTTTTCTCGTCCAGTCTCTCTGTAGTCTTTTTTCTATCCTTCTCTAGTATTTCTCCATCACTTAGTATCAGTAACAGAGCTGTTTGAGCAGAACAGTGTGTACCATATTCCCTGAGCTTAGCAAACACGTAACCCCAGCCAAAGGCCTCTCTAGGAAGCTCACACATGTGCATTATACTATCAACTCAGCCTGCCAACTGGAGCATCAGTTTTTCCAATAACAACCAGCTTCTGATGAGGAGCAAACAAAATACCGATAGCTCCAGCTGGACTGTAGTTTTGGTACTACTAGTGACTCTACTAGTGGCAACTACTTACAGATAGTGGCTGGGTGGCTGGAACCCTCCATAGTCTCAAAAAAGCAGCCTTTTACTACAGTCCCCAAAACCTGCTGATACAAATTTTCTTTAGTTGCCTTTAAAATAACAGAAGTCTTTGTGACGGTAGCCAACAGAAAAATCTTAATTTTTACTAACTCTTACAGTAAACAGATATGATACTAAATCATGTAGGGTTACAAGCCCAAAATAAATCAAATTATTTGCATATTAATATAGTCATTTTATACTAAAAAATCCATCAGATCGTTAAACGCCACCACAATGAAATAAAAAGGAGGTACAGAAAGACACAGCTTCTCCATCCTTGCAAGTGATAATAGAGCCATGATAATCTGTTTATCACCCTCTCTCTACCCTCAAAATTACATGTGTATTTGCTTTTCTTTGGCTGATCAGTAAACTACTAAATGCAACTCGTAACAGAACAGTAAGCTTTAGTAAATGGGAAATTAATTGTTAGAAGAAGTTCAACTGTACAAAAAAAAAAAAATTACAAGCAACCTTATCCTTTCTAACATGCCTTTTGTCATTAGCATCCAAAGGGGCCCTGCTATTGCCCT
Source organism: Charadrius vociferus (assembly GCF_000708025.1). Taxonomy (NCBI): domain Eukaryota; kingdom Metazoa; phylum Chordata; class Aves; order Charadriiformes; family Charadriidae; genus Charadrius; species Charadrius vociferus. Next base: position 343,690 of record NW_009648878.1, on the reverse strand, counting down.
TTTCAAACACTTGAGTATGTTAATGCCCATAATGGTGACCTAATCAGTTTAGGTGTATCATCCAAACAGTTTCACAGAAGCAATTGAGGGAATGTCATTGAGGACTTGCAAATGTAGTGTGCTTCAGCGTGTCTGCAGATCAGACCAGAGTGTGACAGATGGCAGCTATGTTATACTCCTCCTAGAAAGCCACTGATCTCCTGCATAAAATCACATTCTAAAACAAGGTTTCACTTGGTATTTAAATGGATAAAGCATGGAAGTACTGTTAGATTCAAGTTCTGGTAAGAACTGTGAGATATTCTTCACATAAAAATCCCAAATTTTGAGCATGGGATCAGAAGCTATACCCACAAAATATACCTTAATACAGCCTGTCGGCAAAATATAAGGCTGTGTAAAAATAGGTGCTTGAGTCTTTGCCCTATGCGTGCCACTATATGTCTTGCAGGTGGGAAAATTTCTCATAAACTGAAAATGGTAAATTGTTAATAAATAGAACACAGAAAATTAACATATAACACCTTTCCATTCTTTCTTTTATTTGATTAAAAAAAATAAATTATAGTAACATAAGAAGAAGCTATGGAAAAGGCCTAGAATGATATTCTGATTTTATAGAAAAATGTCTGAGAATCTGGTATTGATTTTAAAGTGAGGAGTAAAGCCATGTGCAAAGCACTTTCACTTGTTTTGCCAGCAAGGAAAACAAAATATTTGTGTCACTAACAAAATTACTAAAGGTCAAAGTTTTAACCAAGGGGCATATTACCATCTTTTGTCTTGTGCACATAGCTAAGAAACACCAGCACTGCTCAAATGAAGTATCTTGATGAACATTCTCCAGCTTTCAGCACCCCACCAAGTTCTTCAAAACATGTTTTGTAATGTGAGGAGGCCAAACGAAATGCAGAAACAGATGTTCTTCCCTCCTTATTTGCTCAGAAAATGTTCCCCTTAAATTAATTCAAGTCCCTCCCACTCAGTATAGAAATTCCTCTTTAAATGCCATGTCTTTTAATCATTGGTGAGGAAATAACTAACACATCAGACAACAACTTATTCATAACTGACAACAATAACAAGGAAATGGAGCCACTACAATGTGCAAATGCTCTTCTAGGAGGCCTATTACACAAGACTTGAAATTTCTTTTTCTTACCCTGTGTTTATTCACAGCTCTGCACTTGTTAATGCAGGGGGTGTTTGGACTGAAGGAAGCCATGGGAGAAATAGCAAGTGGAATCACAGTGAAGGTGAAAATGTCCTGTGCCTCCACCAGGTTTCACGTATTGTTTTTATGTTTTCCTAAAGTGTAATTGTTTTGTATGTATTTTTTGTATGTTTTTCAGCTTGGATCACCTGAAAACTTTTGTGGGTTGTGATACAGCCCACCCACCTCCGTGCTGTGGAGTGCAGCACAAAGACATGCAGGAGTGTTTGGAGGGCACAAAAGCCAGCTGTAGCCGAAGCGGAGGACTATGGAGGACAGAGAGAACCCATCCTGGTGCCTTTTCACCCTCACTGCCTGGGGAATGGCTGAGCCTCATCCCAGGCAGCTGCAGTAAACATGGCCTAGCAGCCCATGGCGGTCAAACAGGATCCGTGCCCAGTCATCCAGAGCCTGCACTGTCTCCCTTGTCCTGTTCAGTTTATCATCATAGGCGCACTCTAAGGGTATACGTTCTTGAGTTGAATTTTTATAAGGTACCTTTCTCCTTCATTCACGCTCACGTGATAATTTTGTGATTCTATGCTAAAATAACAATGAAATCATCTTCTAAAGCTTCTCTCAGGCAAAAAAACTGCTGAGGTCTGTTTTGCCTTTGATGCGACCTATTTTCAAAAGAACCTGTAGAATTATCTTTAAGACATCTATATTTACCTGCATGGGGCAGAATCTATGGGGCAGTCTATGAACTGCTTTTCTCCTCCTTACATATAGATATTCAGAGAAGTTCAGCATTTGATGAGTGTACTTTATGGCCTTCAGGGTTGTGTATGGGCTAGTAGTGTAGCCTTGCAGTAGATCTGAAAAAACGAAACAGCTGATGTATAGGATCCAGCATCCACACTGTACATATTTCAATGGGAGGTTAACTTAGACTGGTCCTTGTTCAGCCCATGGGCTCAGGGCCTTTTTGCAGTCGGTGTACTTTCAGTATGCTTTTGCAGAATATATTCCAGTTTAGTTTCATCCTAAAGGAGTCCAGTTCCTATTCTCCAAGGTGACTGCACGATGTGAACAATCCTCTTTTAAACTACGTAAACAGCTATATTCCAAACTACAGAAGAATAGTTTTAACCTAATCATTTTATTTTGCCAGCAAGTGAAACCAGAAGAAATGCCAGGGGTCTGTTTTGTTGATGTGCTTATTTAATGTACTTTGAATCGTTTGTCAGGAACTAAATTTCTCATTAACAGTTAATTTTAAATTAGGTCTTCACGATAGAATTGAGATAGAAAGGTAGGTAAGACCTAGTGTTGACTGGTAAACAAGGTGGCACTTTCTCCCCTACAACACGCTCTTGTCCATACATTGCCTGTGCCCAGTCAAAGGGTGTCACACTGGGGGCCAATTTCCCCATCCAAAATAAGAGCAGAAGCTGTAGCCAGTCTGCCTGGGAGGTGACAGCAGGCTGTGAAACAGTCCAGTGGTGAACCAGGCAAACAACTGTGTCTCCAAAGGTCCAATACCTTCCAGATGTACTGTCTGGTTCCTTCAATGGTGAAGGGGCTAAATACAATGATTTAGTTCATTCTGTTCTCCTGTAACACTCTAGAAATCAAAATGCACCCCACCTTTACTTGAAAGCTCAAATCACATTTAAACACAAGTTTGGGACTTCTTTCAGCTCTTGGAAGGCATTCTTCTTCTGTAAAGAAAAATGTTGGCTGTTTTCAGTTGGCTTAAATGAGCATAGCTCCTAGTCTTTGTACAAAAACCAAACAAGCAAGAAAAAAACTACCCTGGAAAGTATGTTCTCACCCAATGGTAGAGTTCTACCTGTGTGCTTTTGTCTCTCACGCTGTAGTACAGCACCTTACACCGTTAAACATATTTTTTGCCATCGCTACTGCTGAGAATCAGTTGGATGCTTCAGTTCCCTCAGCTCTTCAGTTGTTTTTATTCTTTCAGCTACATGCTGTTATCATGAATTATCTGATTTCAAAGAACAGAAAATGTCTCTTTTTGTAATAAAGCTGTTCAAGCTATTTAAAATGTGTTCTCCAGATTATCAAGCTTTTTGTCACATTAGAATTTTGCTTTAACACAGATAAGCCATAGCTTCATCAAGTTTTATCTTGCCCAAACTGAGCAAGGGCCAGGCTGACTCACTCACAAGTAATAGAAAGCAGAGCTTTTCATCTCTATGTCACCAGCTGAAATTCAGCAAAGGTCATCACCAATAACCAACTGAGTTTTTGATGGCCTTATGAAATTAGCTGATGGTCTTGGTATAGTGACTAGTGGACAGATGTTCTTATTATAAAAACCATTATACCAGTTGATAACCTCTCTTGGTTGACTCAACAGAGAAATGAGCAACTGAATGAGGCACAGGTGCTCAACCACTTTCTCACGTCGACAACTGGCATCTGGAAAATAAGTCTAAGGGCATATTGCCGGGGGTTAAGTGTGTTCCACTTATTCTGAAGCTGAAAGATTTCAGACACATAAGCTATTAGTCTATTACATTTCTTAAATGCCATGCTATTCCAATTTTTGTTTTAGAAAAAAAAAAAGAAAGAAAAGATACTGACTCAGTCCAAAATTCAAATTGACCTAGGCAGTCAGGGCAAATTAAAATATTCCACAGTAACACTGGAAATAATGGGTGTAATAATACATGATTGAACAGTATAATTTTATTAGCCTCTGCTGGTATCAAGTTCTTACTATTCTGATGCATTTTCGATGTAAGTCTTTTCCAGTAGCAACCAAGACATTTGTGTCGTATATGAAAAGACATGCTATGGAGTTGCTTGCTCAGACTGGATTTTAGCTTCTATTGAAAAGACATCTTCATTAAAAGGAAGGATAGAAAACATTTATTTGTCTCTCCTTTTTAGGGGTAAATTTCTTCTGTTCTCTCAAATGTAATTTTAAAAAAAAATATTTCTATTTGCCATGTCTTTTGCATTGAAAGTTATTTTTCAAGTTAATTTTAACAATTCAGGTAATTATCGACCCTTTCAGACTAATTAAAAAAAAAAAAAATCTAAAGAAAGATACTGCCAATGCAGGCTTTGGATGCCAGAAACTCATAGCTTCTTCCTGAAACAAGCACAATACATAACACTTTAGCAATTTTTCCTGCACTGTACTTAAAACAGACTTCCCCAGGGCTTACAAAACTTGTGCATTTATTGGAGACTGTTAGTTCATTCATCAAACACATGATATAAACCACTCTGTTATGCACCTTCAAATCAAAAAAAGATGAGAAAGAAGGAAAAAAAGGTGCATACAAAGGCAACAGTACTCAATGAAGGACATGGTTTTTAGCACTTGGCTATACAAAAACATGTTCACACAAACAACTGTCGCAGCAATTATTTATGATTAAAAAACATGAGAATGTTGTGGTGACTTTGCATTAGAAGTCTAGTATATGTCAATTGTTTTATTCATGATAAACAGATCATTTAGTTGGAAAAATCCCATCTGCCTAGATATATCTCTTATTATTTATGAGAACCATGTTTAGGAATGCAGGCAGCACATGTGCATAATTAATCCTGAAGAGAATTAGACATTGTTTGATTCACAGCTGAATGCAATTAGCATTAGGAAGTTTACATATGTTGGCAATAACACAGATTAGCAACTAAAGTGCTTGTTAAAAAATTTAACCTGAGGCTGCTGGAGCAGACCTCTCTTAATGATGCTTTAAATGTTGTTGATGAAGTAATAATCAATTTTGTTTTATAAATAGTAAATCAAGAATTTAGGTCTAATTAGCTGTGCTACAGATCACTTCACTTACATATCCAATGTACATGTGATGTGTGCTGTGAACTTTCTTTGAGTCTGGTGTGCAAACAGTTGTTAAGGGAAAGATGTGATCCCTTCTGTAAAAAAAAAAAAAAAAAAAAAAAAAAAAAGTCACAGATGGGGAAGAATGAGATGTCTGTGGTGGGAGTGACTCTATGCTCCTGGCACTCAAGAAGGAAAGAGCTTTTCCTTTATTATTTCAGAGCTTTTTAACTGAAGGATGAAGAAACAATGCCTTGTCTGCCTTTTTAAAATATAACAATTAGATTATAATTCACAGTGTGTGAAATGAAGCCCTCTAATGGAGAGGGAGGAGGAAGAGAGAATATAAGTGATGAAAGTGAGGAGGCAAAGTAAAATTGAGCTGTAATTGTTTTCACTTCAACTTTAAGAAGTTCAACATTAATTAAAATGTTTCTGCACCACTCACCACCAGATTGGCACAAAAGAGGGCTAGCTGGTATGTGCAGCTGCTGACTGGCAGGGATGTCAGCAAGGCAATCGCCGGGAAGGCTGCAGTTACACTTACACACACTTACACACACACACACACACACACACACACACACACACACACACACACTCTCTCTCTCTCTCTCTCTCTCTCTCTCTCTCATATATTCTAAAGGCTATGTTGCAGTTAGAACAAGCATTTCTGCTTTTATTCAAGTAGCAGGCCAGCATTTCCTTCCAGGTAAGAAATTAATACTTCCCGAAACACCTAAAACAAATTGAAAATTGTTCCAAGATATCTTTGTCGTTACTTTGGTTTAGGGTTTGCTTTGGTTTTCTCATCCTCAATTATGTTTATTCATATGGGAGATATTCAGACATAAACTTCAGCTGAACACCTACCGTGCCCTAAGAGTCAGCCGGAGCTGGATCCATGAAGAGTTTTCCTTCTCCTTCAACTATATTGACTTCTTACCCTCTAAATGTTTCTTCCTGTGAGCAGGGGACGTATTGTGTGGTCTCTGTAATCACCCTTTGTATATCAGAGGAGCAGGAGAGGGTACTAATTGCTATCAGTGAATGAAATGACAAGAGGGTACTGCAACCCCTGCTTCTTCCGGCAGATGCCTGTGTGTCCCCACACCAAGCACAAGGGCGGGTATGCCTGTAGCCTCAAGCCTTCCTTCCCTGGTGGGCTGGGAAGCCCGTCTCAGGATGGGATGGATAGCCAGGAAAATTTTAAAGTAGCTGAAGGAAGAGCGAGCAAGCAGAGAGCCAGAGGTGATGGGACTTTGCTTCCCCCAGAGCCAAAAGAAACTCATTTTGCATGTGACGACACAAATCGGGCGCTTCCTTACTCACTCATCTACACCACTGCCAGAGACTGTAAATAATCTTGAAATGGAGTCAGGGCTAAACTGGAAAAGGCATTTAGGCTCCTAAAAATGGGAAAATGTGCTAGCAGGCATTCAAGAATGAATAAGAGCTCTCATCAGAGGAAGAGCTTGGAGCGCAGAGCAGCTTCGATTGGCCGCGTGTCCTTCGGGGAGGCATGGAAAAGAGCAGCCAGCCCAGAGGATTTCCCTGGTGAATGGCAAGCTCTCCCCGTAGCTCTGGAGGGCAGCAGGGAAGACTGAGTCTCCGGGGAAAGCCTGCACACGTGTGAAGGCTGAGTGGCTTCTTCTTTAAGTGATAAGTGTTGCAAATTTGCAAGTGCTGCTCAATCCCATGACTTAATATCCATTATATCGGTTCTGTAGGCTGTGTGGGAGCTCATGATGCTCCCCTTAGTGGCTGTGACTGATCAGACTGTAAGCATCACCTCAGTTTTTGTACAGAAGAATAGTTGTCTGCATCCAAGCTTAATTCTCCGTATTTTGTGCACTCAAGTCCTATAAAAACAGATGATTCTGAGGAGACATGGCAGTCGCTCGGTGCAGTTTTAAGAAATTTCCAAGATATCCTGTTTGTTTATCTTTGTTTAGCTGATAGAGCCAGATGAAAGGAACAGAATACCTCATATGTCAGGCAACTGAAGTGAATTGATAGACTGCTGTATCTCACAAGAAAGGAAGGAAGGAACAAATGAATGAATGAACTTTGACTTTTCTTAAGTAGACAGGGCAGCCAGGCTCTGACTGATGTTTACAAAAGTAGATGCGTTTGAAGCAGCACCATATGGAGAACTGGGAAGAGTTTAAGGGTTAAGCAGGAAGAGCCTTAGGAACCAACAAAATTGAAAAAAACTCAACTCTAAAATACATTTATCACCTTTTATAAAAAAGAAATTCTCATAAGCAAAAAAAAAGCATAAATTCTGTCATAATTTTCATGCAAGGTGCATGAGAAAATTAAGGATTAGGTCAAAAGGAATATGAACAGAAGTTGCAGTTTGGATGCACCACAATGAACAGTTTCACTGCGTCTAAAAATTAATTATAACAAGCTATTGGGTAATGAGAGGAACTTTTCTTGTTCTCATGCTGTTCTTGCGTACAGATCAAGGAGCAGGTTTCAGGTCACTAGACTTCCTACAGTGCTGGCCCTTGCCTCTGTTTATGACTTGAAACAATAAAACCCTTAAGCAGATGTCGAGCTTCAGAAGCCTGGGTACTGCTAACTGCTAGGTACTGAAATAGCATCTTCTCTGTGTATCGGTGAATCCATGAGTAATAATGGAGTTATAATCACTTTTCCAATTGAAAAAAATTGAACTCATAACTGACAGAAATTTGTTGAAAACAAGGACTTTCCACTTCAGCCTTTTTCTAATATAACATGCTCTATAAGGTGAAAAACATAAAAAAAGAGAAAAAGACCATTTCTTCATTCAATTCCTTTTCTTCAGCTGGTGCACTGTGATATTCTTTTGCAATTCTTTGCTGTATGCACTTTGATAAGTTAAAAATACCACCAATGTACACAGAGTAGCCAAAGAAGATACTATTATTTGCAGAATAGCCGTAGTAGCATATTCCACTTTCAGCTAATTATAATAATGTGCATATTTTCTGTGAGAAATAGGAAGAGATGTCTCAGTCTGAATTATTCTTTGTTGGCTTTAGGAGGACAAACATTTGTTGTTGACAACTATTTGATCTGTCTCATAATTCTGTCACAACGACAAAATAAAACTGTATTTTATTCTCCATTTCTGTGATCTTTCACCTAGATAAGAACCAACACCTGGCATCTTTTCAAATTTTCTTTTTTCTTTACATCAGTGGCAAAAGTTAAAAAGGTAACATGAAAAGAAAGATGAAAAAGGAATGCTGTTCAAATTGAAGGACTGCAGTTTCAAGTTTCAATCCTGTATCAAAACATCTCCGCCTCATCTTCTTTCTCAGTCATCACAAATGAAAAGTACAAAGAAGTACACAAACATCAGTACAATGCTGTGTGTGTACTGCTATCCAAAAATCACAGTTACAAAATTATACCTGACATATCAAAAACTGACAGTCACATCCTCAAGATTTTCTTCTGTTCGTTCCCATGGACCTTCTTTATTAATAAATCTGACACATAAAAAGCATCTGTATGACTAAAGTGTCAGTTACTGGAAAGACCGTTTTGATCTACTTCTTAACTTTTAGAAGAAATATTCTCTTTTTTATGAAGACAGGATCCGTTCACTGACTGCCAGCTTTCAAATGACCACCTCTTGAAGTTTAATTTTAAGTTTTAAATAAATATTGTATGCATGCAGAATAATTATGATGCTCTAGAGAGACACTGTATAATGACATTGATTCTTTTTTATCTAAAAATGCCAAACCCTTGAGGCAGCAGGGTCTGTATTTGCCACAGATACATGGAGGTTCATTCATCATGTTAAATTATAATAGGTTATTCATGTTTCTGGCACTAAGTAGGTAACGAATCTTCCATTGCAAACTTCTATTTTCAGCTGTTTAGAACTTACTGGTAAAAACTAGGCTTTGGTCAAACATTTTGTATGGAGCGTCTCACCTGTGGAATAACTGTTTTATTAAAAATAAAAGATAATTTGTAAATACTGCTGTAATGCTGGGGAGCTACTGAAAAGAAAGCATAGTGGGTTTGGACACACATTAACACTCATTACTGAAAAAAGCATTGTCTTTTGCTCATAAAAGTTGTGGACATGTAATTCATAAAAGTGTACAGTTATTTCAATATTGAAAAGAAACTGAAATCCCTACTTAGGTGTGAAAATTAGCATTTGTGCATGCAACACATCTTCTTATCTTATTTTTATTATATTTAGTATATCTAAATAAATGTTCTGATTTGAAAATTAACCCAAAAGCCAAAATTACAGGAAGGCCATAGACAATAAGCCAATAACGTGGATAAAGATATCAGCAAGGTCATTTTTTTTACCTGTTGTTTGATTCACTCCTTAGGTTAGCAGGCTTTTGTCAGCAGCGAGTGATTTCTTTTACTGGACATATATTTGATCATTCATACTATGTACAGATCCTTTAAAAAAATGACTGATGTCTTAAACACCTGCACTCGCTTTAAAACTGACAGCTATGCTGTCATTACTATATTATTATTAATTTTTTGTTCTTAATAGTAAAGAATAACAGTGACATATATAACAAAAATATTACCATTAATAATTAATATTTCTTATTAACAATAAAAATGACAGTGACAACATAATTAATGAAGTCCTTCATGTCCCAGTCCAAAATATACCTTTTGGGAACTACAATCATGCAAGTATTGAGAATCAGGGGGAGAAGGCTCTGAAGACTATAGTAAGCACCCACAAAAAAATTTCCTTTGTAACCTTAGCTTTTATTAAGTTCATTGAAAGTTTCATTCTTCTCATTTAAATTCAGCTAGAAATTATTCATCTAATAGTGTACTATATATTGCTATGAAACTCCTACACACTTTTTTTGGGGTGAAAGACGGGCACCTTTGGAAAGGAAGTCATTCCACCTACCTGAACATCTATTTTATGGGAGGTGAGGATGCCTTTTGCCATTAAGACCTAGCAGACTAGAGGCCTAACTTTTAGGTGGCTCTTCTTAAAAGCAATATTCCTGCCTTATCGTTTTGGAGTCCGTAATGACAGCATATTAATATCTTAGTGTTTCAATCCAACTGTGTTTAGACAAAATTGATGTCTCATGGAAAACACAGCAAACCAGGCCGAAAGGCTAAAATTGCAACTATTCTTCCATTACGTTTCATGGTTGGTTGGTTCACATGGTTTGATTTTAGTAAAGCCATGAACCAAGTGCTTCCTGCCTCAGAAGGCTCACAGAAATTCTGTCCTGAAGGACATATCCTCATATGGATATTCCTTCAGTGAACAGGCTCTTTTCTGCTGGTCTTCCCATTCAATCCTCAGCCAAGGCTCAGAAGGACTCACTGCTGTCCTAGCAATTCTTCAGAGGTCAGGATTAGCAGGAGTATGCCAAAATCATGCCATACTTGCGTCATGCAAACTTTGTTGCACAGAGAGTGGGATTCATGTCACTGTGAGACTTCTCCACATAAGTGAAGCATCTAGACCCCTTGTATACTCATGGAGAGAAACGGCTATTTCTAGAGAGTAATTCATTTGACTTATTTTTCACGTCTATCTTGAGAGAAGATTAGTTGTACTCTAGAACTGTTATTTCTTTCCGCTGATTACAGAGAGAATGTACACTATTCTTGGAGTTGCAGATGTCTGTATTAAGGACTTCTGAAGTCACAGGGCTGAATCCTATTTAAAACAAATAAACAAACAAACCGCACTCATTTACTTCGCATGTTCAAATAATTTATTTGTGTTTTCCTTTAATAAATTTTGTTAGTAGTACCTTTTTCATTTATAGCTAAATTTGCTTAATGTTTCATGCGGTATGTTTTTTCATCACATATTTTAAATGTATCTCTGGTCTACGATCTTGGAGAGAACTGTTGTTGGATATGCAGGCAAACAAAACACAACTATCTATCTCCTACATTCATCACCATGTGCTGACTTTTTAACTTCCTTCCTTGTAGAAATAAAAGTTTGTATTGGGTTTCCAGATTAAAGTATTCTCATAAACTATTGAAAGTATTGTGACCTATCTTTTATCATCATTTTAAAGACAAATTGCCCATTGATTTTATAAAGAATTGCTCCAGAATTTTTTTTATGATTTGGCCCAGTGTAGATTAAGCCGAACATCCTTGTTTGCAATTTTGTTTCTAAGATTCACTTCATTATTAATTCACTTAGTATTCATTGCAATTATACTAAGTATAATTGTTTTGCTATTCATGTGGCTGTCAGAAGGATTTTTTAGGCCTTCCATTATAATTAGGCATACATTAATAGACATTTAAAGCATGTTACCATTTTTAATAAAACTTGAAGATGTGGTCTACTAAAAATGAAATAGCCTAATAGTGAAATGTGAACACTTCATTTTAAAATACCTAGTTTTTACCCTTGAAGTTTCCATAATTGGAGGTTTTTGAATTTCTTTGTTTGCCTGAATCCAGGACACTGACCTGGATTCAGTTAATGATGGACTGTCTAGTTATGTACCTCCTAAACAGAAGTATAGTGTCCCCTTGCAAGATATTTGGTCATCCAGGGATCTGCAAGGCAGCAATAAGTAGGTCAGATAATACCCTTATAATTATAGAAAACTCTAGAAAACCAGTATAGGCAGTATTTCAAGTCCATGCAGGAGAACTTTCTCCCTAGGGACTATTACAGTAGGGTTTCTAGGTACGAGGCCATTTCCAGAAAGCACAAACATGATGTCCACAAGGAAAGGCTTGGTGATTATCCATCATCTATTAAATTTTAGGTAGCCTAACACATCTCAAATAAATCCTGATAGAAATAAAGTGCATCTCTTCAATGGAGTCAGTAAGGCTATCAACTACACCACACTTTACTGTTTTACTGTGCTGTTCTAGTTTATAAGGAAAAATAAAGAAACAGGTACATTGCATTCAGACTGTGTTCCAGAGGTGCACAAAGGCAAAGGAAAAGGCACAGAACCAGTGCCAGAGCAGTCCCTCTTTCTCTAAGCACACTATTTATGAATATGGATACATGAGCTAAATAAATCTCATAACTCTGCCATGTAATGTGAAATATTTGTGACAAGAAAGGCGGAGAACAGCCTTTCCAAGGATATCCTACAGGATGGTGGCTAGGAACACTCCCTGGGAGACAGGAAAAGTCTTCCAGCTTGGGAAGAAGGAGGGAACAGATCCTGGGTGTTCCTGGACCTACTCAGAAGCGGTCTGTCTGGGAGCTTGAATATGAAGGGGATAATCTTCTTCCAGTAGTTTTGTGAAGTTAGCCTCAAAACAGAATTCCTGTCCAAAATTTTTAAGCTGATATAACTTAAAATCAGCCGATATTACATTTATGAGGAAGAGAGCACTTGCCAAAAAGAGATTGTGCCGTTCTAGGCAAAACTAACCGAAAGACAAAGCAATGATGAGATGGCACTTCCCCCAAAGACAAAGCAATGATGTGATGACACTTCCCTCTCTGTATTTTTCTAATAAGTAATAAAACCAGTAAGTCTTCTTGGCCTAAAGACACTCGTGTTGCTACTTAAGTGTAGAAATAATTTATTCCTCCTCAAGGCTGCATGACTTAAGCCAGAACTGAGACTGCACATGGTACATGAGCTGGATTCAAGATCTATGTAATTTTTGTCTCTCTTGATGTTATTTTGCAAAATATCCCTATGGAGTCATTTAGAGTTCTTATTTTTTTGTGTGTTTTTCTGAGCGACAGAAAGAGAGGTAATTCTGTGATGGGCTTTACCTTAAGCCCCCATCAAACAACCTGTTCAGAAGTCAGTCTCACTTCCTAAAAATCTCTTGGTTTGAAGTTGCTGTCTGCTTTCATGTCTCAGGCCCATGTTAGTTACACCTAGGAGGAATCTTGCAAAAAAATACAACATCATGTGGTAACAGCACAACAGACCCAGACCATTACGAAATTCGTTACTGCATTTTGCACAGCGTTTGCTATGCTAAAATAATTAAGAAAACCCAGTGAGGATTATTTAGCAACATATAAAAATTGGAAAAGGTAATAATATCTCAGTACAGATTTGTACTTTGATCCAAATTTATTTTTAATAGCTTATTCTAGCACAAAATAAAGATTTTAATTAATACACACAATTTTGCATGCTAGAAAAAAGTAGATTGTTTAGGTATGGAAGATTTTCACAACTATTTGTTCTACCTTATGTTACACATACATTTAAGCAAAAGGAAAAGACAACAAGGGAAATATAGTAACGAATCAACACTTATACAACTCTTTGTCTTAAATTGTGCGTGCCAGGTAGAAACTCCAAGTATCTCTCAATACAATGTGAGATACCTTTAAATGGCTTTCCAAGTAAAGGAGACAAAATAATTCATAATCCATATATCCTGTGGCTGTCCAACCACATATTCACAGTTTTTTAAAATGTTTTAAGAAATGTAATATGGACTAACCTATCTATACTATAATTAAATCATTATCTCTTTCATGGAATGAAGAGGAGTTCAGCATCTGAATATAGTATAGTTCAGTGCCTTAAACAAATTTGCCTGTAAAGACCTATAGTCCAAAGTGAAGACAAAAAGTTCAATTCGGTTGGTCTATTTTTAATTTTTTTCCCCTAAAAGCTAAAGATTTTATAGGACTAATGAAACTAGGGAAATGCATAAAAAATAGGTCATTAAACTTTAGAGTATAATAATTAAGTAACTATCTCCCCATGTGTCTTACTTGCAAATTAAGAAAACCTAAAAACAACATTACATTCCCACATATTGATTACCACCTAGAAAATTCATTACTTTCCAGCTTTGTGTGCTTCAGCCAAGGAGTTCTGCCTTTTTTTTTTTTTATTATTATTATTCCCCCCTTTTTTTTCCCCTCCAGTTGTTAACGAAAGAAGCAGCATTTCAAGAAGAACAATTAGGTTGGTTTGTGACACTGGACTCCTTGGGGAGAGTTTCAGAGCACTGCTGTAAGTAAGCCTGTAGGACACAGTTTCAAACAAACTACACTCCTACAAAGGATTTTTCTTTTTCCTGTGCTGTGTAATGCACGCAGGGATGTATGTATTCAGGACGAGGAAAGAAAATGAATAAATGGAATAAAAACAATAAACAAATGCAATGGTGTTTAATGGAACTCTTGTCTACATGCTCTCCCCTTAAAAATGATAATTTGTAAGTGCAAGTCCTTATCCTAAGGTATGTTTTAGTCTAGACTGAGGCAGGAAACTCTAGGTCAGACATAAGGTGACTGAAAAAATGCATTTGATTTATTCATATCTCTTAATGTGAAATGTGTATTTGAAGAGACTAAAAATCTCGGAAAGACTTTTTTGCAACAGCCAATTACTCTCAGCTTTTTAATTCTAGCAATGCATTTGGAACATTTCCATTGTTCTAAGGGTTAAAAACTTCGCTGTGACAATGACGAGCCTTATTACTCAGTCAAAGTAAATGGATCACCATATAACCTTTCAGAAATGTTCTTCCTTAAGCTATTAAAACATTCCATGCCCTTAGATGACAACAATTTCTCTGCCTTTTGAAATTTCTTTTCTATCCTGCAGAGTTCATAGAGATATGCTTGGTTAAAATCAACTTATATAAAACTATGCACTGTAAATTCTGACACTTCTGTTTGAATCTCTTTTCAAACACTTGTCTTTGCTCACCATAATAGATGTCAGTTCTTCTGATGTAGTTCAAGCATGAGCTTCATATGAAGACTCAGCTATGTCTATTGCATTTCTGAAGCTACTACTCACTGAAGTTTTGTGCTGTTTGACATCAAAGATAGGCAAGAATCACCTGCTGAGTTCACATGCATGGAGCAAAACATCTTCAAATCACTTGTGCTAGACAAAAGTTTTTCATATTAAGCTTTCACTATCATGTGGACTTAAAGACAAATGTAGTCCTTGTTAAAGTTGCAGCATCGTGTTATTAAACTATGCATCTGGGCCTCATGATTTCTATGAGTTTTAAGACAAAAGATAATAATTTGGCTGATTTATTTTTTGGCATCAATTGCAAAGAATTCTGTCGCGCAAAAAATTGTTTTTCATTCAATATGCAATGATTTTGCTCAAAGGTAAAACCAGTTTGAAAGCGTGGCATGCTCTAGCTTAGAAAAAACACAGTGCTCTACTTTTTCAAACTTTAACAGCTGACTTTTTTTATCGATTTGAAAACCAGAAAGAGGCAACAGTTAGAACATATATTGTATATAAGGAACATAAATGAAACAAGTTCCTATTCTAAAAGTTCACAAATCTGTTTTTTGTATAAGTTTAATCAAATAACATGCTTAAAAATAAATACAAATGTAGAAGAAAAAATATTTATGAAAGATCAAGAACTACTGCAAAATGAATGTGTGTCTAATGGATGCCTAATCAGCATAATAACTGTGCCGTAGTTTTTTTAATCACAATGACTGCAGTGATGGCTCTGTATGTAAACCAGATTCAACATGAATATGCATAGGAATTAAATTTTGGAACACTTGTGTATGAAAAATGTTTATAATTAGTCCGCGTTTGAGTGTCACCAAGTGACTGCATTAAGTGCAAACCAAAACACAACAGGGTGTGTGATTGTTGTGAGATAATTTAATGCCTTGGGTGTGTCAGCTCAGTCAGCAGATGCTGAGATGTAGTTGCCAATTTTAGCAGACTGCAGATTTTAGTATTATAGGGCCTCCAGTGTTTTTTATTCATTTAAATGGCTTGAAATGAATTTAAAAGAAAAAAAGATGTTTTTCCCCTACTATTGTTTTTCCATTTCTTTAGTATATGGATCCAAGGGAGCCAACGCGCCTAACACTTTCCAATCTCTGCAGTTGTTCCATAACTGCAAGGTTCAAACCCTAGCAGGCCAGATCATTAACTCACTCCTGACTATGTAAATTTTTTGTACCTAAATTAAACGTCTTCTTTAGAACTTTCAATATTAATATGCTTCTTGTTTTAAATACATTTTATATTTACTGAGGACTTAATGTATTACAAATGGAGAGTGTAGTTAGGTTGTACTAGGTGTTTATATGTACACACAGACAAGTTCAGAGCACGTTTTTAGGCTTTTCATCCATGGGTAAAGCACTTCTAAGTCCCTGTAAGGGCTCTCGCACTTGTCCCTGTATCGCAGGGCCCAGAGGTGCTCCCAGGTCTTCTGCATCCATCCTAGCTCTGTGCTATATACATTTTGCACTGAGATGCAAGCAAGTGAACTTCCCTTCCTTTCCATCTGTCCCCTCCTCAAGTCTTGTTTTCTGTGTAAAATAAATGCAAGCATGTGCACTGATAGGGAACCGTGTCTACCCCAGCAGTAACTGTATAACACCTGAAATACTTCTGGTATATCCGAAATCTTAGGACACACCAAATCCCAGACAACAAAGCTCCGGAATAGACCGTATCTTATCGTGGGATAAAATACCCAAACAAATCAGAATCTGCCAGTGAAAGCCTCCTAGACCTTATATGCCATAATACAACCTTAATATACACAAATTATGCACCAAAGCTGGAACTATAGAATGCCTTATGAAGAACAATTGTGCTAAGCAACACAGAGTAGGAAATCTGGGGATAAGGTGGCTGAGGAAGAATATGGGTTACAGACTATGCTACTTTACTTAAAACACAAGAAACCCCTTGCCTTGTAGTTGTGGCTCCTTCAGATCTGTCAACATTAATTTAATATCCTACTCTTAACATGAATTGTATTCAATATGAGGCATTTCAGGATGTATTTAAGCCTGCTCTCAGATTTATTCAGAAATGAGAAATATAGCAGATGGAGAGAAATCATTGTTGCACAGTTGGGCCCTAATGCAAAGAAATTTTTCTAACACTTGACAGTTAAGAACTGCTCGATTAGTAAACCACAGCAAAAGAAAAGCTATCTACAAATAAAATTAAAAAGCAGGATAACAGCTGCTCCAAAGCCTCTACAGAAACAAGGAAAAGACTAACCATGACACCAAATACCACCAAAAGATAACTCGATTGCAGTACTGGTATTAGAGTTTAGCATCTGCAAAGTTGCTACAGAAGTGACCTTTATATTTGGCTTTCCTGTCAGGGGAACTCAAATGAGACATTCTGTTATCAAAGAAAAAGAGACTCAAAGTGTCTTTCTACGATCAGTTATGCATTGTACAACTCTAATTTACCCATACTTGACACAACAGAGACAAGTTTCTGTACACAGAAATAGTGTGCTGCCCAGATAAAATTATTTTGCCTTTAATGAGCTTTATACACCCAGTCATCCTAGCATCTGAGTCCACAGTACACAGAAGTAGTAAGCATCACATTAAACTAAACTATCCACAAGAGAAAGCACAAAGCACCAACAGCGGGCGGGTCAGCAATCTCTCATTTGTGAGGTATCAAAGGCTGTTGATAGATCTAATAAAATTACTCTGAACATCTGACCTTTGTCCATGGCCAGAAGGAATGCAGTTATACAATAGGGGAAGGGAAATCGCTGGTGACAAAATGTAGTTTCAAATAAACTATGCTTCTACTGGCAATTTTTCTTTATCCTCTATCATGTAATACGCAGAGGGATGTACAGTATGTACTTAGAACAGGAAATGAAAGGGAAAAAAATGGAAGCTAAAACTGACACTAACAATACTTAAATTGCTTAATGGAGATGCTGTGTACATACTCCCCCAGGCAACAGATCCTTGTAAGTGTTTAGAGCTTCTAATTGTACCGTATGTCTTAATAAACAGCAGGTTACAGAAACTCTAGGTCAAATGTTAGACAACAGAAGGATTTTGGCTATAATTTATTCAAAAGTTTGATTGTATCAATGCACATTAGTAGGAAATCAAACCTCAGAGTTATGAAGCTAATTACTGCCAAGCATTGCTAACGTATGTACGCATGTATATGTATGTAGATAGAAGTGTATATGTGCGTGCATATGTATAATAAATATAAATTATGTATGTTATATTTTTAATATATATACATATACATATACCAGTATAGCTGTTTTCCTGAGCGTGAAGGACATCACCGACACAGCAGAGCAAGCTTTTCTCATGTCAGTGTTCTATTCATTTCATAAGTAGCACAAGAATTTAGCATGAAGACACTTCTTTTTTGAGTAAAAGATTAGGAATTTTTCTTGGATTATCATATGTTAAAAACAAGAACATGCACCAAAATGCACCAGACATACCTTTTCTGCTCAAGTAGTTCTCTACCCAGCTTCCCTCTCTCTTTTGCGGAGTTAGGCAACAATCCTATAATCACACCAAGGACCTCTCTTGAAAAAGGACTCTGAACCACAGGATCCCATACAAGATGAACAGTTAATATTACAAGCTGTTTAAAACAGCCCTAGCTTCCTTTTATGCAGACATGCAGACATGGAGCAAGACCAAAGAAATACCAAACCCCCCTTTGGTTCTCAGGGTGCTCTTCCACAGGTTCGCATCCTCCCATGCTGCTCTGGTTGTGCCAGCAGCCTCTGGAAAAGCTGTGTCCCCCTTGTCAGTGAAGAACAATTTTGATACCTTACTATGTTGTTCAGAGAGAAGACCTTTGCTCAAGCTTCAGAGCTCTCTGGGTACAAGAAACCCCAGTACAGGCTCAGTCCTCATCACTGAGATAGTCTAGACACGCTGAGCACCTTGACAAGCAGATATTACAAGAGTGACTATAGTTTCTGGGAATGCTGCCTCCCCATTCCGGCCAAGGATGCTGAAATACCTCTCATTAAACTGTGTACCTTTCTGGCTATGATGTGGATTTATAACACCAAGCAACTGATGGGAATGTGTCAGGCTGATGACACAAACATGTCCAGAAGTGTATGGGTGATGAAGGTAACTATGTTTAAGCATGTTTCCAAACCTGCTTTCCACCCTGTAAGGAAAGAAGTATTTATGATATTCATAAATCTTTTGTGTATTGATATAGCACAGCTTGAAAAGCCTAAGGACTAAGTAGTTGCCCTATAACAGCATCAGAGAAAAAAGAAATGGTAACAAACCACAGATCCCATTCCTTTCATAGATTAAAGGTGAAGCAGAAACCTTTGGAGAAAAACAAGTGTTCCAGTCCTCCTAAAGTTTTTTTCAGTAAGGCTAGGAAGAGAGGAAAGCCAAATAGGCCTATCAGTTTATTAATTGGAAAAAAGCTTTCATGAAACTGTATAACTTTTATGATTTTGCTCTTTAGTCCAATGAAGTTTAGAGCTATTGTGGAGTTGATTTAACTGCTGTAGGTTGTTTCTACAGAAAATCTGTCCATGTCCACATTGAAAACAAAACAAAGCTGCTCAAAATCAGTGAATGCAAGGAACAAGATCCTTCTAAAGGAAACCTTCCAGTCTCTATCAAAGAATGGTGGCAGGAGGTCTATTCCTGTACTTTTCAGAGCACTCTGATGGTCAGCCTATCCAACCAAGAGGAGCTGACAACACACTCCGCCAGCCAAAAGTCCCTTTTCACAACCATACACTTTCTAACTACTAAAAGCCAGGTTATTGTGCCAACTAGTCAAAACTCGCAAGATCAGACAAAAATGAATAAATAAATAAATAAATAAATAATGGATGATTTTATATATATAAAACAGGTATAAAACTACTTAGATTCCATAAGAAACACAGAATATTCCTCGTATAATGTTTTGATATATGGTAAGGATCTCCACCCAAGCAAAAAGAATCTGTTGATATTTCAAATAATCTTTTATTTGAAAAAAATAAACAAGTATTTAACCAGGGAGGATATTGATAATAAAAATATACATCTTATTTGTTCAAATATATCTGCTAAGATTGTAAGAAATCTTAATTGTTGTTGTCCTGGAAATTATACTTTTTAAATATGTTCAAAATGGAAAAAGAAACATGCCATAAAATGAAAATTTTGATAGAAAAAAAAAGAAAAAAATATTTTAAAAGTTAATATAAAGGGAACTATGACAACAGTATGACCATGAGCCAGCAATGTGCCTTGGTGGCCAAGAAGGCCAATGGCATCCTGGGGTGCACCAAGAAGAGTGTGGCCAGCAGGTTGAGGGAGGTCATCCTCCCCCTCTACTCTACCCTGGTGAGGCCCCATCTGGAGTACTGCGTCCAGTTCTGGGCTCCCCGGTTCAAGAAAGACAGGAATCTGCTGGAGAGGGTCCAGTAAAGGGCTACAAAGATGATTAGGGGATTAGAACTCTCTTATGAGGAAAGACTGAGGCACTTGGGTCTCTTTAGTCTAGAGAAAAGAAGATTAAGGGGGGATCTTATTAATACTTACAAATACTTAAAGGGAGGATGCCAGGGGGATTGGAGGAGTCTTTTTTTCAGTGGTGCCCAGTGATAAGACGACGGGTAACGGGCACAAACTTGAACATAGGAAGTTCCATCTTAACATGAGGAGGAACTTCTTTACTTTGAGGGTAGTGGAGCACTGGCACAGGCTGCCCAGAGAGGTTGTGGAGTCTCCCACTCTGGAGACATTCAAAACCCACCTGGACGCCGTCCTGTGCAACGTGCTGTAGGTGACCCTGCTCTGGCGGGGGGGTTGGACTTGATGATCTCCAGAGGTTCCTTCCAACCCTAACCATTCTGTGATTCTGTGATTCTGTGATTCCTATGGAACGTTAAAGGGAAGCAGACATACTGCTTTGATCAGAGTTAAAAATTCTTCTTCCAGATCTTTTATTATGATGATATGTAATCTTAAAACTCGTGATAAACATACTCATTCTACTTTGGCTATTTTGACTTGGGTTAAATAGCAAACTTCAACACTATGTTCATAATCCCAAGGGAATTAATTTCCTCTACTCCAAACAAATTCTTTCTGTGTCTAAATTTGTTATCAAGTGTTACTAAGCAATATGTCTTCAAATAAAATCTACCTCAACTCATCCACCACTAGCATTTCTCTTCTAGGCCATTTGAATGTATAAAGAAACCATGCAGTGTAACAGTGGAGAGGTTTGCCGTAGTGATCTGTAAACTTTTACCAAAATAGTTGATATATATTTAGAGTAGTCTTTTCATTAACTGTAATATTTACCAAGGAGCTAAAGCTTTTAAAAGTATAACTAACTATTGTTACTTATACATGTCATTTATTATGAGAGGGAACCAACAATTTATCGCTAGACATTACAACCACCACTTACCATAAAATTATGAAATGTAGATCCTCCTGAGTATACAAGACCCCAAAAGATCACCAAAAAGACTTTGTTCGTTCATTTAAATTCAAATGCAAAAAGCAGTGACCTGGTTACAGTCAATACAACTACATAAAATTAATACCTGATGGAAATACTAAGAACTTAAAGAGAAATTTGTGTATTTTCATCATAAATGGTTATCAACATATACAATTGGGCAAAGAGTATATTATCCTATTCATTAATGACACATCATTCCTTAGAGCTTGAACTCTTTTCTCTCTTTATCATCTGCTGTGTATTCTGTTGGTAAGCAGGAAAAGGAAGTAAGTACACTGTTTCTGGAATAAAAATAAAACTTTTTATGTAACTAAGAAGTTACTGGAAAAAACACCATGCAAAGTATGCCCTGTACTGGAGCAGTAAAGTTATGAGCAGTAAACAAGCACCCTGCCGAGTGTCAGTGGACACCCTGTGCATCCCATTCTTGGAATTCATTTGCAGTAACAACAACGCAAGATTATTTGGAAAGACAATTCTGCTTACAATATATTTTTTTCAGGACTCACTTTCTACAAGGAAGATGACACCTTGTGTAGTGATTGAAAACGGAATCCATTTTATGACTAAATCTGTCATTTTCATTCCTTTACATATCAACCAGAGTACTGCAATCAGGTATTAGAGCAGATGTATCTATAGACGTAGGCTGAACAACCACAAAATATCAAATCATACAGCATGCATTACATCAAAAAAAGCACTAGACCTAAGGACTAGAAACACATTAAAAAGTGACAGAAAACAATTTTCCTCCTCATGTTTATCACTCCTTTGCAGAGTCGGTGCCCCGATTACCTTAATATTTGTTATTGACATTGAGAGAGAAAAATCCTGCCAAAGAGCTTCTGACTGCTCTCAGAAATGTAAAGGCTACAGTTAAACCGGTGGCCTTCTCCCCAGCATTTGCTGTTTTGAACAGTGGAATTGAACGCAGTCCAGGATGCTGGATCTCTTCTCATAGTGTGCTTCACCCACACTCAACCTGGAAATCTCTGCTTTTTTTCCATAATACAAGGAATGTTCACAACATGTTGGCTGCCGCACATAAAATCCAGACATTTCAGACACTCTATAACAAACACGCGGGAAATTAAGACAGCTGCATGGAAAGCATAACTTGTTGTATCAACTGAAAAGAAGGTTACAGACAGCTGGGGACATCTCCTTCTTGTTTGCAGAAAGGTTTCTCAGGACAGAGTGTTCAGCATGGAGGAACAGCATATTGCACAGTGAGATGTTCACCACAAACCTCAGAGTGATGAAATATGAAATACATATGCTCCTCAAGGAATCCACATATGAAACACAGACAGAAAACAACAGCATCAGTTGTCTTAATAACACACTTCCTATCTCAAAGACTGGCAAAGCAAAGAGAAACATTTCTGTAAAAGAAGTGTCATGTCCACATGTGCCATCTGTCAACATCTGCTGGTGAATCCCAAAGAGGTCAAGTGTGCTGCAATTTGAACATTTTTGAGTTTCAACACACTGAACCACTTTCAAGGGTAAGTTAGCACCCCTCTTGTGTTGAGAAGATCTGTCCAAATGGATACTTTCCCACTGCTTTTTAAAAAGTAAGCAAAGTTAAGAGAGAAAATCAATCCTGACAGCAGCCATGCCCTAACGATCTGATATACTTTAGCCTGTTTAGACCATCACCACTAGGCCTCTCTCATAATGAAAATACATTCAAATGATGTAATCACCATTAGGCAGACACCGAGTTACAGCAACGTACAGACACTGTCATTACTGTAGCTCTGCAATTCCTTAGCAATCAAGGTGGATACAGTAACACAGGAGCTATTAAAAAGAAAATGCCCCCTATCAGATAGTGTCTGAACAAGTCACAATCAGTTTAGAACTCATCCTCTAACCAGTACTGGCTGGTGGGGAAATACACTAATTTCTGGGGGGGTTTATTACAAATAGGACAGAAAGGAATTAAGTGACATGTCCAAGGCCACTTGAGCAATCCGAGGCATTATGGAAAACTGAACTCAAAGGCTTTGAACCTCAGGCTCCGTAAGTTAATCAAAAAAGATCTTTCCTGTTTAATATTCATATTTCCAGTGTACTTGGGGAAGTGATTACAAGGAACGAACAATTATGCAAGCATCAGGAATCAGAGACATCCATGGCAGTAGATGGGAAAACTTTTATGTCCAGAAGACACTGCTGTTGCTGTTACAGATAATGGTCCTGCAGCTGATCCTGACACTGCTGAGTGGGCCGTAATGTCAGTTCTGGATGAGGAGCTACATTGCAGCAAAAATTCTGATCATGAATCCCATGATACCATATCAGCATTTACACAGTCCTGACTTTCATGCCTAGGAGACAACTGACTAAAATGCCAAGCAAAGAATCAGTGAAATCATTGTCAACTCTATTTAATATGTTTTAAGAAAAAGAACTAATTATTATTAACTACTGATCAACTACAGAAAGACATGGGAAGGTGAATCTAATCTTTAGGGGGAGGCTAAAACCCTGCATTTACAAATACATGTTTTTTACTTTTAAGCTTGATTTTTGTTCTGTTTAACAGCATCTGTATTTGGTAGGTTTAATCTGCCACAGTTTTTGCTGTAGGACTAAAGCCATGAGTGAAAAATTGAGGTTTAGTGGTGTTGAGAAAACAGCTACTGTTTCCTTATCACTTGAATAGAAAAACAATCTCAACACCATTATATCCAAATAATCAGAGACTCATTTACAGGTAATTAAGATCATTACTCCTCCTGGTATGAGAATGAGAAGATGCCACACAGCCCCCAACTCCCCTTGTAGCCAACTCTGCAATCATAGTAATAGATATTTCCCTTCCTTTTTGAGCTTTTGGTATGGCCAGTTGAATACTTTTTCTTTTTTTTTTTCTTTTGGGTCAGCCTTCCATCTCTAAGGATCAGTCTATTCTTGAAATATTTTTCTTGTGTTTCTAGATTTTATTATTACTATTATTATTTAGTTCCATAGTGCTAATGCATGAGGACACTAGTCCACTCCACGTGCATGACCTTGTACTACCTTGTGCTACCTGTGACTATTCAGAGATAATTCATAGTTAATAATGTGTGAACCACCCGAATTTCAGAAACTTTTGGCTGCCTATGGTATTTGTTCATTTTGATTTTTGTTCTTTTTACCAATGCTTAATTTCAGTGATTTTGAACATTTTGTGGATGTCCCCAAACTACATTTTGAACAAAACCATCACCTTTAATTCTGAGTTGGCAAACACCTCTATGAGCTCTGAAAGAGTTTCCAATAAAATTAGACCCCAAATTATATTTTTTTATCTCTCTAGACCAAAAAAAAAAAAAAAAAGATGGTAGAGCCATCTAAAATATCTAAAATACAAGCCATTACACTTGTTTTATACACCAGAATGAAATGAAAGAAGGCACAAGTCTAATTTTTTTAACAAATCCTTTGCAGTTCACCTTTAAACTAAAGGTCATCAGGTGAGAATTGGTGTGTTTGAAAGCACTTGAACTGCTTAGGGAGTTCATCTCATCTGTATTATTCATACATATTTGCCGATTATAAATCACAATGGACTGAAATATTTCTAGTCTTTCACATCAGCGGGTGTCCAGAGAGCACTGTCTTTTATTTACTGACCATGTTAAAAACAGCACACTTTTTTCTTATTTTATAATAATATACTGTCTGACCAGTTCAGAGAGATCTCTAATAATGTCTCAGTCCAACCATGGGTCTCATTATGTTGGTAGGAACTGTCATGCAACTGTGAATGTGCAATAAGTGTAGAGGTACAGTAAATGGCAGAAAAATATGAAAAGCATTCTACTTTCAGATGCTGCACAGAGCTATTTATTCCTACTACTAAAAATTGAGGAGAGAAAATGAGGACTTTACTTCATGGCCTTCTAAATTTAAACAAAGAAAGGATTTAAGGGTACATCTTAGAGCAGAAAATGAGGGATGTTATGCAGTGCAAGACACGCACTTAGCTTTTCTTATATTCCATCCATTTTTTAAGCGCAGTAGCACATTGATTTCAATGGAATTTCTGTTTAAAAATCAATGCTATAGCATGACCCAGGTAACAGTTTAGAGACTATACATATTATTCATAAATGATGTGATTCTGGCCCAGATCTATCACCCTTACTGTGGGCATCTTCCTCTGACTGTGGTCTCATGAAACATACTATAACAACACTACAATTGTATCTCTGGATTTCAATTTTATAGAAACTGGAAGCTTTTGTCCTTTCATTGAATTTTATGTACTGGCTTATGTAAAATATGCTATAAACAATACTTGGGTTTCAAAATAACTAGTTACACAACACGACAGAACAGAAGAAGTGAGCCTTGTCTGAGGATTTTGATACACAGCAAAGAGAATTTATTATAGGATGTATCCTCCTAACCTTGGGTCTGGCCTTCCTATTTGGAAGCATGAAAATGTGGCCTATGAAATGAAATGAGAGCTAAGTCACCATTGCTCTCTGTCTGTGCCACATCACGGCTGCTCCTGGCACGACATTTCTTGGAGGATGAGACAGAGTGAAGAATAAAGGGAATTGGTGAACTGCCTTTCACTTCATTAACATACCTGTCAACAACATACAGACCGACCGCTATCGACAGTCTCTTCCATTGTGGTTCTGTTTGGTTCACCACATAGGCACAAATTTCATCCCTGTGGTGAGTACTGCAGTAAAATCGACACTCGCACAAGGATCAATGATCTAAAAGGCTTGCACTTACTGCAGTACTGTCTACACCCAAACAGGCATTTTGTAAATTATCGTTTCCAAGAACTGATCAAAAAGCAAATTGGTCAGGTCAAAAGAATATGCAAGAATATTCTTTGCAAAAAGAAGGAAAAGATCACAGTCTCATTTCAGTCAGTACAAAATATTCTGTTCGAAACCCAGTAGTTTGGGGACATCCACAAAAGCCAAAGCAAAGAAAGGGATAAATTCACAACTGTTCCAGAGAGCAGCTACTTGAATTAATAGCCCTGTTGGTGGGAAATTCACCCAAGCTGTGCAAGACCTCTCCTCCAACTAAGAGATACGATCCCAGGCTCTCACCTGCCAGGGGAGTGTACTGACCAGCATGCCCCAGCAAAGCTCTGGGGAACTCCGCGGGGCCCGGGCCACGCCAGCCCCCAGGCGCTGATCCGCTTTGTATTCGCTGCGGCAGAGGCTGGAGCCCAGCAATCCGCTTCTGCAGCGCATCTCATCCGCAAGGCCAGAAAGCCCTTCTTTCCCTGCTTTGCTCCATGAATATTTAGGGACCCCAGGCAAACTGGAACAGCTTTCCCCAGAGAGGTGTTGGTTCCATCATCTCCCTGAATCAGACAGAGAGCGGGTTTGGACCGGGGTCTTGTGCCACTCAGGAGAGCAGCCTAACCACCACGCTATTAGGTGTTCGAGTGTGGAGCTCCCGAAATCCCTCCTGTGGGAGCAGTGGCACTTGCCATAGCGTATTTAAATATTAATTGAGCAAGAGAGTGTGAATGACTCTTTAAGCCTGACTAGCAGTTAAGGTGTTCTCCTGGGACATGGGAGCCACGATTTCAGATACCCTTAGGCAAAGCAAGGAGTTGAACCCAAGGTTCCCACGGCTGCATTTCTCTTTTCGCCCACTTCTGCATCCAGCCTGAATGCAGCCAGCACCACTGAGATCCACAGATAGCTAAATAACCCCAAACTGCCTTGCTCAGTGAATTTATTGTTCACCAGGAAATCTTTGCCCCACTTGCAACCCACCCTGCTTTTGGTTGCCTGAAGAGTCAAAGGTGTACGGCACCCCACTGTTCCTATGAGTATGTATCCCTCTTCGCTTCTGAGATGTTAGCACTATTTTTCCAGAGCCAGAAGTGCAGTTTCCCTTCACGTTTTCATGGGGAGCGATCAGTGAACCAGGGCAGGTCAAGACGGTTTATTTTAAGAGTGGGAATTTTACACTGCCAGCCTATAATGCCACATGTATAGTATATGAGACCGCAAGGGTGTGTCTAAAGGTAAGGCAAAAGTTTGACGGATCTGGGGAATGAGCTGGGGAATGTTCCAAAGTCCCTTAATATCCTTTGAAGGGAAAGCCAATACAGGAATTTCTTTATGGTAGAAGCTATGTGGGCAGAAGCTGTAAACCCATTCATGTCTCTTAATTGTTCCACATCTGAAGGAGGCTGCTGCACATCTGTTATTCCACCACAAGAGTGGAATCTTTTATGAATTTGCCTGCACCTATCATGCTGAGGGAAGGTTTCACAGAGTAAAAAAGGATTTTCTTGCCAAACTGTGCATCCTTTTGGAAACTAACTAGGGCCAAGACAGATGTGGCGAGCAGCACAAATCCCTCTTTGGAGCATAGATGGTTCCAGAAAAGCATCATTTTTCTACTGCTGGCAAGAAGCCGTAAGCTCATTTATATTATTTTTTGAGAAGCAAGAGAGGACACTAACTCCAAATGCCTCAGTATATTTGCTATTCTAATGCAATTAAGTGACTAGGAAAAAGAGTGATGCCATACACAACTGCATTAACTGTGAGAGCTTTACAATAAAGCATGATAAAGAATATACAGCAGTATGAGGGGGTTAAGAGAATTGGCAGAGACCTATGGTCTGGGGTACTCATCCAACTGAAGGTAGTGGGGACCAGAGATTTTGATGGCTTATATAAAATGAGGTATTCTCAGAAAAATGCCTAATAGTCCTTACCAGCACATTTTTGGCTCTCTTACTGCTCCCAAGGTAATTTTAACAAAGTCAGAGAAAGTGAAATACTTTGCGCTATCTGAGACAGTCTTCTGAGGTTAAGATTGAGGCACTACAGGCTGGTAGACTGGGGTAACCAGACATGTCCCTGCCTTTTCTCTGCTTGTTCTTTACATCAGGAGATCAATTTGTTTTCCAAGACCTTATCTCCATCTACTATTCCCAAACTATCATATATATAACACATAAAGAGATAAGATGCAAAATGTTTTGGCTAGATTTTCTGGCTCCTTAGCCCTAATAACATGGATTAAAGCGTTCATTTCTATTATAAGTAGAATTGCGCAAATAATAAATTGCTTTTGTGCCTTGACATCAAAATTAAAACAACTAATTTGAACCTGCTTAAAGCAAAAAAGAAACCTGGGATATATATGTGTGTGTATATGAGTATTTTGATTTCTGTTTAGTTTGCCCTGCACTGAGAAACACTTATGTTTCAACTTTACATTTATTGTTTTCTTTTTAAGCCCTTTTTTAGGCAAAAAATATTATCAATTTTGTGATCAGTTATTTGAAACACGTCACAGCAAAATATTTGAAAACTTTTTTAGGTTTTGTCCCCTTTTTAAAGCTTTAACTATTAAGTGAAAGTGACCTAAATCAGGTGTGTTCAGTCCCCTGAAGTTTATTTTGTGTTAAATATGTTGTTAACAGATAAAATAAAAATTCTGAACAGCCAGTGTTGTTCCTATTACTATTTTTAACTTCTTTGTGTCACTCCATCGTGATCAGGTGATGTTGCTGTACAGTATTTATTCTCCCAAAATTACATATCAGGAGATATTTAGAATATTTCAAATACACTAAATAACAATGATAAAAACCCTATGGCATTCATCCCTATCCCAGAGTCACCAGGCAGATGTAGGAATATGCAGCAAATATTAACATGAGACAACAGTGTTGCATTCTGGAGCAAGTTTAGACAAAACAAAGTTTACAACACGTGCTGTACACAGGAAGTTGCATTAGAGACAAGAAATCAGGTTCAGGTCTCACCACTACACTATGACGTACTCTTCGCTCTCCTCCAAACCTGTTGTTATGCCCACGTATATGCTGAAGAGGACTGCCTGATTTTCAAGAGCTGAATGTTAGACCCTACCCATGAATTAATTGTCAGGTCTATGCCACTTTTAACACATTGTTCAATAGGTATTAATCTATCTGCTGATCACTCAGAAGGAAGCTGCCATTTCGCATAGGAAATGATTAGCCTGTCACAGAAGCCCATGTTGGAAGGTCATCTCTGGACTTTGACTGAACAGCTCTCCTGACAGAAAGGGTTAACAGGTAAAAATCTGTATGGTTCAAAGAGATTTGGCTGTAATAAATGAGCTACACTCTTCTCTTGTGAAAGATTTTGTAAAATAGCAATCATATCCAAAGACCGATGGTGCTTTTTCATTAGTACAGCAGTCTCTGTGATTAGCACAGTTTGCAGAAGTGAAAGGATTTTACTGATCATCGTATTTGCGCTGTTATCAATAACTACACACACAGGCCAAAAAACTAAAACAGTGGAATGGGTGTGTGTGAGTGGAGGAAGAGGGGAGAAAGAAAAGAGGAAAAGTAGAGGGGGTGACTGGGGCTGTTTAAGAGGCAAAAATGACAGTTCCCAAGAAAAATCTGCAGAAGTCTACATGTACACATAGACATTGCCTGCACAGCTCTTCAAAAGGCTCTGAGCTTTAAAAGATACGTATTTGGGTAATACTATCTTCTTATTGTATCTGAACAGTAATTGCACGTGCAATGCATAGAAAATATACATGAGTAACAAGTGATTTTATATTTAACCCAGTTTTCAACATACCTAATATTTTGTCAAACATTTTATAGGGTTTAGCTTAGGGATAAATTTGAAGCTGACTTTTCCCTGGTGAAACCTGCAACAATAGCTAAATATATACTGAAGGGAACGAGAAACTGGGATATTGAGCAAGCCTAACAGAAATCTAACATTTCATTTTGTACTTAATAATTACTTTTTACAGATCCCTTTGACTGGGAAAGCTTTTATATCTCAAAGTTTTACTGCTCAGCTACGATGCTGAAAATCTCTAGATTTTTTCCTTGCTTTGGATTCTAAACTATACATATGGTCTGTTTTCTGACATGAGACAATAGTTTCAATTTCAAATAGCAACAGCTTATCTGCCAATTCTTTATGTAAGATTTAATAGCTAAAAACTATTTTAACCAACCTGTAAAACTCACTATTGTTACAGTTAGCAGGAAGCAGCTAATTTGTCCGTATATAAACAGAAACTTCATGTTTTGTTGTATAACTATGGCAACTTCTACAAATGACTCATCCAGGACTTTTGTTATGTTATTTTATGACTCAGATGTATTAATGTTCACCCTATTACCTCTCCCAGCCTCCAATACAGTATCTCCACTTTCTGAAACTACTCTAAACTACGTTCTTAGGTCTGAATGTCCCTATCCAGCTGCCCATTAAAAATCACCGACACGAGAAAAATTCTTTCTTGGTCCGTGTGAGCATTACCTATAAACTCCGAGTTTTAGCTCTGAGCACCCAGAGCGTTAGGTTGTGGTCTATTACATGATGACAAGACCTATTTTATATTCAAAGTAGCAAAATGACTACAGTATGTGACAAGGAGATAAGTACACCCACCTAGTTTGTTTCCAAGTGGATCGGTTCTTCAGCATGTATTAAGCCCTTCCAGATTTATTCCCGGCGGCTGGCTCTTTGCCAGGGCTTGGATTCTGTTCTGGTGTGCAGTGTGCTGAGTATTCCCAGGTGCTGGTATATTTTTATGCCTTAGTCCTTATTTACAGTTTTTCTTAGGGTTGCTTTGAAGTGTGAACAACCGTGTTGCAGCACGCTGCAAAGTTCTTTCCACATCCAGCGATCTTTTCATGTTGCCTTAAGTTAAGCTGTCTCGAAACGAGAAAACAGGAGGATGAGGACTAATAAATTTCAGAAGGGAAGAACCTATTTCTTGCATAAAATTAATAATTTCAGTGTACCAGAAGCTATGCGAGAAATCACAGCGCAAGATTTAGAACTGAAAATCGTGATTCACTCCACCCTCCTAAAACTCTTCGACAACGGCAACTAGTATAGTACTACTTTCAACTTTATAGCTCCCTTTTTTACCAACCCCGCTATTATAACACTTGACATGCTTGGCTGCCACGGTGTAATAAAGAGGGGTAAAATGATGCATTAAAGGTCCCTGGTGCAAATCCTATTCAAAATTGTTCGGTTTGGAATAGGCAGTACAAAAAGGCAATACCAGGAGTTTAAGGGTCATAAAGTAGTACAGGCACTGATCTTTAAGTTTCAGTTAACTTTCTAAAAGCTAAAGCAACAACAGCAAAAGCTATAACGATGCACTTCACTTTCTTTTGGAGAACAGACACCCAGAGAATAGTCAGGGAGTGAGAGCGGGGAAGCGGCCACAGTACGCTGCTGGTTTGGCCAGCATCATTCATATGTGACTCTCAGCAGCTGTCTCATGCAAGTAACTGCTCAGTGCCTGGTAAAGCAACACGGTATGGTAGTATGCTTCACACTGTGAGGCAAACGGCACTCTATGGAACAACAAGAAAAATCAGAATACAGCTCTGGAAAATCAATCCAATGTTTTGGGGGTTTAGAACATTCACACCTCAAAATTAAATTCTAATTGCTTACAGTTATTCTCACAGATTCTTTTTATATTAAAAAAAAAAAAATCCAAACCAAAACAAAACAACCTCACTGTAGTTTATGTCTCTTCTTCAACATTTCCTTTTTTTTTCTTTTAAATGCAGGTATTTGTGGCTTCAAAACAGTTTGGCTATATTGGAAAATATAGCTTACTGCATACAAACTGTAGGACATTGGTCATCAGATACTAAATGTTTGTATACCTCATTGCAATTTACAGTTGTGTTTGTGGAGGTGCGACAAATTTGCCAAGGCAGCTTTAGTTTATTGTCAAAGGACAGACGGACAGAAGAGCCTAAGCCCAGGCACAGCCCTGTTTCTAGTTATGACTGTAACTGAGCTGCTTAGCACCGTTTGCCTTAGGTTTGCCAGCTGGGGTATTTAGGACCTGAGCAGGGGCCTTATGAGCAAAAATTAGGTGTCTGTACAATGTGATGTACATGATTATATTTTGGGGGAGAAATGTACTATTGAGTAAACTGAGGAAAGGAATGTGGGTAACATCTAAAACCTGTTCAAGTTTCTGAAATGCTTCGATTAACTTTTGTGGTTTTCAGAGGAGACGTTGTACAAGTTTATTTAAATTTCTAATGGATAGTGATACTGTATATGCCAAACAATACTTTTATCATCCTCAAAAAGTCAAAGACAGGGAGACTAAACTGGAGGAAAAATAACAGAGAAGAATATGCTGTATTTTACCATCACACAAATGCATGTGTAACAGATAAACATCCTCCCTTTCAGGCTGGATCAAGAGCCAGGGGAGATACTGCATACTTGAAGCCATCAACCACTTAAAACTGCTATTGTCAAAGCAATTCTTTACAGCAGACTGATTTGTATGCAGACCGTTTTTAATAGCACAGAAAGAGTTTGGGACCATGTGTTAGAGTACACAAGTGATTTCCAAAAGACATTTGAAATGTAAAAATTCTGGAGGCTGCCTCCTTCCTTTCTCCCCTTCCCTGCAACATGCATACACATGCACACACGCACCATCAACTTCCACTGACATTTCTTCATTACTATGAAGAAGCTCGGGCTCTCTTGAGGGATTTTGCAAAGCAGTGCTCCTCTTTTTAAGTAAGGCTACACACTTACGTCTCTACAAATGATTTCCATAAGTTTATATTCCATCAAAACACATGATTTCAGATCTTAAGGTGTAGAAGTAGTGTTAACAAGGTCCTCCTATGAAGATTTTAAGCTCTTTTGAATGCAATTTCATTCTTTCTGGTGGCTTCCACTTGTCAAATTTGCACAGGGCACTGGGACATTCTTTGCCATCAGAAGGTGCAGCTGGAGAATAAAATGTCCTGAAATCCACACTGCTAAACTGAAATCTTTGCTTGTTTGATCTAGGAAAAGACCATACCCTGGGTGCAATGTTACCAAATCATGATATCTGCAGGAGACACTAGCTTTCTGTAAGAAGAGTAATGATAATCAAATAAAAATAAAATTAAAAATAAAATAAAACAAAATAAAACAAAATAATAAAATAAAATAAAATAAAATAAAATAAAATAAAATAAAATAAAATACTGAACCCCTAGTGGGAGGTGTCCCTGCCCATGGCAGGGAGGTTGGAACTCGATGATCTTCAAGGTCCTTTCCAACCTAAACCATTCTATGATTCTGTGATTCTATGATTCTATGATTTTAGGCTTCTATTTGGTCACCACAGTATTTAGGGTAGACACAGTGATTTGTCTTAAAAACTAGCACATTAAGACAGTACCACACTTCCGTCTTAGCTGAGCACTTGAATAAGGCTTAATAATAACACTGAGTTAGGATTTTAGTGGGGGAAAACAGCAACCTTTTTTTACTGTAAAGCTACTACAACCATGTAATCCATCCGCAAGCATGCTCATCGAAACAGGAACCCAAGCAGCCAGACACTTTGCAATTCCATTTCACTGTGCTTTAAATGTACAGCAACAAAAGGTAACAAAAGGATGTTTATTTCCTTTGTACTTGTATAACAGACAAAGAAGCTGCAGTGGCATTTACTGTTTAGGTTCCAAGATAAGCACATGTGGAGTTCACAATACATCCACACCAGTGACAAGATAAAACAGAGATCATGTGAATTGTAGGGTGGATTGTACAAAATCTCAATATTAAAGAAATATGAATAATGCTGTACTTCAGTATTTCTATATTCTGTATACTATTTCTGCAATGGCGTATATTGACAAAAAACTGACAAGTATTTTGCAATTCTTACTTTTTCAGTCTATAGTCCCACTTTTAAAAATACAATTTATAGAAAAATCATCTTAGTTATTTTTAAGTAATAACATTTAGGAAAGAGAAAATTTAGGAATTAGTTAGTTTTCCCTTAATGTAGTGCTGTAAGACAGCAAAATCTAGTGGGATGAATAGAAGAATCGAAACTGGAGCTTAGGATTTTCATTTCTTGCTCTTAAAATGATGCACTTTTTGAACCTCAGTGAACCACTAAACTCACTGCCTTAACTTCACCGACTCTGTCAGGAGAATAATGATTGTTTTTAGAAGTACTGCAAAGCCCTGGACACCAGATCTGTGGTGTCAGGCACACTGTAGTGGGCAACAAGTCCTGCTCTTGTGTGTCTCCGCAGAGCAGAGTCCCAGACGGATCATCATCAGGCAGCATTGCCCAGGTTCCTTAGAATCATAGAATGGTTTAGGTTGGAAGGCACCTTAAAGTTCATCAAGTTCCAACCCCCCTGCCATAAACAGGCACATCTCCCACTAGACCAGGCTGCTCAGAGCCCCATCGAGCCTGACCTTCAACACCTCCAGGGATGGGGCATCCATGACTTCACAGGGCAACCTGTGCCAGTGTCTCACCACCCTCAGAGTGAAAAATTTCTTCCTAATATCTAATCTAAAGCTACTGTCTTCCAGTTTGAGGGTAGTTAATCTTCATATACATTCCTTATCGTGGCCCATATTTGCTGTGCAAAAATGAGGTGTCCCACTGTTTCACAGGAATCCTCCCTCCTTTGGACTTTACCGTTTTGCAGAAAGGAAAGAGCTGCTGCAGCCGTACCGTCCATGGGGCTACTTCACCATTCATTTACTCAACATGACTTTCTTTTTGATTTTTCTTCTGCCTCCCACCACTTAATGAAGAGAAGCACAAGTCACAGTCTTAGGAAAGACAAAGAAATATTTCTGCATAAAGAACTTCAGCATTCTCCTAGTGGTCTACTGTGGTTCACTGGGAAAAACATCACAGGTTAACTGCCCACTTTATGACAAATGCAATCAAGCAACCAACATCTCCCTAAGCCTCCATTTGCAAACACACCCTAAATAGGTCTATTTACACACAAGCTGCAGTAATACTCAGCCACTGCCATGAGCGAGGAGAAGTATACTGAAAAAAAAAAAAAAAACTCTAAACATGCATGGGTTTTAATTCCTGGGTTTAATATATTTACACATCATTCCCAAATGACTCAGAAAGACCTATTCCTAGAGAGTGACCTAGATGACTAAAATAGGTCTTTAACTGTAATGGGAAACTAGAAAGGCAGCTAATATTACTGACATGCAAAAATCAGGGTGCTGAGCTTATTGCTTAAGTTTCCCCAGTTAGGCATGCTGGTCAGTTGTGTTAGATCATCTCAGAGAAGTGCCAGGCCGTCAGGAGTAATTAAAAACAATAACTCTCCAACATTCAGATGCTGCAAACTGAGGTGTTAACACAGTCTCCTGGAGTCGTAGTAGAGGACCTTGTAAGATGAAGTGGATTGCAGGAGCAAGAAAAGAGATTTAAGTGTCCTTCAGTAAACAAACAGCTGTAATTCTTACATGTGTCTTCACTCTAAGCAATTTCTGTCACGTTTGAGGAAATAATCCTCTTCTCTGCAGTACTTGTCTCTGTCTTACATATTGTCTCATCTTAAAAACATTTTTCTCTTCCCTCTGAATGTTGCTCTTCCTATGCTTATCTTCATATAAATAAACTGCATTACTTCCTTTATAAGGTTTTAGGGATGCAAAACCATCATGTAAGTTGATCAAAGGACAGTGATTCTAAAAATTCTAACATACATCAAAATAGTAAATCTTGTCTTGAAATGATGTATTTAACAAAAAGCTTAACACAAGATTAAAATTCTGCAACATTTTTCCACCCAGCTCCATGTCAAACTGGTGACTTCTCTGCAGTAAATTCAATTTTGGAATGTTTATGCCAACTACATATTATCAAATCTTTCATAACATGCATGTTGCACCTTTTCAGATCAAGCTATAGTCCGGTATTAACTGGAATTGTGAATTGCAAACTGTCCTTCTCTTGTAACATAAAATTCCTGAGCTTTCCCTCCATCACCTTCACAGCTACTGTATTAAATATGCTTGAGCATATTCCACTTTTTGTCTAGCGATAACTTACATTATTTTAAGAGAGACGATATTTTAGGACTGAACATCATTTCTCGTTATTAAAGTAATATTTAAATTGACGTTAAACATTATAGCCCACTCTTTGCTTAAAATTGTTTCGGTACAACATCTTCTGGTGCTCTAAGGGTAGACTTGAGGCACTAAGCACTCCACACATGGGGCAGAAAGGGGTATTTGCCAATAGATTCAAGCTCTGTGTTCCAGCTGGGTGCTCTGATCACATTTCAGGATGAGATGCAGATGCTAATGGTTTCCTCTCCCTCCCTCCTGGCAGTGACTTGATCACGGGAAGCCAGGGCTGTGGATAAGGAGGCTCTGGTGCGCCCCAGCTCACCCCTCAGCCCAGACACTGACGGCAGTACTGCTTCTTGGGCTGCCATAGAGCTGATGGCCTGGGAGAGCTCCGTCTTTCCCTCCGTACTCCAAATTAATCTCTAAAAAAAAGCAAAAACAAGCTTAGGTTCCCTGTCTGCCACAGCAGATCTGTTTGATAGATTGTCGCAATGACAGGAGGAACTCAAAAAGTCCTGCTACCATTATTTAAAAATGTACTTTATAATATTCAGCAAAGCTATCTTGAACAGATGAAATCTCTTTGGAAACTGGGTTGAGCAAATTCTAATGCTCAAGAGCTCAATCCATCAGAGCACATAGGCATGCACTCACATCCAGTTCTTAGGCATGTGCTCCAGTGCCGTCCTGGATGAAGCCCTTTTATTCCTCATTTAGGACGCAATTTGAAAATATATGCCACCATGCGGTGTTATATAATTCAGCTTTATTTGAGAAGGGTAAGGCAGGAGAAGGTCATTGCCAGTAAAAAGCAACTAGAAAGGAATAGAACAGCCTTTGTATTATCCTGTCCTGTCCATTTTATATTTTAGACTGAAATATACTTGTTCCTACAATATGTTCCAGCATGTTCCCTTGGTCTCCTTTGATATGATTGGTACAATCTGATGCAGCAGTTCATATGGAATACATATGAAAATCAATTGATTTGTATTTATTTTTTTATTTTAAAAAATTGGGGAAGAAAGTATGAAAAGAATAATATGCTGGGAGCAGAAACTGGTAGAAACATCTGGGGTAGTCATGTCATACTTTCAATAAAGTCAGAAAAGCAAGTAAATGTGAACCGAGAAATGTAAAAATTAACTCATTCGCTCTCAGAAGCCAGTGAAATGATCTACTTGGACTCTCTTCTCGTGAAACTGTGGTTTTGCTTACTCATTTCTTCTATCTTAACATTTAGAGACGTTTCCAAAAACCTTCCTGTACTTCGGCTCAACGGTACATGTTTTACAAATCAACAAAAAACCCCTTCAGTAAGGGATGTGAGTATAACTTGCTCCATCTGCTTGCACGAAACCCCAAGACTAATTTAAAGATAATTCATCAGCTTTTTGATCCTGGCTTAGCAGCATAATCATTACCTTAAAGCGTAAGAAAGAGAAGGAACTTCTGTGCAATTAGCTGCTCTGGGTACTACTCCGAGTAGCAAACTGATGCCTGTAGATCAGAAATAAACCATAGGAACCTAAGTCAGAGCAATTTAACCGGCAGTCTGTAGGTACCACAGTTTAAAGGCACAAAGTCATATACTATAGGAGCCAGCAGAGGGTGCTTCCTTTTTAGGGTTGGAATAGGAACGAATCTCAGGCACAGGAGTAAAAAAACCCTTTGCGCATTTTTCATTTGCTGAAACATTTGCCCCTACTTCAGATAGAGCACATTTCTTTGTGAAAAGTGGGGATTTCAAACATAGGGTGGTTGCAGAGTAATAAATCATATGCATATTTTAAAATGTATTTAAAATACATCCCCTTTCCCTAATCTGTGTTTATTGGTAATAACGTAAAGCTTACGTAATTTACATGTAACTCTTTTTTCTTTTTTAAAGGAAACATTTTCCCTTACTTAATTCCAGGTAGACTTCACCTAAGCAATGTTTTCGCTGCAGCAGCTCCCACTCTGTGAAGCAGTATGAAGTGTCACTGACATTCTTTAAACTGCTGTTTGCCTTTGAACAGTTTTTTCAGATTTCCTCAGGAATTCTCTATAATGAATGTAACATTTTACTGACTCTACATCACCACTAGGGACGCTTAGACCAGGTGACTGAGTAAACCCACAAGCAAGAAAACCCCATAGTGATTAAGTTTCCAAAATAGCCTATTGTCTAATCTGTGGTGATCTGCATAGATAAATACAATGACCTTAGATTTCCTGCGATGTGCCACTATTTCCACAGAATTCCTTCGCTAGAGAAAATCAATATTTTAATCAAAGAAGGAAAAAATAAAAATAATAAAAAAAAAAGCAGCCTACTTTGAAATTTGTAAAAGCAGCTTTTATTTAACAGCGTTAAGTTGAAATTTGCCTCGCAGTGCTGGCCCTGTTAGCCCGATCGCCAGCTCCGAGCGCTGCACGCTGATGCGAATCACAGCCCTCAGAAGAGCAAACCACGAGTGCTAGAAAGGATTAGAGTTCTCAGCCACCAAGCCAGCTTCAAGGTTTCTCTTTC
>NW_009648878.1:184636-305083 GCF_000708025.1 Charadrius vociferus | reverse complement strand
GCACGCTTAAATTAAATACTTGGAAGATTACATTTCTCTAAATACGTTGCGAGCAAACAGGTTCTGCAGTCAAGCCGTTCTTTCAGCCGAGAACATTTATCTGTAAAAAGTAGCACATTTCCTTGGACGGCAGCCATTCCTGGCAGCAGATCTCAGCACTCAGTAGGAAACCTGTGTCTTTGAGTTCTGAACTAGCCCATACTGGAATTAAAACACAACACAAACAGTCAGAATCAGTTGTTCTTGGTGGGTAAGTGTTTTATAACTGCATGGGGATATAAGAGCAGAGCTTCGAGTTTAAATCCTTTTTTAGAAAATGCTGTGATTAACTGCATGACTTCACTTATTGTTAAGGTAACAGATGGAAGTGCCACAGTGAAATATTTCCTTTTTATTTACAAACAATAGAAAGTCTTTCTACTGATAGGAATTAAAACATTACAGAAGCATTGGTTCCACAAGCTTAAATTCTTTCATGCTACCACATGCATTTTTCATGGAAAGTCAACATCTTTAACATTTTTGCACTGTCTGAATTTATCATCCATAACTTTTTTGTGATTCCTGTTCAAATGAGTTTGCTTCTTTAGAAAGAGTTATGTACCTACAGTATAATGAGCTAATTAACTAAAGAACAAAAGGTGCCTTCTGTTATATGTGAGACATAACTAGCTTCCAGACAGAGGCAACACATTCTTTATTTTTAAAGGCAATCCGTATTGCTGATTTTGATGTCAGACGCCCTGTATCATTTTGTACGGTGTCACAAAAAGGACTGTTAAAACATTAAAAGGAAAATTGCCTTTAAAAAAGCCCATGCGCCACATCTTACCACCAGTGTTATGAATTTTGAGAGGTTTGTAAAAGATGTGCACTTTGATCAATTGCAGGGTTTCTAAGAAAAAAAATCACTTTTATGCTCTTTGACTGGCAATAGCACTGAGCAATGGACAAAACTGACAGAAAGGCATGCAAGCTGCATAAACAAAATAAGGCAGGGAATTTATTAAATATTAATTCTATTAATTCACAGAAAAAATCGTTGTTTATTGTGGTATATTAAAAATATATTTTCTTTATTCTAAATCCTTTCTCCACAGACACAGTACAACTTGTCAATGCCTGTAAAGATCTCTTAGCTTGCTAGAAACGCCTCAAGCACAAAGAGCAGTAAAATATTTTTAACACCGTAGACTTAGATCTCACCACATTTAACAAAATATATTAAAATAATGATTTATAACGTGGTTACAAGTGAAGGGTAAAGAATATATTTACTTTTAACCAGTAATAATTGTCATCGTACCATGGAAAGACCTCAAAAGAATTAAAAACGTTATGCAATGAAACTTGGAGGATTCTGCGAGCTGTTATAAGAGAGCACTACCTGTGACCAGTGCTCACCAACACGCACGTGGAAGCAGAATGATGCTGGAGGTACACTTCTGCATACACACCAAAGACAAACTCTTATTCCAGGGTCCTATAGGAATTACAATAATAATTGCATTGCCAGTATACGAGTTGTGTGGATTAGAATTGAAGGCCCAACAGCCACCACTCCACCCGTGGCTTCCCGATCCCCTCGTACAGCCCTCGTACAGTGAGGTAGAGGGTTTGGGGCTCGTTTTCTATGCTACAGGTCAGCTCAGCCCAAAGGACTGCAAACAGCTGCACTGCAAGATCACAGTAAGTATCACTGTAACAGCATTTTTCTTTCTCTTCTAGGTGACTCCAGAAATCAGTAAAATAAGCAAGCTTTCTACTTTAGGGAGATTCATCTCTAGACATGTATTCCTATTAAATCTAATTTCTATACCTGCATCATCAAACATCTAAACAGATCCTACATATTCAACAGGATACCATCTTCACGGGATAGACTTTCTGCTATCCTCAATAAAAGCTCACAGCTTTATGGTATCTTCTCCCTATGTTGTGACAGCAAAGGGGCTAGACACCTTTTACACATCATTTCATAGTAATTTCTCTTTTTAAAGGTGTCCTGAAAAGCAATCTGAGCACTATGCACAGAGGCATTTGATTATGAGCTGTATAGTGGACATAAACTATCAAGGTTAAAAACCTGCACATGCTGCTGTAAAAAGGTAGATATCCACCATTTTCATTTTTGTTTGAATGGACACTAAAATGGCGATTAACACATACTATTAGAACCATTAGAAGAGTTTCCTATCATCATTAAGAATCATTTGCCCTCTCTGTGGACACTCAGTCACTTGGGGCAATATGAGTGCACACACAGACAACCAGAATCTCCCTTCCCACCGGCATCCAAGTTTCACAAAAGTTCTTATCCAAAGGTCAGCTGCCAATCGGTATGTACATATATAC
Organism: Charadrius vociferus; assembly: GCF_000708025.1. Classification (NCBI taxonomy): domain Eukaryota; kingdom Metazoa; phylum Chordata; class Aves; order Charadriiformes; family Charadriidae; genus Charadrius; species Charadrius vociferus. The sequence continues at coordinate 302,728 of NW_009648878.1, read as the reverse complement.
ACACATGGGTCCTTGGTGGGAATAAATTCCAAGTTCGTTGGCTACAAGAGCATACAGATACTACTACTTGAGGTAAAGAAGAATAAATCTTTTTTATTTGTTCATTTGTCCTTCCTAGAAAATGGGATTCCCATACATCCTGAGCCGCTGTATGGCCCAACAATAAATAATGGCACATAAAAGATGGAGATAAATTTTCATTACAATATCTAAAAATCATTAAAATGCCTCTGTATAGCAGTCACCAACCTCTGCTATACCTTGACCTTCAGGCCTTCGAATACCTCTTAACATCAAGTGAAGCAGTAAAGGCAGAGGCTTTGAGAAGTAACCTCAAAGCTATGAATCTGTCTTTAAAATCACCAGCAACCTCTTCATTGTTATGAAATCACCAATAGAATATCTTGTTTAGCTGAGGTAACATTTTTGCAAAGTTGAGCTGTTGCTTCTTGTCCATGCAGAGAGGTAAGAAACGCAGTACAATTAGAGCTTCATGACATTCACTCACTAAACTGGAACTGCTCTGGTTTTAAAAGGAGAAGCTGTACAACCCTTCAGAAGGTTGGAAAGGCTGAGATGGACAGCTATGAACATCCCAAAGACTGAAAAAACAAGCAAAGCGCATCTGTATGGGATCTGAGGCCATTCTTTAGGATTCTTTAAAAAATTAAGTTTTTCTGTATTAGAAAATTTCAAATTTATCAGTAATTTTACAAATAATTTCTAATTACAAATCAGAAGCTGTTTCCCTTTCTCAAAGAATCTGCAAAGTAGTGCCAGCTTTTTCTAGCAACGCTATATCCTATGCAGATTTTTCCAGGCAGAAGTCTGGAAAATGCAAAAAGGGTGGGATACAACAGAATACGACTATTCTGCTGCCTTCCTCCTCTAGCAGGCCTCTTACAAAGCCAGAGAGTTCTGGTTTAGGAGCACTTGTAGAAAGTGACATCTGCTCTTGGCAAAGGAAAGAAAACACATTCCATAAAGTCGTAGAAAAACTAATAGTCTGTCAATATCTTGGCTCGTATGCCTTCATCATGCTCTCAATGATTTCTGCAGGAGACTGCTTACAATAAAACTGAGAATACATTTACTGTCTTGAAAAAATTGAAAGTTTCAAAACCAGTTTCATTTGGTAAAGTTACCATTTCTTTCCTGAAGAACGTATTTTCAGTGGAAATTTTTCTGCTGCACAATAAATGTAAAAATACAAAATAAACAAAAATTGGTCATCTCTTACTTCTCAACAGAGTAGTACATAACCCAATTAATAATTTTCCAACTGTACCAAGCAGCATGTCATAAAAAAAGGTTGATGCTTCTCTCATTTGAGTAGATTAGGAACAGCTATACCATAGTCATTGCACAGAAATATTCTATGAGAAGGCAATCAGAATCATAAACTTTAATAATCTTGATTAAATATGTGTCATTATTTACATTGCCACACTCTTCTATTTCGGGCATATGAAAGTGTACCTTTTTGTAAGCAAAATTATCTGAGAAATTAACATAATGGTTCGTTCCTGAGGAGGATAAATAGCTGAAGATTGTCAAATTTATTACAGATTTTAGTATACAGATTTTTTGTTAAATTAAGGGATAAGGTAAAATTCTTTGAAGTATAGTATAACTTAATAAGAAAAACAATTTTAACCCATAACAATATTAAAAAGCATCCAATTACATATTGGCAGCAGCATCATATACTTCAGCAATTGATCAGAGATTATTAATTTTAATAATCAGCAATAATTCTAACCCATTTAATGAATTGCTTAGTAGTAGATCTAACAGAAGTTTAATCCATGTTGCAACTACTTGAAAAATAAACCCAACAGTAGTATAATTTGATATGACAGTCAGGACTGCAAGTGTAAGATCATTAACACTTCACAGGTTATACCCTGAAGTAAATCTTACAAGAAGTTCACATAAATAAGGACAGATTTACACAATTATGTGGTTATGAGTATCACTGCATTTCTAACCAAAAGTGAATTCTTCTCAATTTGCTATTCATTTGACTTTGATATGCATAAAAACCGCAATCCAACAGAAAACAAGTCAACTCATTTTTCCTTTTTTCTTATTTGGTTTCAGGACATTTATATATCAGGTAGAGGTATATGAACCCAGACGGTTTCATCTAAGAGAATTTTTGCTTGTGAAAGAATTCAGAAAAGTTTCATTTGTTCCACTTAGGTTTGCATTTTTGCCTATTGTTTGACTGGAATGCTACAAAAGACTTATAAGGAGTTAAAGAAAAGTTAAATTTGCCAAAATTCCTCTCCAGAAAAAAAAAAAAAAAAAGCAAGTACTGAGAATAATAACACAAAAAAATTAGATAACCCCTGTGGTGGAAACATCAATATTTTGGAACCCTTTTAAAATAAAAAATGCAAAGACAAGGGAGCTTTCTACTTTGTAAAGGAGCACTTCATTGGTATTTGAAACTGAACAACTCAAAAATGAAACTGCAGCACACCACACTCTGATCAAACACATTAGCTCGTAAAATTTCTCACCTCTGTGGAGCCACTGATGACATTGTTTGGTTTTTATCTGATAGGGAGTGAAGGGGAATTGGGAATGTATTATTTCAGGAGATTATAAATAATTCCACATTAAAGACCCATAGCCTTGAAAGATGGTTGGTTTTTTTTTCCTTTTAGGAATTTAGCACGTTTTAATTCTTGTAGATAAAGAAGTTTTAGATTGCAATAAACACGTTATACCTGCCTGTCAATCTGTGTTGTTTGGTTCTAAAATACTCCCAGAGGACTAAGGTAACGGTTGGCATGGAGGTCCTATGTTCTTATGACACTTAATGCCACCAACCTGGGGATCTCCACCCTGAAATGAGAAATGCAGCTAAAAATCACATTTAAAGTGGGGGGGGGTTGGGGGGGGGGAAGTAAGTGACCATTTGGTAACAGCAGCTCTGCTGGTTAGTTACAATAATGCTAATTCTTGGACAAGTAGACTGGACTTTGTGCTTGATTTTAAAATGTGACCAGTGGGTATACTTATATAAAAAACTATGTGTTTATATAGGAAAGAAATTGGTCATTGTTTATGAAAGCAAGAAAAAATTATCAACACTTTGCAACATTCCTGAAAAAAATAATTTCACAGTATTTTATATAAAATATAAGTAACTTTTTTCAAAGAATTGCCCTTTGAAGAACTGTTGTATCAAATGTGGAGATTAAGTCATTCATTGGGTAAAGGCCTAATGCAGTGAAAATGTCAGAGCAGTTTTTACTGCTGAGTGGCTATTGAGACCCTTCCAATGTAACTTTTGTCCTTCAGTAACCTCAGAGAGCTTCAGGACCCCTACATGTGTGCTAGTATGCCAGAGAGGTACCTTTAACAGAAGGTATCACTACTCAGTTTTACAGATGAGACAAGCAAACCTACCCTCTTCCACCTCTTTCTCACTAATAAGCCATCCTCACTGAACATACTCATTCACTCTGGAAAATACCTGATGACTCAATGACAATATTAAGTACTAGGTAGACTTGTCTCTTCTGAAATGCAGGAATCTTAGATTTTGGGGAAGTTTAGAAAAAGCGCAAAATTCTGAAGAGTATTGAGCTTATGCCGATAATCAAGGAATTTCATTACTTCATTAAAATTACTCAGCAATTTATCATATCAGATTCTTTAAGTTTGTTAGTTTTGCTAAACTTTATTATTGGCAGTCAACTGGTGAAAATGTTCCAGTACTTCTACCTTCATAATGTTTTCCAGTTCCCAAAATTAAATCTTCGAATCTTTGAATCTTTGAATCGACTCTATGAAAATGTAGAGGAGAAGGTTCAACCCCCAACTTTTTAAATAATCAACATTTAAAATTATTCAAATCACTGCTTTTTTTTTTTTTTTTTAAGAAATTCACAGTGGTGAGTGACTCAGCACACTCAGACTTGGAGAACTAGTAGATTTCTACTCCTTTTCTTCTAAAGACACATATGCAAATAGTATTTTACATAACTGTGTTAATTTTTGTGGTTATCAGCATTCTGAACTATTTGAGCTTACCATATTTTAACACAGCTCTTTCTTATAAAGTATTAAATGAACTAATTGCTCAGAACTGTTACAGGTGAAACTGTGAGAGAGCGCATCCTTTGCAAAGCATGCTTGGTTAGCACGTCTCTGCTTGAAAACTGCATTCTTCATGAAACTCCAAATTAGTATCCATAATTGTAAAGATAATTTGCCACAAACATTAATTTCCTTGACGAAAAGTTCCCTCTCTCATTTCAATATTCCTCTTCAAATCCACCTGAACATCTACAGTAAGTTATTTGGACAATATCGCAAGATTTTAAAAAATGCTTTCTACTGTCAAAGACATTTTAATTAATCTGAATTGAAAATTATTTATTTTTTACACTCTGCTTTCAGACAGCTCACATTTAGTGCAATTTGGTACAGTACACGAAACTATTTAAATATTGCTTTCAACTTTTTGGAGCCTTTTGTTTTACCAGACTTCTGTGTTACTTCACTATGCAATTTACTGAAGGCTAGTAATTATTAGGACATGTGGTAGGCGTTTATCACCAGTAACATCACACAACCCACTCTATGATCAAGATACAATAGGGCAAATGGTACAATTAAAGGCACATTCTTTGGTGCATAACAATAGAAGCCTTGTGACATGGCAAGATTAAGAAAAGACTCAAACATCTTTAAAACTACTCATTACCACCAGTTAAAATGTGCATGTCTGACCTTTATGGTAATCAGTAGTACTCCACTTGTGCACTATAGAGCTAAATAAGCTTTATTTTAGAGACACAGAATTCTTTGCGGTGACCTGCAGTTAACTTAGCTGATCTCAGAGCTGATGCTTACGATGAATCAACCCATCAGTGGTCATAATGATAGGCCATCATCTTTATCAACCAGTTTATGATGACAGGCAGAAAACAGTACTGTAGATTTTCCTGCCAAGTGGAGTAGTATTTAAATGTTGACTGCTACATACATCAGATTAACAAGGTTGCAAAGTTACCGAGAATCCCATTCCCTGAGGTGCAGATTCACCCTGTGGTGCTATTATACAATAAGGTATATCAAAGATAATTGCTTAGTTTATTATCCTGTTGTCTTTTATGTCAGCCCCTAATTGTGAATTCAGAAGCCTCTTGATCTCCCAGTTCCTTATGGACCTGTTATTAACCCCATTCATTTTAATTAGGATTTATTACTATTTTTATTATTAAAGTGCAGATTTTTTTTTAAATACATGTTTCCAAATAACCACAATTCCTTCATATGGCTTCAGTAAAAGCGAGATTGATAGGATATTCAGTTAGCATTGTAGATACAGGTCTCTAAGGCTCCTTTTCCACCCTCTGACAAAATTTGGCATATCAAGGTTCAGAATTTGTCACGCAGAGTTACTTTAATGTTCAATTAAAGAGCATGCAAACATACAAAGATTTCTGTGGTAAAACCAGATTATAGTTCTGTACGATTTTATAGAACCATCTCAACAGGGAGATACAAGATGGCTATGTCATAGCCTCTGTCTTCCTCGCAGCCCTGAAGCATGGCGGTCAAGCTTTCGCAGTTCTTGCCCTGCACTTGCAGAGAACAATTTAAGCACTTTCCCGTAAAATACCACATGAAACCTACAGAACCTAGAAACAGTTAAAAAACTATGGCCTGGCTAGTACAGATAAGTAGTCATTCATAATTCCTCCTAATGTATACAATATTAATCTGTATGTACCTAGAAAATCTGACTACTTCCTATACTTCAAAGTCATTGCCTTTGCTACGAGACCTAGAAAGTGCTTCAGGATTCATTATGACATGTGGAATATATAAGCAATAAGGCATGACAGGGAGTGTGGTTATCATAAGATAATCACACCCCTGGGTCATTACAAAGCATGAGGTGCAGCCGAGCACCTCTCATTCCCCCTGGGGTGTGATTATATCATGATAAGCACACTTCATGCAGTTACCTTATTGCTTTTATAAAAAGTCTTTGTTGGGAAGAAAAACTGTATTTTTTACTTAAAGATGATAAAGTTGGCAGTTTACAATGTTGAGCAGTACTTTCTGCTAAGCTCGATGGTTTATATGTATTAATCTACTCCTTTAGAATGTGCATCTGCCAAAGCCGATCCGAACTCATCAATCAAAGGGGGTTTCCATAATTCAGCATGTGTTCGAATGATCCGGCTGGAAAGAACGTGTGCATCTCCCAGACAAACCCGTAGCTGTAGACTGCTCACTGGATACCTATTTCTTTTCTCAAAAATTAAAACAAGAAAAAGAAGACAACAAACTAAGTTGCTTAACTAAAAGTTAAATGATGCTTTAAACACATATATCTCAAGTAAAATGTAGGCTTCAGTAACTGGAAAAGAATTCAACCTGCAAAACAAGAAAAAGTTTCTAACTTGCTCTTGCCCCTGGTAGATGTTCTCCCACAAATTAAGGGTGACAACTTAATTTAGGGTCCTAGATAAACTACAAAATCCCACTGCTGTCATTCAGATTGTAGCCTAAGGGGTTTAATGTGATCTTTTGGATTTACAAACACCTGCCTTGGATTATGCCATATGTCTTCTTAGTGGCTCCAGGGGTGTATGCTCTGTCCAGTATTCGGCTCGTTTTGTGCTTTAAGAATGCATAACTGCACACAGGATATGAAGGTTTGCATCCATTTACAATTTATCAAGTGTGATGGCCATGTTCTGATTTCAGAGGCATTCAATGGTCTGGAAAGGGGCATATGTATGGGCTGAATTTGGCCCTGGGCCATTTATGAATATAGGTAACACTTTTCACCTAACATGAGCAAGTCACAAACTCAACTGTTTAATTTAAATAGGTCCTTGTCACCGTATCTTCCAGATTTAAGAGGCAGGGTTAGGAACACTGTCAGTATCCTGGATGAAAAGGAAAAATTCCACTAGCCTTCTATCTTCCAATATTTGGTTTGACACAGTGCTCTCGCTACAGAAAGAAGCGTAAAATCTTGCTGCTTCCAACAACAATTTGAACTCTACCAATTTGTCTTTATATTTTAATCATACAGAGGTACAAGATTTTTATACATTTATTTGATTATTTTTCTATCAAATGTTGCCAGTTTCTTTTTCAGCTGGAAATTTTTTTCTTAATACAGAATATTATTTTTAAATGATTATCTATAATAGGTATAAAATATTTTATATAAAAATCTGTAATATGTATTATATTAAAATTATTCCTCAGAAAAGGAAATTATTTCTGATGCATTTCCTTAGAAGTCTATAGATTTATGACAAACAAAGAATCTAGACTTTCAAATAACAATGATACTAATTACAAATTAATTTAATAGTGATAATAACAGAAAGTAGTTGAGACATAACAGGGGAGAATTTAACAATTTTTTGGCTAATTTTAGCATTTTTCAGATGCCACATTTTTATATAATAAATTTGTTATTTATAGTGATTCACAAATAACTTTGGAAGTGGAATCTTTACCTATAAGAGATGGGTTGAAAGTGAGAGCTGTGGTTACTCACTTTCTTACAATTAGGTGGAAACAGCAGATGTTAAAACAGTAAAGAAGTAAACTTTAGCTCCTTGGTTCTTAAAGCCTTTATTTAAAAAAATGCAGCTAGTAAAGTTACTATCTGATGGTTCGTAAACCCATTCCTAGTATTTTATAACTCTAGAGGTACTAATATACAGATATAGATCTCTGCCAATATATCCGTGTTCAGAAAATAATTTTTTTCTACCAAACTCTTACTCTACATTTTAGATTAATCTTTCAGTAATTAAATGAGAGCCTGAGTATGCAAGGAATACCAACTTGAACCAGATTAATTTGGAGCAATACTGTTCAGGGTTTTTTCAGTTTATTTGAAGCTGTAGAAAAGGTGACATGATGCTTGTATATGCAGGGTCGACTTTAATTCTGCCACTGTCCAATTTAAGCGTGCTTTACTTATGGCTTATCATTCTTTTAATATAGAGCTATTGTATATGGTATAAAATATCTTGGTTCCACACCACAGTTAATTATTTATAACAGTATCATGAAGCTCTTGTTGATGAATTACAGGATAGAAAGGATGGAATGTAGGAGGAAAATCAGGAAGTGGGAATTTGGGAAGAAATATGCTTTGTGTTAATGAAGTACTATATAAAATAAATGCAGTACAAGTGAAATTTATTTATTAATGCACTTCTACATATTCAATTTGTTCAGGTCCTGATCTGCAGCAAGAACCTTCCATAGAGGGATGAAAAAAACCCTATTACATAGCATAAATGGAGGTACATGCAAGTAACTCTCAATGGATATGTGACTGCCAGCTTGGAAAAACTGGGCATTAGGATTCATTTGCCCAACAGATTTCCAGTACTTTCTGCATAAAAGCATCAGTGGGTATTAGCATATTTAAAATCTGTTCATTCCCTGGACTGGTAACCATGGCTACACTTGCCCGGATTTTCTCTCCTCTGCAGTTGGAGCCCAGAACAGCAGGGGTAAGTAGGCTTAGAAGTGGCTACTAATGGATAGCCAGGGCAGCCTTACTTCGAGGAGTCTAGGGAAGGCTTGTCAGCTAGAAAGAATTTAGCAGGAACACAGGAAATGTCTTACTAGATAATAGTTTGCTGAACAATTCCCTTCATTTACCGCAGCAATTGCTGACACTAGTCAGCACGACATGCCTCCTCAGGACGTGGGGCAAGAAACTCCACTGCAGTCAGAAAGGAGACCTTCTGTCCCCAGGAAAACGGCCTCTCTGTTCCCCATCGTTGAAGATGGGTATAAAGCTTGAATCTGGAGGGTTTGTATCCTTTCCAAGACGGGATTTTTCTGATGTGTGGGGGTTTGGTTTAGGGTGTTTTTTGCTTCTTTCAGGATTAATTGGTATAAGTCTGGATACATTTGTTATTCACATAAATTTCCATCCCTTACTAGAATTCTGTTAAACTTATGACCTCCCTGACATGAAGGGGAAAATCAGTTCCTTAGCTTAATCTATGTGTGAAGACATATTTCTATTTATTAGATTTGAATTCACTGCCATTTAGTTTTGAGCATCCTTCTGCTTTGCAAGAACAGACAATCTTCATCTATCTTTGTTGTTTTATCTTATTCTAAATTGTTCTTTCTTCTTCTCTTCTCTAAGGTAAATAACACTAAATTCCCATTGCACAGTTTCAAGATGCCCTTCTTGTTTGTAAGTGCTTTTTCCCACATCTCTCAAAGGTGAACAATGACGCTACACAGTATTTTGGGTGAAGTCATATCTTCATTTCATGTAATGGCACTAGAAAGTTTTCTATTCCTTCTCCGTCTTGTTAACATATGAAATTTGCTTCCCTTTTTAATAACAATCATACACTGAGCAGATAACTTCCCTGAGCTGTCCGTAAAGTTTTCAAGGTTTCCGAAATTATAATGTTTATTGAATTTTGGCTGCCGTGCTGTTTCCTATCACCTACTTTCAATAGGTCCTCTTGAAATTCCTCACAAGCTTTACTAATTTTCTCCAAAGTTTGCTTCCTTGCTTTACACTGCCCCTGAGGCAATCACATCCTGATTCTATAGCAATCTTCTGTTCATTTATAATATATTTAAAAATGTAATTTATTAATAACTGTATTACATAATACAGGACCGCAGATTAATCCATGAATCCATTGCTACCTTTTCTAATGGAAAAAATCATTTTTTTTACTAAACCAATTCTTGTCTGTCATCCAACAGCTACTCAGAGACTCTAACAGCCTACCTCAAGGAAGACGTGTAAAAGCCTTTTAAAATACAGGATTTAGAATATAAAATTTCGTTCTCCTTTTGAAATATCTTCAAGTAATTGTAACAAAGTAGTGAAACAGTTTTGCTTTGTAAAGCTTGCCCTACTAGAACCTGTATACCATCTCCTGGTGACTTTGCTACTCTTTCTAAAGTATGTCAACCAATTAGGTTCATGCAGCTTTTGCTGGCCTTTAAGTCCTAAAGACAAATATTACATTTGATGTCTTTCAAATTTCAGTCCCATAATTGTTTACTAAAAAGAGACAATATATTTGCTAGCCATTTGGCCAGTTCATATTTGAACTCTCTCCAACTTTAAAGGATTCCTCCAAATATGGGGCACGGTATTCTCACATATTCTGGGCCACCTTCAGGTCTGCAAGGTATTCACAGGTGTCACACTTTCTGTAAGGAAAGACAGCCGTTTCCACATAAGGAATAAAAGTAGTTGGAATAAAAGAGCTAGATTGAGTAAATACTTATATAGTAAACAAACACAGGATTCATGAACTAACAAACAATTAATTAATAAACCTATAAATAAACTAGTTTTACTAATGTGAATCAAAACTGTATGGTCAGAGCCTGCTGCCCACTATTGCTCCCAGGTACAGACTCCAGAGTCACTCTGCCTCAACAGTAATGTGTCTGAGAGCAAAATTATCTTTTTTCTTCTCCCAGACACAGTGTTGCTGACATATAAAATATATTAAGATTGGAGCAGAATTGTAATTAGGATAAATATTTGATGTCCAAAGTGCTATCATGCTAATATAGATGGGGAAGACAGAGCTTTGTACGTAGGCAGTGTATCGTTGCAGTCTTCCTATACTTCTGTTGTATTTTTAAAGATTAAACAAATAAGAAAGATGGACTGAAGCAGGCAATATCAAAACAGCTTTACTTGGGCTGAGTCGTTAAGAGAGTCTTTCAGAAAATGGAAGCAGTAAAGCAAATAGTTACACCTCGGGAACAATACAGTATTGCAATCTATTGGTAATGATGGAATTAGGCTCAGCAGAAACAAATTTACACTTTTTTTACTGAGGTCTGGTCTATATGGAACATCTAGGCTGATTGTAGGGGATGATGTGGAAAACACAAAGAGGCCATGAAAGACCCTGTAATGCTAAGGCTAATTTGATGTGTCTTGCTTTAGTTTCAAAAACTGAGCCCTATTTCAAAATTCCCCCTTAAACTAATAAGAGTTTCACCTAAATGTGAAGCGAAGGTTTAGTAAACAAGGGAAGATTATTTTGTTTTCTGAATATAGATATATCAGCAAAAACATGTATCTGTTCTTTAGCATGCCCACAATTATAAAATCTTAATAACGATTATACATAGCAAAATTGCAGAAGTGTTATTAATGGCAATTTTAAAGACAAAAACCTGCAAAATAAAAGGATATAGATTTCTCTTTTTACAGGGATTTACAGTACTCATCAACTTGTATAGTTCACATTAGCATCCAGTGACATTGCTTTGTCTGTATATATTTCTAGCTGTCAACAGAATGTCCTGAGGCAATCGCATCCTGATTCTATAGCTATCTTCTATTCTTTTATAATACACAAGGGTCTAATTTTCCATCAGCAAAGCATGAAATCATGTAAGAATGCCACATAACCAGCATGTGCAAACAAGTAGCACTTTTTCTACACATAAAAATGCTTCATAAAATAACAAATAAATTAAATCTTCTTGTTCAAGTAAAGTGCTTGAAAACCGAGACCCTTTTTAGAAATTAGAGTTCTCAGTGTGGAAGTGGCAGTGCCACACTGTTCCTCTAAACACGTGCATCACCTTGCAGCATTATTTTGTGTGCTAAAATCATTTCACTCAGGCTGATGGTGGAGCTCTGTATTTCCAGGACAAATAATACAGTTGCAAACATCAGGCATATTAATTAAATTAATATAAATATTAAACAGCTCATGAGTTAACAAAAGAAGTGTGCTTCAATTTGATGATGCCAGTTTGTTGTTCCAACAGCCACAGCCTCTCTCTATAGCTGCGCAGGTTCCTATGAAGTACTTTTACCAGAATTCACTGAGGCAAAATGGTACAGTGACTCTGTGATTTGCCGCTTCCAACGTATTTCTATGGAGCAGCCAGAGAAAACTCTAAGGCTAAGCAATTAAACCATTTTAAAAAGTACCAAAATATATGTGCAAAATATATGTGCAGATTCCACCTCCCTATCGGGAACATATGTCTAGTGCTGCAGCACTGTCTACCATCACCAATGACCTCCTTAAGCAGCTTGTGTTTGCAGTATACTTGAACCACATTCAAGACATATGTCTTCCTTGCTCAAAGAACCGCAAAGCTCAGTTTAGCCTCAATGTATTGACTACAATTGCCAAAATCATATTCTTCCTCTTTGCTTCTCATATTTCTACAACTTCAGGGGATTTTTAACACCCTTCTCTACATAATGTATAGTTTATTTAGCACATGGCTTTCAGATGTCTGGCTGCAAAGTAACCTGTTGTAATTTAAGGCAAACATGTTTTGAATAAAGTAGCTAGTGCTTTTAATCTCTACTGCATCTAGTACAATGGAAGCTTTCAGAATAAATGGATTTTCCAGTACGAAGAGGACCACATAGTCTCTACTCATGAAAAGAACTGACCTAGAATTTACATGTATAACTTTCAATAAATTTGCCTTTGTCAGCTCCTCACCATTATAGCAATACCTTTGAGACGTGAGCCTGCACATGACAAAGAGAAAGTCAGACAACATGCTCTTGTTTTTCCAATACACTCTTGTTTATGGAAGCATTTCCTAAACATTAAGAAGTAAAACAGAGGCATGATTTTATTTGCCTTTCAAATATGAGGCGATAGGAGCAAGGATAATTGTTGCCAAAGCATAACAGACGTGACTGAAGTGCTCAGTGATGACTCACTACAAGAAAACAGCACTAAGCTTGCAGGGGAAAGTCCTACCCCCCCCTCCCCATCCCTCGTCCCCAGCTGGGGCAGCTCTGCCCACAGTGGAACTAATGAGCGTGTGAGGCTGCCGGCCCACACAGGTGCAAAGATCAGCTCTGAAATAAATCCTACAGTGAGGGAGTATTGAGAGTTGGCATCACCACAACCGAGACTAAGCGCTCATTAATCAGGGACAGGTTTTCAGCAAGTTTTCACTCTTACTGGTCCACAGAGGCCAAAGGGAAAAGACCATCTGAAACATCTGAAAATCTGTCTCTCCAATGTTCCTCTCCTTAAAAATGGAATTAAAGGAAATAAGTATGTAGCAGACAAATACCCTTCAGGAAAGAGAAGTCACCCCATAGAACTGAATTCATCTTGGAGTTAAGTAAATTCACTTCAGTGCTGCATCTTTTCTAGGGTATGTACATTACCTTGTAGTCTACAAGGAGCAAGTAGTCTGTGCAAGCAGATGGTGGGTAAATAGTCGAGCAAGCAGCCTGTGCACCATACCTGTGCTGTTACCACAAACCAAGACACTCAAGTCCGCTGTACCTACCAGACCCAAAGCAGGGGAATGCCTCTGTTGTCACAGCACAACTTCTCCCTTTCTCCCTGTGGTCCTACAGGAGCTGAAACGTGGAAGGCTGAAAGGTTCAGCCTCTGTATCTGTGGTCCACTTCCCTGAGATCCAGATAAAAACCTGTAAGGGTGGTAATGAGTAGAGTCTCCTCTAAGCAAGCACAGTCATGCTTTAACTAACATGCTAGGTATATATATATATATATCTTGTCACCAACAACAGCCAATGTAATCTTCCTTCAGCCAGATCAACAACTAGAAAATCAGAAAACTTGTGGTAGCAATAAGTTGGAGAAAACAAAACAAAGGCAATATGTTCACTTATGCAATCCTGCTTCTCCTATTTTTCTGCGGTTTGTCAGACCTTGAATGATTTTCCATTACTCTTTAGACTCTGTTGCGGGGCATACATAGTCAAAATATGCTCATTTTCAGGAGCCATACCATCCACAACTAATAAGTAAATGGTGATCTCAAAGCCACATAATCAAATTTTACATTTCTTATTTAATATACTTTGCAGATGATGACTCAACTGTGCGCAGATTTTCTGATTTACACCACTGCATGTGGTGCGGTGGTGTCAAACACGCGGTTGTGCTTTAAGGCAAGGGGCCAAATTGACCTGCTTCATATACTTATATAACCCATATGTCACACTGAGATTCTGCATATTCTAAGCTTTCATATAAAATCTTTTCCATGAAAATAAAAATATTGTTTCTAGCTTTCATAGTTGTGAAGTAAACCTGCGATTGCTAACGGACTGTAAACGGGTGCAATGCCTAAGGCTGGAAACAGATGGAAAACTGGGCTCAGAAAGGCGACAACTCTACTTCTTTTACTAAGCTGCTTTGATCTTGATATTAAAACCTAATGATGCTGTTTTAAAACTTAACGTTATGTATTTTGGTGAACATTTAAATAGATGGGCAAGGAACAGAGTGGGAATTAAGCCCTCATAAGTCATAATGGAAAGCAGGAGAGACACAGGCTGGAAAAGGGGAAAGAAACTAATATTGCAGAAACACTACTGTTTATGAAATGCATGAGGAACAAATGAGAAATGAATTATACATAAAAATAAAAGTTAAAAGAATGGCAGGATTAGGAAATACTACAATGAGGGGAAATGATAGCCATAAATTTACATCTCAAAATAAGAAATTTAAAATGGTTTAGATAAGCATATTATTTTGAAACATCTAATTTTAACTGTAGCTTCTTTTATGAATATTATCATATCTAAACTACCTTTTTTCTTAACGGTGTTTGTTGAAATCAGCTATTTCTGACAAGTATTTTCAATAACTGGGCATCTGAACAAGCAGGGTGAATAAGCTCACCCAAAAAATTTTAATAAACTGTAACAATAACTTCAGCTATATCTGTAGAAAGAACAGTAAGAACGGGTTTGTGGAGTGACACCACTGATGTTGAGGAATCAACATCAAATTGTATGTGGTTTGGGATTTTTACTCTGGTTAGTTGCAATGGGGTCCCAGAGAGTCAATCCCCACTGGCAGATGGAGAACACCAGTTCCAGCATTGCTTGTCTCAAAGGAACAGAGACTGTGATCCCTGAGATACTCCACAAAATGAATGAAAGCTCAGTAAGAGAGGATTATCAGGAAACTTGCTTTTGAACTGAACTAAAACATGAAAGTAGGTGCACCTTTGGTTTGGTTGTGTAATACCATGCATATGGTAGGGGGCCTACAGGAGAGCTGGGGAAGGACTTTTTACTAGGGCATGTAGTGATAGGACGAGGGGGAATGGCTTTAAACTGGAAGAGGGCAGGTTTAGATTAAACATTAGGAAGAAAATTTTCACTTTTAGGGTGGTGAGGCACTGGAACAGGTTGCCCAGAGAGGTTGTTGAGGCCCCATCCCTGGAGGTGTTCAAGGCCAGGCTGGACATGGCCTTGGGCAACCTGGTCTAGTGGGAGGTGTCCCTGCCTATGGCAGGGGGGGTGGAACTCGATGATCTTCAAGGTCCTTTCCAACGTAAACCATTCTATGATTCTATGATATCTGTACCAAAAAACTAGGTGGGAAGGAGAGGTTGCTGCATGTGTTGTGTACTTTCCCACTGTGTTGCTACCAGCCAGCTCTTCCCATCTGCTCTTTCCCAGCTGTGAAACTACTGGGAGAATCCGAAGAAGCTAACCAAGCCTAACCACTTGGCTCAGATCCTCCTGGGGCGAAACTGGAGGGTGTAACTGGATGCAGACGTTCCCTGCCTTGCTGCAACTTGGCTGAACATAGCCCTGTACACCCAAAAGACTAAAGGTATACATGATTATTCTGTGTGCGCCCTCTTCTTTCACTTAACACACCAGGCTTTTGCTCCTGCTTTAATATCTTCTGTTACTCTTTTCCTGCACTGGTGTCTGGTGTCTGCTGACACATGACTTCACCAATGATAGTCTTTGCACTTCCACAAGAGCCACTTGGCAGCAGAGAACTAGGGTGGCTGATACTGGACCTCCTCCCACTTCTTTTCTTCTCACGACTTTCTCTCTGTCTTTTTCCTTGGCTGCTGGATGCGCCGTCCTGGCAGCAAGCCAGTACAATGCACAACAAGGGACGGTGACAAGGCTCCCGGCTCAATTAGCACTGAAAGTTGTCCCTGGTAGGTAGGAGAAACCACGGTAAAACGTTATTAAATCCAAGTCCCCATATGTTTCTATATCTGTATTACAGAGAGATACAATCTGGGAGCAGAGGGGTAAAGAATAAGGGGTAGGTATACAAGTGCAATGCAAAATGGTTGACAGGTATGCAGGAGTTTGATTGTCAGGGTTAGTTGCCTCTCAGAAGACTTCCACAGCAGCATCCGGTGTAAAGACGTACGATCTGCTCACCCAAAGACAGCAAATGGGCTGCAATTAGAGCAGCAGGACTAGAAGGGGAGCGAAAGCACAATTAGATTCCCAAAAGAGCTGAAAGATTATAGTCTCAGTTCTTCATCTCAGTAGAGCATACCCGCATGCCTACCTCTCCAGAAGCCCCACCACACACAGCTTGTGGTTTTGAGGGAGGAGAATTAACCTCTTCTCCTGTACATTTACTCAGTCTCTGTTTACTCAAATCATTCACACACAAAATTCTCAAGGGCAAAATATGCAGGCGGATGCAATTTCAACAATAACTTAATTTCAGAAGTAGAGCTTGGCCAGAAAACAGATTTCATGTGCCAGGAAAATGATGGCATTTGAGACATTTATAAAAAAAATAACAAAACTGAGGCAAAAAGAAGAGCTTTCAACTTTCTCTCTCAAGTATCATCAAAAAGAATGTGTTGTCATATTTTGAAAAAAAATTTGAAACATCATATTTCAATTTTAATGAAAACCAAATTAAAATTCAAAACAAAATTGATTGAAAGTAAAGAACACATTAGTTGAAAAAGAGGAAAACAGGAGCTCCACCATTGCAAAATGTTTTCTTTTCCCTCCCTGTCAGCCCCTATTCTCATAACAAAATTATCTAAAAATTGTTATGACAATATGAAAGTGATTGTCAGTCTGTCTTTATGCCTGTCTGTCTGTTTATCTATCTGTCCACCAACATTTTTATTTGGCTCACAAGCTTTCTCATCATTTACTCTCCTAATAAAAGTAAGTACAAACTGAAATCCAAACTGGCTGTACATCACACCACTAATTTTAGGATAAACTAAAATGGTTTAGCTCAACTCCAGGGATTATCTAGTCCCTTGAATAGAAAAGTAGTTGAGGACAATTCACAATCTCAAACTGTTCAGGGTTTTATATCACAAAGGAGCACAACATATTTATAAACCAACAGTGACGGGTTTCACTTGATCTGAGTAATAATGCAATTAAGAGTGCTAATAATGCCCAAGGAGAGTCTTTTCCCTGAAACCATCTTGTCTTCAAGCTTCCTTAATGATTCTTTTGTATATTTGATTATTATTATCATTCCTGAGACAGAGTCTGACAGTTTATCGATATCACTGCATTTTCAAGACACATATCAAGAAATAGCACCGTGCTACCTCCATATTTATTAAATGCAGTGCTAAGCTGACAAGACACCAACAATATAAGCAGATGTTCATTTCTCATCAGGTCTATGCCATTCAAACCACCCATCCAGAGCCAGAGCTGCACCAGTTTTACACTAGAATGTTTTAAAGAGACATTATGCACTTTTCCTCAGAATGGTCTAAAACCTCATTGCACGATTTTTTATTATATGCAAATGAGCAGCATCTGATTAGGTCCTGAGGCAGCTTCACCTAGGTGTTCACAGGAACAGCAATGGGAGCTGGGGAAGAATATTTCATAACTGAAATATATTTTCCCTTGGGGGACACCACCATTTGATTTTGACATTTATTTGTCCTGTGCTGTAAAGGACAAAACTACAATTACACTTTTTTTTTTTCTCCTGTGCAGTGGGCACAGTGTCAGAAAAAATTAAATCAAAGATAGTGTGTTCTCACAAAAAATAACAAGCTTTAGAACCAAATTTAAAGAACATATTCAGAGTTAAGTCATACTGTATTAGAATAGCCTATTTGATTAAAAATGCTTATCATAAATATATTTTACAAAATAGCAGTAAGCATAAAATGTAATGTATAGTCCTGCACTTGCTTTTTTTTAGTTTATTGATAATACTATTAGCACCATTATTAACATTTTACTTTTATTAGTATTTTTAATTGACAGCTTTACAAACAAGATGCATCAAAAATAATTCAGTTGCTTGAGCTCGTCTCTAATTTATTTGTTACAATCTTTGAATGGTACAGATTATGACTCTTTCACCTTGCATTTCAACTACATACAAATCTATTTTTAGTATGTACATTACCTTGTGACAAACAGTTTTTCATTCTTGAATTCCACTGATGCAATTCACGTATCATGTAAAGGAATTTATTCGTATTTTTCACAAGACATGCCGGGAAATTACCAGCAAACAAGTTATAAGCTACTATCATATCTTTTACTTCAGGGGTTCCCAAATCTAGTGCTCATAATTTTCATAAACGGACCTCATGTTTCAAAAAAACCTATAGAATAGTAGTGTTAGAGAGTTAGTCACAAATTGGTGTTTCATCCTAATATTAGTAATATGTACTTATTTACAAACCTCATCCAAATCTTAGTCCAAACTAGAAGGGTCAAACGTCATTATATTCTGTCCTCCCACTGAATTTAAATGCAGTTGAACATAAAAAACTCCTTGGGTTAACAGGTCTCTAGTACATAAAAATAACAGGTAGTGTCTTATAATCTTATTGAATTGCTTTAGTTGGAACACATAAAAAAAAAAAAACACAGGGAAAAAATGAGGTAACACTTGATAAAAATGTGAAAGGTAGCACAGTAAGCCAAAGTTTCACCAATTTTTAAGGAAATTTAAACCTGTATTTGGAGTAGAGCTAGGCTGAATTAGGATACCTTGGTGTCTGCAGAAAGCAGACACTGTCACTTTGGTTTGAATACACATCAAACCTGATATGGAAACAGGATGAGATAAAACTAAATACATGAAAAATGGGAAGCATTTTTTAATTTCATTTGTTGTTGAATCTTACATCCACTGCCGATGTAAACGGTGGTGGTGGATCAGTAGATAGGAGTGATGACCCAGCTACTAGAACATTTGCTTCCTTCCTGCACTGGGCTTAATTCAATGAAGAATTGCAGCACATCATTTTAAACACATGAATAGCCCCGCTAAAGAAATAATACTATTTGCATGCTTGAATTACACACTTGCATTATAAGCGCATAGGTCAACCGGGTCACCAAAAAGAAAATAACGTATTAGTATGCAAGAACCTACCTAAGATCTGGAATATGTGCTTTATATGAATTGCATGTACAAGAGACATTACACTCAAGTCATTCAAAGTAGGTGCTCCTTATTTCTAGAAAGGATACTGTAGTGATAACATTCATAGAAGTTCTCCATGCCTGCTTGCGCCTTTAGTTCAAAAAAGAGGCCACCTCTCAAGAAGCGGCAGACTGGGTGATCTTTATATCCACTTATCGCTTAGCCTCTGACGCTGACTCTGATGACATTGTTAAGAGGAATGCTAACAGGATCTATCGAAATGTGTTTTTTGCAAAAGTTTAATCAATCAGTGAAGTTCCTTATGATTGTGTTAGATGGCTGTTGAATTGGTTTGGTAATAAATAACCAATTTTTGAAAGGGCATCAGACAACTTTTTTTGATGAACATTAGCCTTAATTTTGTTCTCAGCATAGCAATAGTGTGGAAACTTTGCTTACCAGGGATAGCTCTCAGTATTGCATTATTTATTGTGTGATAGCTTGCAGTACACCCATCTTCAGTTCTGGAATTTGGGAGGGGAAGCATTGCTTGTTGTGTATATTTATTACTTTAAAATTTTGATACTGAAAGTAGAGCATTATTATAATATATAATTTTTCCCATAATAGTTTATGTCTTCTACTGAAGATTTCAAAATTTCACCATGTCTCTTCAAAAACTGAAAGCTAGGTATTTTTATGATTTTATATAGCAAATTTAAAAAAAAAAATCCAAACCACATATTTGCTCTTTAAAATGCACTGGTTTATAATAATATATTATAACATTTAGAATTTTAATACCAGTGCTTTAGTGTAATAAAACTTTTAGTGATTCCCTGGCATGTCTTGTTCAGACTTAAGTTCCTCATTTACATATCTGATGTCCCCCAAGAGACAGACAAGCTTCAAGTTAATTATCCATGTAGCTGTAAGAACTCCTGTTTCTTTGGTAAGAACTCTCTAAAAGAAAACTAACAGTTATTAAATATTACTTTGAGTTTCAAAAAGTAATCGAATTGCATTTAAAGAGGCACTAAAGAGATACTTAAATTTAATATTCTTTGTAGACTACATAATATATAAACCATGTACAACTCTTACACAACCCACAAATAAAACAATCATTAAAAACTAACAAGAACACCAACCTTCAGTAATTTCAACCGCTACAAATACTCAGAAGTAAAAAGGCTCTTGAGCAGACCCTGCACTACTCCCTAACATGTAGTCATTTTACACGAAGGCGAATTACACCTGTTGAAAACAGTGACACATTCCCGACTGCTTCTAGTGGAGCGGGATTACATTACTAACCGTGCATAAAAACGTGGAGAGAACCACAGTCTTTACAGAAAATAACAAGTGACAGAAGACATAGTTCTGAAATGAAATGCAACCCTTGTAAAGACACCAACAGGTCTCTCGTCTCTCACCAAACTGTAATTACAGGGAGGAGCAATAGAGAAATACTGTATATTGTACGTTGTCACTCGTGACCAAAAACATCTTTAAAAAACAATCCGATGTATCATGGAAAACAGGAACAGAATAACTGGCAAGCATAAAATGGCTTTAATTCTAACTGTTCTACACATCTCCCACTCACATAGCATCCAAACGCTTTCAGTAGGGTGTTAGACAATGTATCTAATATATGTCATCTGTGGCTCATTCTCTGTCATCCTCAGCTGCAGCTGGCAACTTACAAGTACAGATATCAGGTGAAATAATTAATCTGAGTATTTTACAATAAATGAACATGTGCATCTATTTCCTAGAGTCTCACGATGACTTGCATGAGAGTCAAATTCACTGACTCTCTCCAAATTATTACATGCATCCTATAATTAAGTTACAATGAGTGAATAGAATGTGGATGCTCTTCTCTACACAGAAGACAACAATCTCATTCCACAAAGACCTTGGAGGTCATGAAAGAAACAATTAGATGTCCTGCTATCTATACTAAAAAGAAAGAAGGCCAAGGGCAGAGTAGCCTTTCTTCTGTTTCCTGTAGCTTCAGTGCTCACACATTCAAATGAAGCCAAACAATATTAAGCCACAGGGCAACACACACAGAACACATATACCTCGTAAAAAGTTGGTATTATTTCTACCCAGCAAAATGGGGCGGGAAGAGTCATGTCTGTCATTTTATAGAAAGGCATTTGTTAACAAATTTCTGTTGCACTGTGTGCAAAGTAAAAAGCACTAAATAAAACCATTGTCATTCTGCTATGAAAAGACAGAGGAGAATGTCAGTAATGTCAGCTGTGTACACACTCAGCTGTGGGGTAAAAAACATCAACGTGGGAACAGAAAGAAGTAAGACTAACTTTTACATTTCAACCAACTGTGTTTTACCATATGTAGAAAGCGTATCTGATATTTTCTGGCACTTCATATTTGATCAGGTGTTTGATTTATTGGGATAAGGACTGTTAAAACTCAGTAATACGCACAGACTTTGGGAATGTAAAATCTTGCAATCCTTAGGCAGACAGTGCTACCACCAACTTCAAAGAAGACAATAGAAGAAGACTTCAAATAGACAATGTCTATTGTCACTCTGAGATTATCTCTTCTGGCTGAAATATGGAACAATGTTGACAGACAGCTTTAAAGGGAGTCATTTCCAGGCCTCCTCAGTCAAAAGGAGGGTCACTGAGATGTAGGCCTATAACAGTGTTTGCAGGACTGTATGGAACTGATTCCTCCAGGTGCCTCATATAAATTGAGGAAATCTTAGCCTGTGAAGCTTGCTTTCTATCACTTGTTTACTTCTTTGTATTGAAATACAATGCAAAAACTTACAGAAAGCACCTTCTAAGATACAAACAGTTCACAACTCACTACCCTGTAATATTACACCCTTTCTCTCCTTCCTTTTCCATTTTTCCCCTTAGCCTTCTTATTTGTAGCAGAACCAAGAAACAATTATGGGATGAGTGGGGCCAGTATCAGCAATGAGGTAGGCTTTGCAGTCTGATCTGAACAGTTGCCTAGGTGAAGTTCAAAGAACAATGCAGACCACTAGAACATTTGTCACTAGAAGATTTGTCACTAGAAGATCTGTCTTGGAAATAATAGCTTGTTTAAAGTACAATTTTAGATCAGAGATACACAAAATACTAACAGGAAGGCATAGTCCTGGTCTAAGTAAGATACTTTGAAAAAGCCATTAACTCCAATGACACAAATAAATTAAATTAATAAAGAAAATGTCCTTCCAGGGTGTCTTTTATTTTTCAAATCTAATCATTTCTTCTCTCTTCACATTTAAGTCCATCTATGTGCTTAAGAAGAAGAGTCAAGCTTAGCAGGACCTGAGCACCGAATTAAGTAAAGAAATAGAGAGTAATTCAACAATATAGAGCTACATTAACGGATGCTTTAAAACAAAAATAGAAGAGGAAATGCAGTCACTCTCCCTGAAAAGACGATATGAAATTAAGAGTCTTTTTTTTCATCTGGGAACCATAAAAGGTCCAAGAGTGACTACCGCCAGCACTCCCGTTATCTAGAATACAGATCCAGGTAACTAGTAAGAGGTAGACTACTTTAAATAGTAGATGTGAAATAATCTGTCTTTCAAAGATGGTGATACTCTGCCTACTTGCTATGAAGATTGAAGCTGGATTTTGCCTAATCAGAATAGTGTGTAACTGACTTTGGATTTTTGCCATTATTTTCAGCCCATGCAGTAGTTATTTCACATGAAGAACCTGAAGCTAAACAGAGCTCTCTATGCTATTGATCCTATTTATGACAGTCTTGGTCCTGCAGTTAAATGAGTTCAGACACAGACAGAGCACATTCTTGGATCTGCAACTAACTCTCTGGCATGAAATCTCCTGATTAATAAGCACTAGGTTCCATATCTGTTCCCTTGCGTCATTCCAAAACCACATCCCATCACATCAGCCGTGGCAAAACAAGATTAGTGTCTGAATTCATACCACAGCACTACATTTTGTTAGCCACCCATTGAGTTTGCATGGTAGAGAATACTCAACTTCCCTGTTTCATGCTTAAGGAGAACTAGAACGTCTCATGCTGAATTTAAATTTACACAGATGTTGATGGCACAAAATTTCACACACTTCATTATATTATGTGAGATTGTTTGGGCACCATACTCAGAAAGGAAAGAATATATCCTGTCTCCTCCCTGTGGTGGAGAGAGGCGATCAATCAAAAAGGTGCTCAGAGTCAGACAAAATGGCCGTATGGTGCTTCAGTGTTCAAATTATGTGTGTTCTTTAAAAAAACTGAATGCTGGATAATGATTTGCCACACTGCTATACTACAGGTAAGTTCAAAAGCAGTCATTGTCAGTATGCTGATTGATGTAAAGCTTTCAGTCTCTGGGGGGAAGAGTATAGCACTTCCTACTGCTTGATCCATAAAGCAGCATTTACTGCAGCCCACCTTCCTGGTCTGTGCTGCATAATACATTGCCAGATTATGGGAGTTAGGGAATTAAAAGGAAAAGAAAAGAATGGATGAAAAAGCCCTGACCCCCTCCTCCACAGGTGAAATATTTGAGTCCCTGCCTCAGGGTATTAGAAGTAGACACTAATTGCCATCCAGATACCCACTACTTACTTTCACCTAAATATTTCCCACTTCTGGCTGATCAACAAACCTAAAATTTAATTGAAAAAGTTTTCCTTTAACGTTTGCATCCTGTGACGACTAGCTGGGACTGGAAGCATTGACTATCAGAGCTACAGTACAAAAAAGGAGAATAGCACCGTGTGAAGGAGCCCAAGTAAAAGGCAAGGAATGAGAAGCGGGAAAAAAAAGCAGCTCTTAAGGATACACACTTCAAGTTCCTTTTACTAAGAACCAACAACCTGCACTTCAAGTGATACTTCATGTGCCAGGTACTGTGCCAGGTGTTTGATTCTGTATTTGCTACTTAGTGATCACTATCTGGATTTTTGTAGGCATTTTCTCGTGGCTGTTGAACAGAAACCTGCAACACTATCCACAGACAGGAAGGAGAAAGTATTATTGATCTGTGTCTGCTTTGATGTGCTGCTTTCTGGGAGTGAAAACCAATCTGTTACAATCACACACTGCACAGCCTGAATTATATTGAGGTTCCCATCAATATATAGAATATGTGGGAGCAAATAAACAGTAGTCACAAAAGAAAGACTTGACCAGATTATTAACCAGCTCTGGGTGTTAAAAAAGGAAATTCATGTGGGATCCAGACAGGTCTCATTCTTAAAGACCTTTTGGGGACAAAAATACAAGAAAAGAAGTGTTTGATATTGGAGACCACGCAGAGAAGGCAAAGAAGAGGATTTGCGCTTTATGAAGCTTTAAAGTGACTTCTGTAATGATACTCTGTTTGGAGCAGAAATGCCCCATTTTGAAAAAAAAATGAATGGAAGGAGCTGAGATTCAGAACTTGCAAACCTTGTTGGCAGCCTTATAGATATTTTCTATGCTAGAATTGAACCTAAAAGGGGGAGTACGGAACACCAAAACCCAAAATCTTTGCTCAAAAGTGTTTACAATCTGAGAGAAGGAACACCAGCACAAGTAGTCATCAGAAAGAAAGACCCAAAGGCGATGATTAGAGAGGAGGGGAACAAGATCTGAAAGACAAAAGAGTAAATGGATTGATAGTGTTGAGCAGATAACATTCTCCCTACCTCCTTAGAGCTTGCCACCATCTGCCTATCAGCCTCCGGGCAGGGCAGGCAGGCAAAGGGGAATATTGGTTACAAACAGGGACAGATGCCAAAATGAGATTGGCCAAAGGCAGGAACAAATGACAGAATGAAATTTGTTCTGAAACAAAAGTCCTTGCAATGATTAAAAGTTTAACAACAAAATTGAAACACGGATGTGTGTTTTACAGATTTCAAATATGTTTGGATCTGATTATGCAATGTATTGCATCTTGTTTTCTTCCTTAAATGTAGAAATCATCTGCAAATCAAAACAGTACTGATTTTGCAGAGATGTAAACACCTAAAGTTCAAATGTTAGGCTTGTGCAGAAACAACTTCCAGCTGCCTCTCCACATAGAGATTTCTGGTAGGTATCTCATACTAAATGCAGGAATGGTAGTGCTTTGCCACGTGATTAAACGTGGCATGAAGGCTGAATTCATCAGCAGAACAGGTAAAATGGCCAAATATATGTTAATGACAATAACTGAATAGAAGCAGAATTACATAGGCCTAAGGGAAACATGAAAATATTGGAGGATGGAGTAAAAGGGAGCTTAGAGAATATTACAGCATGGCAAGTACATGTAGTAGAATAACTAATATAAGGAAGATTCTTTCATTTAGCTTAACTCATCTGATACATCTTCTCAACATGCAAAGGCAGAAAACAGAGGTAACTGAAACAAAACACTAAAGGCAACTTCAGTACCTTAAGTACTGACGATGCAATATACAGAGTATCTGTGACATATACATAGGGTGGAGATACAACACAGGACCCACAGAAGACTCGCAACCTTGTGAAGTCAAGCAGAATATCTTAGAGAATATCAAATGGCACTTAATACCTACAATGAGGCACCTGAAATATTCTCAAAGAGTCAAAAAATATTTTCTCTCCAAAAGTACCAGGCAAACGTTCCCCTAAATACAACCACCAGCACAAGGGTTCTTTAGTCTTTTTATCCCACTTATTTAACTCTATTGAAATATCTTTAGGTGGAGTTCTTAAAGAAAAAGACAGGTTTCACAGAGAAGTGATGCCTTTGGACATGGGTTGTTTCTCTTGCAAATGTAAATGTTTGTGACCTAATGAGTTAGATGTAGAACAGTATACTGCATAATAAAGGCAGAGGACTCTGAAGCTGGATCTTAACTTTAATTATTTGGAGAGGTTTATGAGATTCTTCTGTTCTTGGGGTTTCAATTTCTCTTTGGAAGAGTAAATAAAATTAACTCAATTTCCAGCTGTGGACAGATTGTGGGCAGATAGATAATTACCCTGCTGTACCCGTGGGTAGCCAACTTCCCCCACTGTTCAGTAGCATTTGAATTGTTTGCCTTATCTCTCACTGGTTTTGACTTTGTTGAGAAGAATGGAGGTGACATTTATCTCTTAACACAAACATATATTAGTAAGCCATTTTTAGAGATGCAGGTTAAGTGAGGGACCATAAGGCACACATATGGGCAGACATATTACAGCAATTTTAGTAACAACAAAGACCAGAAGGGAATTGTTACATTTGGAGAGAATGTGATTGAAAGTTAAAGGATAAATTCAGGTATGTGTCACTATTCTCTCAATGCTAAAAGAAAGCAGGAAAATAATGACCTGTAATTCCAACAGGGAGCAAAGAATCAGACCTTCTACAGACAATAGGGGTGTTTCACCCCATACTCCTCTTTTGATTTCCACACGAAGCCACACACTGAATAAATTCCTGGCACAGTTCTGTCAAATTTCCTGTCACTGTAGCCAGTCATTAAATATCTAGGTTTGACAAGAAAAGTGACAAATGAGGATTACGTGAAAAGCAAGTATTTTGGTAGTTTCTTGGCGCAGCTGCTATGTAACCAATAAGGGCTGGATTCATCCATATGGCAATGACTTAACAGTACAATTACACCACTTTACTTTAAGTGCTACAAAAAGCAGGCACGTGACCCTAGTCAGGAGATCCAGAATGTGTTATCCTGGCACCAACACGCCCTACAATCAACAGATCGAATGAAGCTACTTCGAAGAGAGATCAAAAAAGTCCAAGGTTGGCTAGAGTAGGCCAGGAACAGGGCTGTGTCTGAACTTTGGCCCCTCACAAAAGCTTAGATATGGCTCTGCCTTCAGGGTCCAGCCCCAGAGCTGTCTCCTAAGGCCTGGTGCATATCTAAGCATGGGCTTTTTGCAAAATATCTTAGTGATCAATGCACTTAGAGAAGTTCCAGCTTCTCCTAAGCTTAAGGAGACTTGATCCCCAAAATGCCGTATCCAAGAAGAGTCCCTTACTGTCAAACTAGAGCTAACAGGAAGAGTAAAAGAGGCTCGGGAGAGGATGCTCTCTTACTTTTCTTTCCAGGCTGGGCCACTGTGCAGTCAAAAGGGCAAAAATCTTGAAGTCAAAAGACAATACAGAATTGAGAGTCTAACTTCGAGGTCTGTGGATAGACGATGGAGTCCACTGCCTAGCAATTTGTAGCACTTTTAAAAAAAATATTTATGGAACATAAAGTGAATAAAGATAGAAACCTCTTGGAAGCCTCCTTTTACCCAGTTGATGACCATCCTTGTAGCTTTCAATATTCTGCAAGATGGAAAATGAAAGAAAAAAATGGGTACATGATTAGAAAATTAGCTAAACTGGCATTTTTTTTTTATATTGTGAGTCATAAATAATGATAGAAACCAACACCTGACATGTTAATGCCCAGAGTTTTGGACAAATTCTTCTGAAATGTTAATTGATTGCATTATAAATTCATGGTATTCTGTAACTAAAAGTTTTAAAATTGTATAAAATTCCATAAAATTGCAGTATGCTGTCAGTATATTATTTTGTTATTATTATTTTCAATTGATAAACAATGGGAAGCAACAGAAATGCCTTCACTCTCAACTCTAGACAAGAACGTGGAGGTAGTCAAGAAGAATCAACAGAACTGGAAAACACTGTGATGTCTGAGAGCTGGTTTTGACAGAAAGATTTCCAGCACCAATAGTGGCATTATAAGTAAAATGTGGAACACTTTGCGTGGAATCATAGCTTGTTCTGCCATAATAATCTTTGACATGCATTATTTTTGAGCCGCTGCTGTCCCTATGCAATGCGTTAAGACAACGAACTTCCCAGCCCAATCAGAAGATGTCACAAACATTACTGCTCCGCTCCGCAACACACGACAGTGAGTCAGGGCAGGCCTCCGGGAGACATTAAACGAGTGGTGGAGTAGAGCACCAAGGCAAGAGAAGCCCTCAGAGGTTTAAACTCTCCCACTTCTGTCACTGTAACTTGGTCTGACTCAGAGCCAGAAAACGCTGCAGCTGCTGCTCTTTCTCACACTATCCATAAACAAACATGCCCTGTGCATTTAGCAGGCTCTTGCTAAAAAAAAAAAAAAACAAACAAACCCAAGCAGCAAAAACCATACAGCAAAGCAAAACAAAACAAGCAAAAAACAGCAAAAAAAAGCATTTTTTCAGATTAGAAGAAACTGTCCATTTCTTGTATTCTTTTTTAGCCACAGGTTTTATTTCACCAAACTTCTTTTTTCACTGTCTTGCAGTATTGTACACCTTCTCAGTTGAAAAGAAAGTGAAATTGATATAGACATGTGGCATATATGGACCACAAAATTTCTCTGCATGTGTTCTCTGGTACTCAGTTTACATGGGCAATAAGGATGATAGAATTTCCACAGCTTTTTCACCTTTCATACCCATTACAGATTCTTTAAGGGTCTCTGAGGGACTGGTTTTAAGCATGCTATTTAACAGTCCATAGAAAATACAAATCCACTAATCTGATTTTAAAAATGCCCACTCACTTTGGTACATAAAATCATTTGAAAAGTATTATTTTCCAGAAGATATATGGTACCATTGCAAATGATCACAAGGAATTTGAAAACACAAGTTCAAAATGCCTATTGTATATAACCCCTGCATAGATGGAGCCAGATATTGCTGCCTGCTCCCTATTTAAAGTTGCAATTAACAGAAACAAAAGTTATATATTTTCCAATTTCTCCATGTCCCTTTTATCCTTAGAGGGTCAGAGTCCTGAGGCACCTGATTCAGTTCCAGAGGGATCCAGTCTCCGCTAGCACACAACGATAGCACAAAGTACAGGCACTGCAATATGTTGAATGGCTGAGGATGTCAACGGGTGAGATTTAAGTCCACAGTGAATCTGAATTTGCAGACTGAATTCACTTCTTACATACGATCTGTTTCAAATATATATTTATTGTAAAAATCATCCCAGAGTATTATACTCTCTATATACACTGGTAACATTTAGGATGCCTTGGGTTTGCTTTAGCTGTCTTCTGGAGACTTGGATAGTGCTCTTCAACAGACAGGAGCTTGGAGACCATCAGTCACCATCTTGATTATAGTTGCAAGGTGCGGAGCACCATAATCACAGGCTAGAAAATACTGGACTGATGAAAGTCTGGAATATGTTTTACCACTGGGCATTAGTGGGCATTTATTACACAATATTACTTGTGTCTAGAGCCGTATTTCCTCCATTTATAGTAAGAAACTCTACAAACACAAAATGACATACAAGCCTCACCTTACAGGGGCTTTGCTGTTTGCATACACAAGGATGCCCTAACAAATTAAATCTTATGCTTTATTAAACCTCGACAACAACAACAACAAACCTTCAAACAAATGTCCTTCTGTGGGCTAAATTCTGCAATAGTTCCAGGCCCTATAGGTTTATCAACTGCTGTTTTCTCTGAGGCTGAAAAGATAATGACCAAATGCCTTTGTCTTCTGCCAGTCTAACCATAACTCAAAGGAGCAATAAACCAGTTATATATATTCAAAAAAAATTGCCCTCACAGGTCCTTCAAGCCAACTCTTCTGACCTGTTACTTTTAGTGACAGTTACAGATTAGGGCCAAATTGTGGACCCAAGTGTAGGCATTTATAGTTTAGGGCAATGCCGTTCCTTGCTTCTCAGAGCGGGATTTAGCCAGAAAAGGTTTTATTCAAAACAAATCTGATAAAAGGGAAAATGACAGGAGTGAGAAGTGGCTCCTCCTCCTTCCACAAAGGATGCTTCCTCACTAGCAGAATCCTCCTCTCCTTCTCCCTCCCTCAATTTGACAATTGCAGAGTGCCAAGACGTGGAAATCATCCTTCCACTGGTGACATCTGTCTCCCCAAAGAGCTCCGGAGGCAGTTATTGTGATAGCTTTGGAGTCTGTCATATGATTAGGTGAATATCGAACAGTCTGGGACTTCATTCTCTTAATGCTAGTTCCTGTGACTCACATTTGATTGGCTGGAATTAATGCAATGTATGATTTTTTTTTATTTTTTTTTGTGCTAAGAAATGGAAGAAAAAGGCTTAAATAAATTTATGCGTAGGGTTTGCAGTTTAGCAATGCCTTCTCTTTCATTTATCATATGGTATATCCGTAACTATCAGTCAGCATTGTCCATTTATGCATCTACTGGAAATATTGAGTTTTCATTGTGACAAAGCTGATGCTTATGAACATGTAAGAAAGATTTCTGTGCCACTTCTTTGCAAAGAGAGACTTCAGAACAGTCCCATTAATGAACCGTAAAGGACAAAGATTTTTTTAAATAACAGCTCTCCTAAGAAATGACATTTAAAAAGAGTACTGATTAATATCAGAAACAAGGCAAAAGAGTTAAAGAAGTTTTAAGTATTATCCTTTTCAGCGTGGCCATCAATAGGAAGCTGACAATAGTATTATTGCTATTTACATATTGGTAACATGCTGGTATGAATTTGCATAACGTATTGTGGTTCTATGCTCTAGGGAGTTGCATTGTAACATATTGGTGCTTAATGAACTCTGAAAAAATTGATTTTCCACAGAGTAAATTAAGGAATGCATTATAGCTGTTAAAGCAATCTTAAGGGAAATCTGAGGCTTCCACTGCAGCACCATGCTTAGTAAGTAATAAATTACATGTTATACTTATTTGCCTTAATTCATGCTAATTTTGTCCAATTAATGTATCACAGTAATTCAGAAGCCTGTCACAGGAGAGCTAATTATTTATTGGATTTTTGTGTTCAGCTCCCTAGGAGTCTACTAGCAAACAAACTTGCGACTGTCTTTCTGTTAGGTCCACAATGACATTCTTATGTCTTACTGTGGAAAGAAAAAGGATGTTATTATTTTCTGGTTTCAGCTATAAAAATGGACCATTATTCATGTAAGTTAGTTTCTTGTTTACAAACTGGTGTCAAGTTGTGACAGACTGCCACACTGTTAGGATGAGATCCAATATTTTTCCTCTTCCTGTAAATGCTTGAACATGACATAATTCTTATTAAAGACCATGGCGGTACTTTTCACAACCTGAAAGCTTCTGCTGAGTGTGTGTAAAGTTCAAGAAAAAAAACCCTTCTCATTCTTTCCACTGAAACCTATGTTTTTCAAAATCCATTGGCTTTAAAAATCAAGCACGACATGCCCATAGCAATTCATACTCTTTTACAAAAAAAAGATTTTTAACTGTGGTAGAACGTTAATTCACAGCAAGAAATGAATTATTTATGAGATTAATTTGTGCAATTCATACCTATAAATAATATGGCAGTTGCTAAATAATTTGCACAGAGTGATAAGATGCAGACATCACAGTTAAACAATAAGAGAGTCACCAGCTGTGAAATACTCACTATCTGCGAGCATTCTGTCATGCGCAAGCGTTTACAGAAAATTATTTGTTGGGGGCGGAAAGTATTAGATCTGATACTTGGCTTCTTCTCATGGGTAGCAGGAGAATACTTGTCAGTTGATTACTGTCTTCTACCCTACGTGAAAAGAAGTGATATTTCTTTAAATGTATAATGCAAAGTGACGTTACCAGCAGGCTACATAAAATCATGTGATGTAACCTGCCATAATGTGATGCACATGACCGACTGTGTCACAAATTTAAAAAGATTTATTTTAGAAGAACTGGTGAGAAAAAAAATATTACCCCTACTCCTTTTCAGTCAGTTGCCATTGATCTGTGTTTGCCTATAGCCAAATGAGTACCTGGTAGTTCAGTAAACGTCTCTGAGCAATATACTGTCTTACACTTACTGTAGCTATTATTATCACTTAAAAAGCATCTGTCAAGTACTTCATAGTTTTCTACCATCGTTTTTCAGTCTCCTCATTCATAGCAAGCGCACAAAATCTTGACAAAGAATTAATTTTCCAGTCCCTGTTTCTTGGAAAACAGTTGCTGAACTGTTTATGGCATTTAGAATTTGAAATTGTTTTCTTCATTTTCTTCCTTGAGGTCTCCATCCCAGAAAATATAAAGCCTACACTTAATGTTAAGCATGTCTTAAACCCCATCAAAGTCAGCAGGGATAATGACTGAGTTTTCCCCTTAATTAGGAGCTTTATTTTCAGGCTGCATTACCTGAACACTCTGGACAAAGGGATGGAATATGGGCACCCCTTCCAAGGATGGAAGCACTTGTGATCAATCATACCACACAAACATGATAGCTGTTTTATGAATGGTTCAGAAAAAGGGGTGAACTATGCAACAGAGTATCAATCAACAAAGAAAACCCCAGAATTGGGAAGAAAAGACCTTGTGACAATGTCAGAAAAATCTTCCTGGCAGCAAATACATCAGTTTTGAAAGCCCACTTGCCTAAAAATATTCATAACTTTTTCCATCTCTCAATTCTTTTTTCTTATGAGTAGTCTGCATCATTGCCTATATGGAGAAGTTTAAATAGCCTCCTCTCATGAGCCGAAACCCACACAACCTGACACTGAAAATCATCTAAAACACTAATCATACGGAACAGGTGACAGAGGGTTTGCATTGTAAAGATGTCACACTATGGATATACAGAATATGAAAAAGCCTAAAAAGTTAAAACAAGATTTGGAATCCCTAGTTGGAATGAATGTTTTAAAGTGCCCGTGTTTACTCTCTTGTTAAGCTAATATGTTTGCTTCTGCTAGACGTAGCAGAAACTGAGAAGCTAACTTTTGTGTTACTTCAGTGTAATATAGAAACTTTAAAAAAAAACACAGCACCAAAACACCCTTGGGGAGGGAAGGCTGGTGATAAGGGACTAGATATTCATTAGAGACTCCATTTGTAACAGACCCTTGGATACGTTTGCTCCTTCCTTTTCCAAACCACCCTCCTGTAGAGCCCAGCTGCACAAGGAAGGTAGGGAGGAAAGGTATTGTACTTTTCCTCTGCTTCCTTCTGGTTGTGCCAGCTAATAAATGCCTCACTTTGAAATCCTGTTCTTTCCATGGAGGTAGCTGCTTTTCTGCTAGTTATTTCATTGGGTTCTCTTCTGGTCATTCAGAATATGACAAAAGAAATCAGGTTTCAAACACCTCCTTGTAGCACAGAAACGTATGGAAATCTTGACTCACACAGCAGCAAGTGGCAAGACTGCTATGAACTCCAACAACCCAAGAGTTCATCCACAGTCTCTTGTTACACTAAACACCTGTAGATGATAATTTCTGGAACTATAACTTTCCCAATGCCAATGTATTTTGTCATTCCTCTTGACACATGACATGTTCTGACACACCATTTCTTTCCAGCTTACAAAGACAACTCCTTGCTCCACACCTGGAATGTCTTTGTCTCACTTTTTTTCCCCTCCCATGCCCTCCTGCCACTTCCCTGGCAAAGATCCATCAGCAAAGGGTTTCACATCTCTCTTTTCAGACTGACAAGATTTTAGTGGTCTTTCATCACCCAGCAAATGAGAAAAAGCTTTTTATGAAAGCAGGAATAGATATTTAAAGCCACGTTCACAATGAAGATTATTTGTGTAATCAGTGCCTGTACAGTGTTTCTTGTCATACAAAATCTGTCTTGTTACGCCAATTGCTTGCCTTTGTCAGACCATAAAAGACATTAAAAAAACAAAAGTGACAGTGGAGCTGGGAGTAATTTTGGGGAAGATCCTAACTGGAAGCAGCATCTTTCTTCTTCTCTCAAAGGAAATAGAGACAGATTTTACAGATTATAGAGATTCCCAAACCAATCCTGGTCTCAGTAGTTTCCGAAAACAGTACTGTTCAAAAGTCCTGCACCCTTCTCAGCCACAGCTGGACGCAGCAGCAGCCTAAATGGCTTTCTGGCAGTTCATAGTATCATGGATGAATGCAGGTATCACTAGAGAGAGAGAAAGATGTGGATATACTCATAAAACTGCAAGCTTATACAAATAACATTGATTTACTCACTGAGCTCAGAAACATATAATTTAAAGAAATGGAGGGCAATGATAGCAAGACTTTTAAATGATAACTAAGCAGCACCTTGGCCTCAATTACACCACTAAATTAAAGCAGAAATATAAAGAAAAAGGTGACCCAACTCTGCATTAATTATAGAATGACGAAACCACACAGGTTAGAAGGGAGCTCCAGAAACCATCTAGTCTGACCTTCTGCCCAAAGCAGGTCCGTTGGATCAGGCTGCCCTGGTGGTGAATGATTAGCTGACTGGGGCACAATGGAAATTAGAGATAGCTAGACAAGGAAGGAGGTCATGTGTGGAGTTTGTGATGGAGTGAATTGTAGCAATAGGGAAGAAAAGGGAAAGGAAACTCAAAAGTTGCTATAAAAAAAGAGGCAGACTATGGCTACAAATAGAAGTTGCTGGAGACCAAACGCCCTGCATCTTGCTCCCATGTTCCCTTACAACACAGATGACTGAATGAGTCGGGCTAATGGACACCCACTGCAGATCTTCGCTTTCCTGACTGCCAGTGGTCAATCAAGTCTAAGAATACCCACAGCCCTGCTTCCAGGACACACTCATGACCAGGCTCCTCATCCTGAGCACCATGAGCTGCTCATAAGTTCCTGTCATGTGACTCTTACATTCCTGTTTCATGTCTCCCACACACGATCAAAATGAAGTATAACTATTTTTCCATAATTTGAAAAGCGACTCTCCAATCGTATCCAGAGTTTGAAAACAAGTTTATTTGTTTCTTTAGATATTATCAAGCTGCTTAGCAGAAATAGCAAGAGCTCTGCTTGCTTAGCAGTATGTCATACTATTGCGGATTTCCTTTTTTTCCATCCAGGGATTCTGATCTACATTTACGTGCTTTTGCAAGAGAGAGGAAAGAGAACACAGCCATTGTTTCTGTACTGCTTGCTGCTACACCCACAGTTGCTGACTTCCTCCAAAACTCTATTTCTTGCAAATGATGGTTGCATATGTAAATACAGGACCTGTCATAATCAACTTCAGAACTACGGTTCAATAAAATCACTTACGAATAGCCCCATTACACAAGTGATGCCACCTGATGTGCAATTGACCCCATGGTCTATTGGAGGGTTGCACCTCTCCTGCTGCTCAGGCAAAACTCCCTTCTTTCAGCACACTACTGCAGTTCACTGTTCTATTTCGTAAGTGGTTTATATTGTTCTGCTGGAATTAACAGAGGGACTGCTTTGAGATCTTCAGGTGAAATGTATTATAGAAATGCAAATAAACTACCAGCGTATTATTTGATGCAGAGACTGCTGTATAGCTCTACCTAGCCATTACATTTACTTTCCATGCCTATCAGTATGCACTCAGAGATTGATAGATGATGGTTTTATAATTCTTAAATACTTTTTTGATATCCTAAACCTATAGAGCCTTCAGACATTTTGTTCAGGAGATTTGGAATACTTTGCTACTTGAAATAAAAAGAGCTTCAATTGGCAGGGTTTTAAATCCAAACATTTAGGGCATTGATTTTACTTAGTTTTTCTAAAGTAACTCCTTTAGGAAATTGAGTGCTACATTGCTAATTTTAACTTTATTCATTTTAAAGTGCTCCAGGATACTAGCACAAAGGGCACTGTAAAAATTGCATTGTGCTGTATTAGGTTTGAATAGGATGAGCTATAGAACTGTTTGAGACTTTGAATTTCCAGAATTTAGTTATTACAATGCTTATAATACTAAAGGTTTCTTATGTATGCATTTTATGTTTGGGGTTTTTTCTTAATAATCATAATTTCTAAGAAATATCTACCATAAACAGTCTGTCACTAAAGCTTTATATTATTTTCTATTGCAATACAGCTCTACAAAAAGATTTTATAGAATGGTTATTCACACCTATATAAATATCATTTAAAATGCAAATGTTCTTTGCCTAAATTAGAGTGGAAATTCATTTTTCATGCAATGAATCTTTAAAATATTTCCAGTGTTTATTAACCTGCAATGGGATTTTTCTTTTGCTGTAAGATAAATATGCTCAACTTGGACAAATCTGAGTACCGCATGCAAAAATCTGTCTGAACATTATATAATGAGAGTAAGTGGTTGCATATTCAGAGTAACCAATGTGAAATGAAATAATTGGTACGTATTTTGAATTT
The DNA here is from genome assembly GCF_000708025.1 of Charadrius vociferus. Classification (NCBI taxonomy): domain Eukaryota; kingdom Metazoa; phylum Chordata; class Aves; order Charadriiformes; family Charadriidae; genus Charadrius; species Charadrius vociferus. The sequence continues at coordinate 266,488 of NW_009648878.1, read as the reverse complement.
TAGAACACTTTTACTACAAAAGATTTGGAGGTTTATGGCCTACTACAGCACAATTGAATATACAATAAAAATACAACAAAGTTTGTACTCATTTTCCTTCAATGATTATAAAAAAATATTCAGAAGTGTATCATCGATTTCAGTAAAAACTGGTTCATGGTACTTTAACTTTTAAAACAATAATATAGTTTCATAGGTATATTTTTCCCATACATATTCCTTCAAAAAAATAGATTGTATAGTGGGAAAACATGAAAGATATTGCAAAGATTCTGATTTTTCCTCTCTGTTTTCCAGTGATTTGTCTCAATCTCATGTATAACCTAGCATTCACTGCAAGTGATAAATATCTAAGACGAGCAGGCACAGAATGACTTTAAAAGCAATAAGCAAAATTTGAAAAATACTGTGAGTTGAGAGGGAAAAATAATCAAAAGTATTCAAAAAGGTAAACATTGGCTTTGGAAGAATAAATGGAACATTCCTTAATTGCTTTTTCAAGACCAGTGGAAAATATTCCTCACATACACAGTGGTTTGGGTTTTTTTCCCCTGCCTCTCAACAAGGGATAATTTGTGAAGGGATAACTTAGTGTAGAAAAAACAGGGTGGATGAACTTTAAGCAACATTTTAATAGATATACCACCAAACTTCAGCAGGTCACTGGGGAGACAGATCGATGGAATGTGTGTTATCACTAACTTCAAAAAGAATAGATCTATCACAGGAAAAAAACCCACCCCAAACTATTTAAAAATTTAAAGCATTATCTATAGCATTTTTATTCAAAGGCTTTTTTGAACAATTGTTTTTGCTAGCACGCTTTGACAATAGAAAGTTCCCACAAACCCTGCCCTCATGGTCAAAGTACTACATGGGCTTTCTAGAGTCCCTGTGTAAATAGATTTGATTTGTACTTCAGTTCTGTTTAAATATATATATGCATTGGTGATTATAAATCATCTTAGCTTCAAAGGAAGAGGGTACTACTTAACAGCGCACTCACTCCAAAGCAAAAGACATGGTAGCAAAGTCAGGCAATGATACACATTTTTACTTTTATGTTCTCTATATTAAAATACATCTTTATTACTATAAAACATGCAGTACACAGCATTTCTCTTACACTATCTATCTGAGACAGATCCAAAAGAAATTGAAACCCATGGTTATCTTCTCATCGGTCTCTGTATGTCTTGGAACATGTCTTTTGGATGTTTCCAGTCTGTCTTTCATTTTTATACCATAGATCCACCTCTTTACTTCCTCGCCAAGACCAACGAAATTTGTGGTGTTACCATCACCCACTTGTTCAGTGCCAAGGTACAGTAAGCACTTTATTGAAGAAGAGAAAGTGCAGGGTTTGTGCTAGAGACCCATCAACTTGCATGGCACAGGGCCTCTAAAGACCTCCAGCTTGTAAAGGATTTATGGCAAAACATGCCCTGATGTGCCAGGAAGAATGTAGATGAGAGCAGTCAGTAGCAGGAAGGCAACACAAACCAGGAGCATCACCCAATGTTGTGACCATGTATGTACCGTTCACACCCTATTGTTCTTCCAAGGTGGTAAAACAGGGAGACCAGACTTTCTGAGTGAAATAAAACCTGCAAATTTGTTACAATTCTGTGATAACCAGTCGGGATAATTAAGATCTGTGATGTGTTCTACAGCTTTAACTGTAAAATAGCCCAATTAACCTAAATTAACTTAATCTATTAAACTACTTAATTTTCCAGTAGTGAAACCTGCAGTGGGTTAGAAAAGAAGAAAACTGTTCCACACTTCTTATAAGCTATGCCATGGCTGCTCTTCAGAAAATAGAAATTTACATACCTGGGGAGAACAATTTTCATTAAAATATTCAGGTTTTCCAATGAAAAGTCAAAACTTTGTCTAGCAAGCAGAAAATAAAGTTATTTAAACAATGCCTTACTTTTTCCATCAAAAGAGTTTTGAGAAAGTATATTCAGTTTTATTTATATGAGTTGCTTTTTTTGAACAAAAAAATTGTACAAAACAAACAATGTTTACAATAAAATCATTTATGTTGGCTGAATTTAGCATTTTTTAATGTATGAGTTAGGCTTGAACTTTCATTCATCATGGTTATTTAGGACTGGATTACAACCCATACCCTTTTTCCCCTTGGGTTTGCGATACAAGATAGAATACTGTAAAAAATTCATTGAAATATATTTGTGGTCAGAATTAGTCAGAAAATTTCTCCCATGGAAAATTTCAAATATGAAACAAAATGTAAGAAATATTGATTTTTTTTTTTAAATCCTGCCATACTCTCTGCTAAGAGTTGTGCTCCACATCTCCTTTGCTGGGTGAGCGTGCATGGTCAAGATATTATACATACAATAGTAGCCTTTCTTAGATAATCTGACTAAAGAAAATCCACAGATGTAATACAGCAGAGCAAACCAGATACCCATTTATTAGTACGGAGACAGGGAAGATGACCTATCACTCTTCTATTCTCCACGTTAAAAGCACCAGAGTGGCAGCATTCCAGCTTTCTGGCACATGGTTCTGATGCCTTTTTTTGATACAAAACCCCAGATCTGTTCCATAAAGAAATGGTTTTAGGTCACAAACCCAGCCAGCCATTGAAATACAACTTCTCGCGCTCCTCTGACCCAAGATCCTCTTTATAGTGAGAGAAGCAGTCACCTCTGAGCTGCAATTCCTCTAAAACAGGTCAGATAAATTGCCCCCAAAAGCACCTATTTCTCTCTGTGGACTCCCAAAAATGTTGGAGTAGCTCATTCAGATACAGATCTCCAATGCCAGGTAAAATCAATCCCAACTCTGGTCTTCAGTCACACGCTGTTCTAGTGGAAGGAGAGAAAAGAAAGGAAAGCAAGCCTTCTCTTGGATTAGGAAGTTACATTTTCTCTCTCTTCTGAGCTGTCTTTGTCCACACCTTGGTGCTTTTTCACAAAGTGATTGTTGGATCTCTTTCAGGAGTTTCACACCATTTTCTGAAGAGCGATGAAACACAAATTTTCAGTCCCATTTCTTCTCTATACTTTTATGTAGCTCCCATGACATTTCAGCAATCAAAGCTACACTTGTGTTTTGTAAAAGAAAACAACACAACGGTCTTATTCTGAATAGGGCTTTTGGTTCAATTTCCGTGTTCAGCTCAGTGAAGTAAATAATAAAATTATATATGTAACTTTTGATAAATTCCTGCAATTCTAATTAATTTAACCAAAATCATGTGTGAGTCGGCCTGTGGTCTGTATTCTTGTCTCAAGGACAACACTTTAAATTTACATTAACTCCTTTGAAGTCAATGGATTCAGTCCAGTGTAAATGACAACAAAGTCTGCTCTGTGACCCTAAAATTCTCCTAGTAGAAGGACTTCATCTGTAATCGTACTTTATGGCACATTACAATGTAGGCATACAAATTTGCTGCAGAAACACACTTTTGAACTTTGAATCCTTTTCTTTAAACTGATATCTTAGCAAAGGAATTTAGGGACATTTTCCAATCAAAACATGTAAAAAAGAGATGAATGAATCAAACTTCACAAGCATAAGTCAGCAAGTGTATTTTAAAACCTTTCAACACCACTAATCAGTTATTCTTGCATCTATACAATTAAAATAATAGAAAACTTCTGCGAAGGTCTGGCGAGATCATTCAGTGCATCCTTTACCCCAAAGGAGGCGTCAGCATTCAGGAGATTAACTAGGATACACAATATAGCTTTCTTTTCTGCCTACCACTACATGAAGGTATTCAGAAAGTCCCATTTTCAATATTTGCAAGAATCCAGCCCAAGAGCCTAGAGATATAAATGCAAATGAAATATTAGTTACCTAAATGTTTATATGTTCAAGTTCCAGTTGGCACATAAGGCCTGACCTAACATCCACTGAAATCAGTGTGGATTACTTTGTCATTAACTTTCATGGACTTTGGAGTAAGGCCCTATCCAGGCCCCCATGTGGAATAATTACATGCATAACTGTAAATGTACGATGTTTCGTACAAATTTGACAACATAAAGTTCATTTATTTGGAAGTTTGATCCATAAATGAGTATAAATCAGCATAAATGTTAGAAGAAAATTTCTCCAGCTAAATTAAAGCATCATTCTTAAGACTAGAATATATTAATTAATATAATCACTACTGAGTGTAAGGCCATTTTCCCCTCTTCTCACATGCTTTAGTTGCATATAACTTTATACAACTGATTAACTGGCAGCTTCTTCATGCAGCTCTAATAACAGCTCTTAACAGGGCTACAAGAACAACTCACATGAAAAATTTAGATATCTACAGAGAACCTTTAAAGAACACTAAGGCTTTGTTTTACTTGTTGTTTCTCGAACAACAACCTTTTACCATTCTGAGTATTTGCTGTACAATGGAGATGTTAATAGTTACCCTCAGACTGTACTTTATCTTTTACTGTAAACCTCTTAGGCAGTGCATTCACATTTCATGTCCTTTCACACTGCAGTTCACTTGGAGACAAAAGCAAGAGGAATTTGTTTCAGTTGAGCTATTCCTTTTTAACAGATACTTTCCAGCTCACTTGCAGGAGCTGCCAAAAGGGAAATCAAGGATTGAGATTAGCATTTTTTTTCCCAAGATTTGAAAGGTCATGGGGATTTTTAAAATTTATTTGTCATTGATTAAAGTGTCATTAAAGTATTTGCTAATTGATGGGCTGTCAACTATGGGACAGTCCTACACTTCTCATCCCCTAATTGTACAGTCTTCCAAGATATCATCATCAGATCTTAAATTTGTCCTGTTGGAAACTGCTTCTAAATTTTACGCTTTTTCAATGACTGCTATTGAATTTGTTTTTCTACAAGAATAATAAAAGACTAATTATGTTAGTTATAGTTAGTCTCAGGCTGGGCGTTCTAGACACAGTCCTGAACCGTCATTTGTTTACATGCTGCTCAAATCTAATGTTATTATAGTTGCATATGGCTAGGAAATGTTTTGTCCAAATATTTTAAAATATACTACTAAAAATAACAATGGCAACATTTTTGTATAAACTTTTGTACTTTCATATGAATGTTGCATATAATAAAGAATGAAGTCTCACCCAATCAGAATTTAACTAACTTAAAAGTGGAATGGAATTTTTACTATTTATTTTATGCTACACAGAACATAATGACTACATTGTATATTACCTAAAGACCTTAAAGATGATTACCACCTTGCAATACAAAATATTGTTTCAAGCAGAGGTAGACCCAGTCACTGATTCAAAGCCTTATTATGAGGGAACCTATTTAATCAAGAACTTGTGATGAACCTTTTGGCTACTGCTTTCCACTGAAGAAATGCTGGAAAGCATATAATAATTCTTCTATGCATCTTTCTGCTCTGTTTGCAGCCCTTGCACAAAGTCTCATCACAGAGGGACTGCTGGTGTTCACAGAACCCAAAGATTCAACTATTATTCCTGTGTCGAAATGGAGAAGAAGTGAAGTAAAGGTTCTCTCCAACATAGATCTTAGCACTAGGTAAGCACAGAGTAGAAAAAACACCGTATCAACTCCCAATGTGGCGCTACAGCTGTTTTCACATTATATTTTCCAAAGTTCCAACAGAGTCACTTGTCTCCAGGCCCTGTTAGTAGCAAGGGCTGGTTCCCTGGCTAAAAACTGCACCAAAGTCATAACTTTCAAGAGCATTTTCATATTTCCTGGGTTAAAACATAGTACATAAATGTACAGAATTTTCAAAATTATTAAGCAACAACAGGAGCAGAGCTAAGGGATTACTTAAAGGTGATGGATACAACCCGGTTGTGCCTCTGTCATGTTTTGTCAGGAGAGAGTGTAATAACTATTCATTCTGCCCATTATGTGGTTACCAAACCTTTCTTTGAAGAGTGAACTATTATGAACTAGTTTTGGATACGTTTTACTGTGAAGATGTAGATTTAAAAAAAATGATCGTACATAATTTAATGGTGACTGTATTTGAAAAAATAATATATTCTTTTAAAAAAGATTGAAAGTAATTAACACAGTATATTTTCATTTTTTTTTAAGGTTTGGGACCAGATCATCCAAGATGGATTTCAGCAGTGGAAAATACTATCATTTGGCATTTTTTATATCTCTTCCAAACTGGGATGTTGTTTTTTACTCTGGCAGAGGTCTGCACTAACTACTAATGTCAACATTCCCACCAAGAAAAATACTACCAAAACTGGTTCGAATCATCTAAGACCTACGCAAGAGACAAGGACGCCTATGGGGGTCTTTACCTTAATATTGGCATTGGGCCTGAGCCTTGATTTAAGTTCCCAGGCAACAGATCCATTACAGTTATATTACTAAGGTTCACACTGCCCCTGAAAGCTTTATTAAATGATTATTTCACAGCATGGAGGGAAATCTATTGAAAATTAATATGCAGCATCAGCCATTTGTGGCTTATAGCTGAGATATACTCTTTATGTCAAAAAATAGAATTTTCCAAATGAAAAATTGTAAGTGAAATTCCTCTCATTAACTTAACTTGTCTAATCTGACTTCTAGGGCTATAGCCGATGGGGAGAAATGGCCATTTCTGGAGTTGATGTCATCATTCTGCTTTAGCAGACCAGTCTTAGGTAGGATGCATTGCCCTCTGGAAGTGCCGTTCTGCTTCTGCAGAGCATAGAAGGAGGCCAGCTGCGTCACCTGGGTGGCTGAAATTAAACAACACGAACCCGAGCTTATATGAAAGGAGTAAGATTTGATGTATCCATCCAACCTACAGGATTCTGACAGAATCAAAGAAACTTCTTGAAAATATACAGGATTTAATGTATTAGGTTATCCTTTTTTGTGGAAAACAATTTGAAACAACTAATGCCAAGTAAAATCATGCCCACACATATTTCTTCAAAAGAATTGTTCAGAAACAGATAATTAGTTAAACTTCTACAGTGTTGCCATAGTCATAATATACATATTTTCTTCTATAAAAACACAATTACATGTTTTATGAAGGTGATTTTTAATGAACAGTTAAGAACTAAATAATTTAAAGATACAATTTAATCTTAACAAAATTTATCATTTTACCTTATTACACTGCTAAAAAATGTGATAATTATGATCATACAGTCCTAAAGTTATGAACAATTAAGTAAATGGGCAAGTTCTCTTGGTGACTTCAATTAATTTGGAAGGTGAGGGACAGGAAGATCCCAGGCAGGCAGCTCCTACCCCTGTGAGCACCAGGCATCAGTCTGGCGTTGACTGACAGGTCTTCATTTTCACCTGCACTCCTCAGACCAAAACCTTCCCTAGTTACACCACTTGTCTGACTATGCCTGTTCTGAGAGCCTTCTACACTTTTCTATCTGCTAAATAACATACAGTCATGCTGGGGATTTACGGGCAAAATACTTTCTATGGAGAATAAAATTCATGTTTTTCGTAAACTCATCCATACCACCTTACTGATGCTAAAATGCCAGGGAATTTCCCTGACATAAAGCCTATTTTCACAAATTAAGCTCTGAATTTTGCTGGTGGGCCAGACCACGCTAACACACCCCAAAAGTTTAAACAACCTACAAAACCACATGCAGGAAATATGAGGCATATAAATCTTTTATCTACTAGGTCACAATGGTTTTTGCAGCACATGTAGCAGATCAGTTCAAATCCCTGTTACTCAAAACGAGAAAAATAAAATCTTCATAGTTCCAAATTAACACTGGAAAAAATACTGGATAAGAGATAAGCATACATTACAAAGTTTATAAGATGAGTTGAACTAGTGTAAAATCGGTATCTTTTTTAGAAAATTCCATGGTCCAAAGTGTCACATTTTGGCTGTGTAAGCTATGTAGAACAGCTTACAGTCTGGCAAATTGAAATATTTTATAGCTTTTCTTGCTAACCTCTAGAAGAAAAATAAATTTTATTGCACATAGAAGAAAACATGATACTAAGATGCACACTGAATTTGTCAAACATCCATGGAAACTATCTTACTTTATTTGTTACCCATCATTGCGCCATTTTAACTAGTCTGGTGACCCATTTAATGGTTACATTTTGTTAACAAAGGAGGAAAACAACAACACAAAAAAGGAAGGAATAGTAAAAATCTTATAACCTTCCACATAGTGATAAAACAAATTTTTTCTAGTATCAGAAAAATCAGTTTTATTAAGAAATGCAAATGTTTCACTGAAAGTGCCTTCTAATTCCTATTTGTATAAATCCACAAGTCATTCCTATTCACTAGAGCTTTTCTGCTGAGCCAAGCAGTCACTCTTTTCACCTTGTAAACTTGTGCTGCCATGAATAGACAACACAAGTTTCTAAAAAGGACCAATAATAACAATGTAGGTAATTTACAATGCTGATTATTTTTTTTATTTGTCCGCTTTGGTAAACTGTTTTATGGCGTACATTGATATTGCCTGATTGCCTGCTACTGAAAATGAATTTGAACTGCATGCTGCTCCCTCTCCTCTGCTTTATGTAACCACCAAGGGAATTCCCTGCGTCTTCTACAGAGGATACCCAAAGTATTTCTGAAGCTAAGAAGGCTGCATTTTAATAAGAAATTTTGTTTCTGAATATTGCTAAAAACATAAAAATGCATGAATTTGGAACCTGTGACAGTATACAAGAAAGTAAAGCTCTGAACAAATGTCATTAAAATTTAGAGCTTGTAAAAATTGTGGGTTTTTTCTCAAGGAAATTTAACAGGTTTGGAGACGTGTGACCATGTTTATTGAACTATTAATTCTGTTAGATTTGCAAACGTTAAATTCAATAAGCAACCATTATTTTGATAAATATTCACCAATAAACAACTCCAGCACTGTTCAAATTACTTGCAAAAAAGCAGGAAGCCTGTGTTCATTGTCCTGACTAGAAACCTGAAGAAGTTTACTAGTCTTCTATCATATGTACAATCATTTGCAGTAGATATCCTTGTACATGCTTTATAAATTCTTCTTCACATAATTCTAACATTTGTGAAATTTCATAATTCTGAGATTCTACCCACAGTGGCCATACAAAATACTTTTATAGAAATTACACATAATTTGTCTTACAAAGAAACAAATTATTTCTTCCAGAGGACTCTCATGGTTATACTCACTTTAGTGATGTTTAAAAATTATAGACTGATGAAAATTTTACTCACAATTACTATGTTTTATTCTCTCTTTAAAATACACCCGTGGAATCTTCAATGTGCACAGTACTATGTGTTCTAGTAATTGCTGTAGTATGTAAATACTGGTGGAGGACCCAAAGATAGGGGCAAATTGGCCTCTAATGAAAGGGCAGAAACAATCCAGGAGGGATTTCAGCTATAATTATTGCTCAAAGGGAAGTGGGGACAGCCTTTAAAGGTCATACCTCTTCTTAAGACCACTTACAAAATGGTGTATGATCAAAAGTAACAGAATATATATACTAGGTGATTTTCAGTTGTACCTGGGGTGGGATGAAGGTGGTACATATGGCTATGACCACTGCTGTGAGGCAATACCTTGCTACGCTACAGTCACCCCAATGCTTTCCATTTCTGTGTCTACACTTAAAATCATTAGAGTGCAATGGTGGTATAAAGATTTTTTCAATCTTGCACTCTGGGTTGAAAGTTGCACTTTAACAAAGACGCAGCACAAAATTTCACTGCAGTTATCAGTAAACTGTTTAAAGCAGAAGTCTTCAACCAGTCACTCACACACAGCTTCCTTCACAACTTTTATAGTAACCACTCCAGTAGACAGTATTTTTAAAACTAAAATATACATACATAAGCTATTGATGCTTTCATTTTTAGGAGTGTCTGGGACAGTCATACTCCTAGAGTGCTGCAAACACATGACAATGTCATAGTTCTAGTATTAATAGCTGGTCCTATGAGGACATGGAATTTGTAGGTTTTACCTTCCCTGTTTTGAGATAAATACAAAAAGATCTTTATCAGAGTTGTGAAATGGCTCTCTATTCACATTTAAGTGTCACATTTCACCTATCTATTTTCATGGATTTCCAGTTTTCACTGGAATAATTACAGTTTATCATCTTAAAAGTATAAACCTCTGAGAAGCAGGTATCATGAAAAAAATCCATTATTTGATATCAATGTACTCAAACATTATTTTTGGAGTTCAAATAAATAAAAAAGGAAATATCTGGACAAAGAAAAGAAATTAAAGCCAGATATTCTAGACAAAGATCACTGGTGATGACCAACAGAATAGAAATTTGGCAAACTGTACACTAGCTAACATCAGTGAGCCACAGGTAAAATAGTGTAGTCCAGCACTTCTTAAAAGTCTTCCCCCCCCCCCCATCCTGAAGTGTTACCACGTCTGAGTAATAATAGCATGGTTTTATTCCACAGAGCCAGTCCTTTTGAGCATTCTGAGCTGGATCTGCTGACTTAGGTAAGGAGGGAAAAAAAAAAAATTAATGCTTTTTATTGCAGCTAGACCTGCAAAACCAGCACAGCTGAGAAAGATGGATTCTGTTCCTTCTTGTTCATCTACAACAGAATCCTCTAAAATGCCAATGAAAAAAATGCCTAGTTATCATAGGTCATTAAATGTAGAAGTTCCCAGGCATGAACTGTGCTAAAAAAGCAGGATTCTGTGCCTGCATATAGGCTTGCAGGACAGGTGCCTCATAAATGACTTGGAAGCAATACGCAGAATCAAATACCAATCAAAGGCAGAAGGAGACACACATCATGAACTGAAAACCAACTCACGTTCCCAAAGTCACTGAAGTGTCATCAGAGACTGGCCTCTTCCAACCAGAATCCCCAGCAGCTGAGAGAACCCCATAATCAAGTCTCCTAGACCAGGCTTTGGTTTCCAGACTGCCCCAGATCATTCTGCATGCCAACCTGTGTCCATATCATCCACGGTGCTGAACACAGACTCCCCTTAGTATCGAAGAGAAGGAACTGTTAGCAGAAAGCTTTTTCTGAAGGTACGTTGACAGGGGAACTGGCTTTTGCCATTGACCTGCCACAGCCTTAACGCCCTAGTCTTCAATATGCAACAAAGCCTGGTTTCCTCTTGGGTCATCTTTAGCACAACTCTGAGCTTCAGTTAGAGGGATGTGTACTTGTTATGGACTATTTTCTGTTATACTTGCCTTTGAATTTTTATCCATGGTACGAAGTGAGACTATGACTGTTAATATGACTCTGGATGAAGCAGTATGTGGAGGAAGCAGCACATGGAATAGGCACCTATTGAGACTTTTTCAACAATCAAAACCAAATATTTTTTAAAACACACATGCACTCCATGGAACATGTGATTTGCTGTGTCTTTTATAATGTGAACTACTTGCTTGTCATTTTAAAAACTAGCTTTAATTGATTTTCAAATCTCAAGCATCACTGCAAAGACCTATTTTTATTTTATTGCACTGGCTGCTACTTTATTGTTTCATTTTATGTTAGTCTGTTGAGATCTCTTTATATGAGGTATTTTCTTCTTAGCCATATTCTATTGAAATGTCAACTAGTACTAGGGATCTTTCCATGGTTTCTTGAAATTTAGAAATAGCTTGGCTTTTACATGATACTATAATAATGTTGCCAAACCTCTGATAAGTTGTTCACATCAGATATTTAGCCCCAATACCTAATGCTTGAGAATCTACATTGATTCTCTTCACGTACTGCCTCTGCATTCCAAGATTTATGAATATTAAGTTGTGCTTGCCCCAAAGCAAAAGTATACTCACTAAGATATTTGCTGAGATCAGGAGTCTCTCTGCCCCATTTTTAAAACAAAGGCATTAATAAGGAAGCACTATAAAATGTACAACATTGAAAAAATAAGGAAAACTCAGTATTTTTAATAAAGTGAGAAAAAAATCCTCTAGTTCAAAGCACCCTATCTGAGCTACCCTAAATAATGCAAAAAAGTAGCAATTTATGACACTCGTACAGAATGATATCTGCTGAGAAGTGTGAATAAACCCAGATTTCTAAAACTATGACAACTATGACCATTATTTTTAAAAACAGTGGTCACCTAGGGTAAAAAGATACCATTTTAACCCTTACAAATATGTGGGTAGATACTATATACAGCACCTATGGTGGTCAGTTAGACCCAGTGGCAATGGTTGCATCGTTACCCAGCACACACATAATTACTTCGTGTACCAAGCACAAAAGTCATAGCCGTATGCAGAGGGTACACATGTACATCTTTCCATGCTGAAACATCTTTCACAAGGACTAACTGAGCTTTATAATTTTAAATGCATACATAAACATGTACTATTAAAATTCCTGAAATGTCATCTTTCTTTTGTTTTAGTAATTACATTTTTTAAATTCTATTCCAAATGTTCTCAGCATCCTTTGTCATTTGGTCCCCTTTTATGCACGCATGCAAATAAAGACCTTATTTAAAACAAGCTGAAACTCGTACAAATGAGAAGGAAGAAATGTGAATTATGTGGTTTACTGGTTTACCAACAGGTGGAATAAACGTGCTATGGCAAAAACATCCCATTGAGGTAAGTGCTCAGGCAAACTAATACTAATCATTTCTGTAGGCATATATTAGGATACTCAAGGCTCAGTTTCTAAACTGTGACTACATAATATTACTTCTGCCCCTCTGTTTGTAATTACATTGCTTTCAGTTTTATATATTAAACAGTTCCCCAGCTGCTCTTTAGAAAATACTAAACTGTTTAATTTTAAGAGCAACCACATATGGTTAAGATAATTCAAGAGATACAAATGAGTAATGTAATTCATCTTTTTTTACATAAATCTTTATATTAAACTAAAAATAGAGCTCTACTGTGTTTATTACAGTAAATATGCTTATTGAAGTCAACAGTATATGAGGTATTCCCAGCAGGTTCTGTCTAAGCTATTATTGAAATATCTCATCGCAATTATTTTTCAGCATTTTCCTCCCACTGTTATTCTATATATTACAATATATTGAGCACAAAATAAGATGCCGGTGTCTCTCAGTATAGCTTCTATTGGATTATGAATTAAGGTGGGTATAAAGTGGATTGTAAATGAAGAAACATGAAAAGTCAAGGCACCCCTTGGATATAGAAAGTTCACCCTGTGCGGCAGAGACCTCACCTCCCCACCAGCATCAGGGCTGACACTCAAGACACTTCAGGATAACACTCTTATTCGCCTCACTGGCAGAAATAAGAAATTCCCTGGCTTCAATAAGAAGTGCTAGAGAAATTTATTCTTCTCTTTGCTGGCAATTGCTATGTAGGACATTATATGGATTCCCGGATAGCATTAATGGTTCTGTTTTCTGCATGCCTCAGGCCACAGGGCTGTGATTACTTTTAATCAGTTTCAAGACTCCCCACCCTCAGCTGTGCTTTGGTTATCTTCAGACTGGATCAGTACATTGTAGCCTACCTACCCTAACACTTGGAAGCTTCCCCGAGGCTTTCAGGCTCTGCAGCATGCAGCCAAAAATGAAAGTTTAGGTCCCTTTCCTTCCCCTTCCTCTCCCTGCAGGAACTTTGTTGGCTGTTCCCTGTTTCCCTTCAGTAGTCCCAAGTATTACACAGCAACCAGAAATCCTGCCCTTTCTTTTGTAAGGCAATGCTATAAAACAAAAAAGAAAGGAAAATAAAAATAATAAAAAATAAAAATAAAATAAAATAAAATAAAATCAGATCATTTTCCTGGAAGCTTGCAAAGTTGTTTCTTATTTATATTACACCTAAATTCCTTCTGAATACCCATGCAAATACATGTAAACTCACTTTACACATATTCCTGATAAAAAAACCAAGTCTCAAAATCGTCAATCTGTGCGATCAGAAATAAACTTTACCAGTCTTCAACCCTCAAAACTCAGTTTAATGGGTGCAATGAGATGACAATCCTTGGTATTTGCCCATAAACACAGTGAAACAGATTCTGCCACTCGCACTCACATTTGTTGCTCCCTCCTTAGCCGCCTTTATTTCAGTGAAACTTCTAACTTAAGTGTAATTGACCTCTGCCAATATAACAAGCACACTCTCTGTTTCAAAAGATCTATAACAGTTATTGGATAGGAATGCTGAAATTTAACACAAGCATTTAAAGAGGGTGGATATTATTGGCAGCAATAAAATAATTTTCACTCTCATATGCTAACTCCCTGTAGCATAACAAACACCATCATTGTGGTAAAATCATGTCAGTGTAGGGGGCAGGGAGCAACTGGGAAGATGTAGTGACAGTACCCTGTGCACAGGCAATTCTTATTATTCAGAAAAAGAAAGAAGAGAAAGTTGGAGAAAATGTATTTGTAAAAAACCCTGGTGAATAATGTATTAATTATCAAAAAGGGCTCAGCCAAACACTCTGATAATTTATATAGCACATCAGGCAAAATATGCCAGCTATTCAAAAAACCGAGGCAGATGAGATTAGGCTTGTGGAGGTTGTCTCACTGACATGCAGCATTCTAGACAAGCAAGTGAACATGCTACTAGACAAGCAAGTGAACATATTACACAAGGACCTACGCAAACTACAAAACGATCAAAGACTGCTTCAATATCATAATGTAAAATTGTAATGGGAAGGCAGACAGGATGATAAAAAGAAGCAGATCTCTTTGAAATGTGAGTCAAGAGAAAAAAAGTGACAGGCTTATAACATTTTCAGATGAGGATTTAAGATTATGGCACCTTCCTCAAGAACAACATAGGAAGTGAACACCAAAACATGCAGCTGTTAAAACAACAAGATTAGCATAATCTTTACAGGGTGTATAAGTCCACTATTAGAGAACTCGGCTAATTCCAAAAAGGAAGATATACAAGGACAGAGGGATGGAAGGTCTAATTAAATGGAGAGCAATGCTGCTGAATAAAGTCTAGGGAGGTTTTCAGTACAGAAACTGCAGCCTCCTATAAAATAACAGAACTGGGCTTCACTGATTTCCCAGCAGCAATTCCAAAAGAAAGATGCTGCAAAAGCTCTTCTCTGTTGGTAGTTTTGTGATGAGCAGCCGTAAACTCAAGTTTAACTGAAAGGAGAGTTTTGCAATTGCAAAACCAAGAGCTGCAGCACCACCAGCTTTTAAAAGCTGCCACTTGCAGCACTGGCTGTGGGAAGCCTAATGCAAGATTAAGACTCCAGCTGCAGGAAACCACATGTTTTTATTTAATGTTGACTACAAAACTTCTCTTTACTCATTGTTGAAATACAGGTTGCAGGAAGAACAGTTTTGTCCTTCAACTGGAAAAGTACCCAAGTTCCAGTTAACTCCTGCCGGTGGGACTGGCTGACCGGCCATGCTGTGATGAAAAGATTAAGGGCAGAAGCTCTGTACAAACAGACAAGAGACTGTCATGGAACAGCCATGAAAAAGACAGCCCAAAATACTTCACGGTGTGATAAAGGGGGGGAAAAAAAAAATAAATAAAGACAAATAAGATAGAGAGACAGAGAAGTTACACTGGAAAAAGCAAAACCAAAATCACTTTTAAGCCATCTGTGAGCAAAACGTGCTTTTCACATGATGGGGAAAGGTGTACATGGCTGCCCCACAAGCCTTGTAATTTCTTTAGTTTCAAAATAGCACCAATATTCCTGTTAAAATCACCAGTAAAATCAAAGGAGAATTGGGACAATTTCCCAGTTTTTAGTGGATTCTTAGTTTGTCTGCCTCTTACAGTACTTCTATAACGTAAATCTCCATCTTGAGACAACAAACAACACAGTAGCAGGGTAAAATGCTTCTGGAAGTATTGACCAGTTTGGTCCTACCAAATTAGACAATACAATATATAAACACAACACTATAGAATATAAACAGCAAAACAAAGTTGCAAGTTCAGCATTAGGATCTACTAATTTTATGGTAAGTAACAAATACTTGATATTAAGCAGAAAAAAAAAAGTGAATAATCATTTTATGCTCAAACTTATGGAGACAGACCTGCAGAAAGACGTAGGAATATAAGCTGCCTCTGCACACAGTCTTTTGTGTCCACAAGCACACGATTCAAATACTTCAAGATGAGCATTGGTTACTTTTCAAGATGAAACATTATCTCTTTGACAATCTTTTTGAATATCTCTTTCTTGCCTTGCTAGTGAACACTGGCTCAAGCCCAAAGTCGCTACAACAAGAAATCAAAACAACTGAAAAAGTAAATATTTACACACACATGTACCAAGGAAGCCAAAGTAGAAGAAGATAAGAAGCAGTAGGTTTTCTCTCGGTGCCAGCTGGTAGGATGCATGCCATAAGCCCCATGAGGAGACAGGTCGTCTGGCCCACAGGGGCTCCAGCATCCACAACTCTGATTTGAGGCAGGGAGCAAAACTCCAAACAGCTTCAAACAAGAGGATCAAATTCAGCAATTCGTATCAACTGAAAACTGGAGAAAAAAAAAAAAAAAAACAACCACCAAACAATTGGCTGTTTATTAAAAAATGAAATATCTTTTGTTCCAGGGAGAACAGCAATTTACTCCTGCTGTGTATTTGCTTTGTATGAAGAACAGTGGTTTGCTGGTGTGTGCAGGGAGTGGGAGGAAAGAAAAGGTGTTCAAGTTTTTCAAATACATGTTTATCAACAAATGTTTGCCTTTGGTCCAATAGTCTTTTTGTTTACTCATTATGACCTTAATACAGTCCTAAGCAAAGCAGTTCCTACAGAAGAATGTTGCATTTATAACAGGTAAAACTTCTGTGTTTATGTGTTGGTTTGACAGGTCAAGGTGGAAGGCTTTTTGGAGGCTTGTGGGATCTTCATCTTTCCTCCTTTTGAGCTTAAAAAAGACAAATGTTCAAAATTCTTCATTTCTGTGGAATCCTTAGAAATGTTTTTCTGCCATTTAGCTAGTATTTTGAATGATTCCCTTGCAGAGCTCCACAAGCTACCCCCGTACAAGGAACAGAAGAACAAGTTAAGAAAATGATAAGAGAAGTGCCTAGGGAAGACAGAACTGCACTGTACATTACAAAGATCAGAGGGAGCCCAGAAGCAGAACGAGAAAAAAACTCTGTTCGCAACATGCATCGCAGTGCAGAAATTCCCAGAAAACTCAAATACCATCATTGTCATTTTTGAAATCAAGAAAGCTGGGGAAAAAAAATGCAGAAGGGACCTGATAAAAGTACAAGCTAACAAGTCCCTTCTATGGAAATATTTTATTGAGACATTTGACCTTAAACAACAGATGCAGTAGATTTTTAACTCCAGTCAAAAGACTATCTGTCCTTGAATCCAAACCACCTCCATATCTGGTGAAGAAAACTACTAAAAATGCATATTTTATTTCCTTCTGTGGAAGGAATTCACTGAACCAACCAAACAAACAAAAAAGCTTTCAGCCCAAGCAAACAAACAGAAATTGTGTTAGAAAGAGTTTGGAGCAGCAAATTCTTCCCAAAATATTTATTGTGACTGAGCATTAAGTAAGCATTAAGTGAGAGAATTAAAGGATGTGTCCAAAACACAGAATGTGACAGGGAACAACCTGTAACTTTGTACATACACAACAATATGAATCTCTCAGTTTCATTTGCTGTCACCTCTCATTGACTGGCAACCTCAGTTAATAGAAGAAGTGACAGAACATGTTTTCTTGCTATGTTTACAATGTCTATGACTGTAAGAGAAAATACCAAGAATAGAAACCAAGTGACTGGTTTCTTAGAAATAGAAACAAAATTTAGAAAAATGGTGCTAGTGCTTTTAGTAACTAGCTGGAAGAAAACATGGAACAAATAAGAAATCTACCTGGCAACAGACAGAAATTAGAAATCTTCAGGATCATTTAGTGGACTGAATTACTTGGAAAACCATTCAGAAAAGCCGAAGCACAGACATCTGTGCTGAACTTGATCCTACTCTACATAAATTCTGGATCAATAAACTGAGATCCAGTATACTCAGGCTTATTTAAATTATTTTAGTAACAGTTATGACACTCCTCTGAGAAGCATGCTGTCAGTTGGTACAGTTTGCTCATCAGCATAACAAGGAGAAGGAGGAGGCCTCAGCCAGAGCAAACATTGCAAATGAAATCAAGATAAGCCTTTGTGCGCATGCCTGTCATATCATTTGAAGTCGTACAGTATCTTGTATTGTCTTTTAAATGTCAGCTATTGGAATAAACAGTTCATATGGGAATCTTTGTTTTCCTGACTTTTTCTAAGTTATTTTTGCTACTGAGTTTTAAGGAAGCATTTAGCCTCTGTGGTTCCAAAGAAAAGCTTGGAAATAAAAATTGTGTTTTCAGGCATCCGATTGCTGGTCTGTCATCCAAACTCTAGATAGTTGTAGATCATAAAGTAGTAGACCAGTGATCTCTGTGGTTTAAGATGTTCTAATATATAGCAGTTCATAAACATTAGCACATATGGATTTGTATTTCTATATAAAACCAAATCCAGACATCACTCTAATTTGTGATATTCTGACACTTTGTTTATTTCAAGAGGGAAAAATAACCCAAAACCAAACATGAACTATGGTATGGCTAAACTGGGAATCACCAGGCCTACAGAAGGGATGATGAAGTCTGTGGCTGTGACATTTGGGAAGTGCACATCAACATAAATTTTGCTCTTTCCTGGATGGCTAGACTTGCAACATTACTACCATCCAGAGAAGTCCAACTTCTACACGCTTACATGTGATATTCCCCAGATGCAGTCTCTTCCACTAATCTTCTAAGTGTTGTATGTGATTCCTTCTGTGTGCAAAAGCTACAGGGCAAACTGCGATCAATGTGTAATTTGACTTGATGCCCTTTGAGTTCCCCAGTACTCTGAAACAGGCAAAATCACTTAGAGCAGCTGATTCAATTTGTCAGGCAGCACTGCATGTAACGCGTGTATCAGCCCTAATTCAGCTGTAGCAGAATAGGGTGTCAGTCCGTCAGCACATTGGGTTATTCACAGGAGCAGGACAGAGCAGGATGTGAGCCATAAGCACTCCAAGAAAGCATATTTAGTTAGAGAGGAACTCATGTGCATGTACAACTATTAACAATAACAGTCACACAGCAATGCATTTCACAGAGATAAATTCAGCAATTGTAGACATCGAAAGGAAAGTTCACAGGACAGGCGCTTTCCCACATACCTCACCAAAGCTCTCTGAAGGAACAAAGAAATACTTCCTTTGGCTGTTTTTTTAACATGGTTTCCACTTTTCCAGGCTAGCAACTCTCAGGAGGTTTTGCAGGTTTTGGTTTGGTTTTGGTTTGGGTTTTTTTTTCTCTCAAACTACCCGACACCATCTGTCCCAGCACGCTGAGGTACATTTCTGAGAAGGGAAAGGAAGAGGGAGATGCAGGTTCCTCCATTTCATATTGGTTTAAAAGGTGAAGTTTTTCATACAAATCAGCAAAGGCCGAAGTTCCCATGCCATTGCAGACTGCTACTCTGCTGTCAGACCTTTATACACAGTGTTTCAAATAAGCTTAACAATAGAAAATTATAATAGAACAAACAATGCATGTCTGTTGTTTAATATATTATTGTCAGGAAATAATCATTTACACTAATTGTATCTACATATGAGCAATCAGTTCCATTGTTTATGGTTTAAAAGTCCACTAAAGAAGACAACGTATTGATACGATAGCCTTAATTCCAGGCTTTACCTGAAGGCTATGGTAATATTCATACAGGTAGGCAGAGAGTGGGCCTATGCAAATGCAGATGCACATTTGTAATTCCCTTTCATAAAGAATAGTTTTACAAAATATACAAATGTGGTGTTTGAGTTACATCCGAGGATCATATCTTATCTTCTATTCGAAACATGCTAGAACACCTTTGGCCTCTATTGAAAATACAAAAAGATCTAATCTGAGAAAAAAGTGAGATATCCTACATTTATTTAAACCACATAGTACACTGAAGAATCTTTTATCAAAGATGCAGGAGTACTTACCTTTCCTGATACACTGTTTCTTGAAATATCAGGATCCTAGAGAATTCCCCTTAAGCCTCCAGCCAGCATGTGCTTTCCCTGATTGTCTCTTCCATTGTTTCTCTGAGCTCAGAATTGGGCCCAAATAATTCAAACACAAGACTCCAACAAGCACGTTAACCCAAGCAGTGCTGCTTACAGTATTTCATATATAACTAGTAAAAAAATCAAGCATCTGAAACACAGTCAGCACAGAAGTCATCACAAACAAATTGCACCTTTCCGATTTTAATTTTAACAAAAGGCTTCAAAAAGTCTTTACACTTTCGTGCCAGTCGTCTGCCCTTTGTGCACCAGCAGCCTCGCTGGGGTGCCGATAGCCTGCTCAGGGTACCTACAGTCAACAGGATCTCCCTTTTCCCTACCCTGATTAAGTAAGTAACGTTCACTTCCCAGGAATCCCCCATGGAGCAGCAGCGTTCCTACGCGCCCGGCCGTAACACCAGTAATGACTGGATTCTGAGAGAATTTGAAAACCTTCCTCAACACTCTTATTTCTGTTTTTCAACCTATATTCAAAGCGATACTTTGGCATTGTTACGTGATTTTTGACAGGGTTACAGTAAATTCATCATGCTAAACTGAAATATTTCTGGCAGATGTCTACTCTGCAATAATCAAGCTATGTGTACAGTAAAATGTGACAACCACAGAGCTACTTCTAGTTGTAAAAATTGCACATATAATACTTTATTAATGCTAACTGGGAGCACAATTATGCAGTATATTATTTATTTTTCATTGGAATTTTTTTTATTGCAAAAAGTTGCTTCAGTATTTTATAGGGACTTAATTTTTTTAAAAATTAGTCTTGAGTTAAAAGTTGCTATTGGTAAAAAGAAAATAAACAAGTGTATGTGCTAATAAAAAAGCAGTTTCTTTTCAACCCTTCAGACTTTTTTTCTTAGCCACTATCAAATTTTTTTTTTCAGTCATTTCTAGTTTTCTTCCTGAAGGCTATCCTGGAACAACAGATTTAGAAAGCTATTTGGTGGGAAAAAACCCTGCATCATTAAAGGGGAATACCATAACTTGTCCAAAAGCAAACATTACAAAACAGGAGACAAAGAAGTAGGATTTATTTTGAAAGCAATTTAAACTATTCGTATTTATGGAAGTCAAGCTTAAATCATGCAAAACAACTTGTTCCATGAGTTGCAGAATTAATTTTCATTCATGTGATTTCAGTCTCTCACCTTGATTGCTTTACGTTTAATAAAACGTGAAGTTCAGCTGTAGCTTTTTCTACAATTAAACATTTTTACTAAGTCTCCCTTCTGTGCATTCTCTGACAACTTATAACAGCTGAGAAAATTCTGCAAGTGCCCCCTCAGTGGGGTAAGACTAGGCCCACACTCCCATTTGTTAGGGTCTGTTTTTTTTTAATTGCTCTCATTTTTCACTTGGTTTAAATGGGACCAACAGGCTTAAAAGTTATTAGGAGGGAATAAGAAAATGGACAAACACACATGGAAGCATATACATCACAGTGGATTATTACGCCCTATTCTCTCTGGAAACCAGGCTAAGAAAAGGGGAAAATTCATTTCTGTCATTGGAGAAATCCCCATATGTCTCAAAACATACTCTAACAAACTACTTGGGATTTTCATAGGGGTCAAATCTCGTTTTACCATTTGACTCTCTCAAGAACACCACAGCAGCGAAGAAGTAGTCTGAGGGAAATAAATAAATAAATAAACCTGGTGGTATAGTTTGTGAGTGAAATTTCTCCTGCAGTAGGGGAATGCAAAACTATTGCCGAATCAATGTAACGCAGCATTGTAGTAACCTCTAAGTAAGGAGCAGGGAAGTGAAATATGCAATAAAGTCTCTACACATGCCTGACCTTTCCACCTGCTCTACTATCTCCTGCATTGCAACGTGTGGAAGGATAGCGTACTAAAAAAAAAAAAAGCTGGTACCCACTTCTTTCCCTGGCCCAGAGAACCTGGACTTTCTAGCTCTGTATTTTTGCTCTTTCAACATTTCTGGGTAGATGCGTAATGGTTATGATGAGCCTACTGAAAGCTCACAACACACAAATCCCAATGGTCCTTGGTTTAATACAACAGAATGGATTATGTCTTGCAAATTTTCTATAAACTTCTACATCATAGATGAACTTTCATGCTTTATTTCGGTGTGAGTGGACTATTTATCTTAACACTGCTGCTCATCTTCCTTTCACAGCCCATTTTATTAACTTTTTTATATTAAGTAAATTCACTTTTATCTATGATGTTTGTTTTACAGGTAATTCATCTAATTTAAGGTATTTTCTTAGGGACTTCAATTTAGCTTTGCCCTTGAAATTAACTTTTAATGTGTTTTACATTTTTGCAATAGAAATTAATCTTTATTTGAATTATTAGTCCAGAACTATAACCTACATTCACCATATTTGAGCGTTGGTATGGGAAACATCTGTGACCGCCACGTTATCCCAGAGAGCTACTGTGAGAGAGGACATACATCTTTGTGTTGTGGAGATCCTGCACTAGCAAAAAATTAAGCACCATTTCAAGTCCGTTTCAACAGATTAGACACATATACTGGTACTTCTCATGCTCCCACCAGTAAGCCAGGGAAAGAAAGGAAAAAAAAAAAACCACCACAAATAAAACCCCAACACACAGAGATGTTGTAGAACCTATTAGGGGAAGACAGTCAAGGAGAAATCCACCTTGTAGACCCAGGAGACCTGTCCCTGCTTTGTCTGATGGCTGCATCTTACTAGCAGAGCACACGTCAGAAAAATTCTTCATGAGATACTCTCCCTGAATACAGGTGACAAACAGCCCAGAATGCTGCTACTTTTCTTATACACCTAGAATATACAGAGATACTATGCCAATGAATGTTTTATGGAAAAACATTTTCTTCTATTCTTTTCAATGTTTGACAAAACTAAGAATTCTACAAATGCCATGCAAACAATTAAAATAATCTATTACTGCCATTAGACAACAAATCCATGAGGTATTACTGCACCGCCCCATCTAACCTCTCTAATATGAAAGGAAATAGAATTCCATCCATCTCAACTTTTATTGATTATATATATTTTTTCTCTATATTGCTACATATATGTATGTATGTATGTATGCATATACACACACAGACTTTGAAAGGTAAGCATATCTTTCAGAAAAACATTTCGTTGAGAGCTAAAACTAACAGTTGGTGAGTAATCAGACGCTGCGTGTGGTAGTTTGTCCTACACATTACTATCCTCACAGTGACATTCAGGCAAGAAATTGGACACCAATTTGGGGTTTTTTTTGTGGCTTTAGATTTTTGTTCTTTCTTCATCTCTCTGGCAGAAGAAGAAAAACTTCAGAACACAGTAATTTTTCCCTGTGAAGATACCAGTACAGCATGATGAAGTCACATCTCGGTCTTCTGCAGGATAAGCTGTATAGAATAACCTCTGCAATTCTCTCCTTTTAAAGCAATTTTAAGTCATTTCTGGGGCTCTGTTTTGGACTGTCTCCGTTTTTCAAAACACGAAGGTCAGAAAGCAGTGTTCTGAAACTGGTTTCCTAAGTACACACTCCTCTGCTTCCACTCACTGCATTACCCATTTAAAAATTGAAAGGTCACCGTGAAAGGCCGCAGCATTTCAGCTGAAAACCCTTGTTCAGTACTTTCTTCATCACGATCCTCAAGTCTTTTCAAAGTGTTTAAAATGAATCTTTTTCCTACAAAGTAAATTCTAAATATTTCCTTTCCCTTTCATAGCGTGGAAAAACATTTTCTCAGAATAGGTCCATCCTACTAGGTTCAGATTGCTCTAAATTGTACCAAGGTACATATTTAATTTACTGTTCCATCAACTACATCTACAAATTCTGCTAGAAGTGCTTCCAGATCTTTGATGAAAATGTTGAATAGTGGCAGGTACAGTACCAATTTCCATAGTACCTCTCTAAAATCACCCTTTTAACAACTATTTCATTTGACAACTACTGTTTGAGACCTATCAGTTACTTGGTTTCAGTCTACATCATCTGCACATATTAAAGCATAATCTTGCAAATCAGGATGTCATCTAATTCCTAAGTCAAATTTGTAAGGAACTCGAGTATATTATGGCTATACAATTATTTTTATCAGCCAAATTTTATTCTCATTAGTGAATAATAATCGAGAAGTATTTCGCATAAACCTACACTGACATGCATTAGTACTTTTTCCATAATTTAATTTGTCGTATACCCAGATCAAGCTACCAATGATTTTCCCTGAGAACAAAATGAGTTTTCCCCAAATTCTAATTACCATTTTTGAACATGAAGAGTAGTACAGTAACATCCACCTTTTGAAATGCAGTTTGTTTATGTTAAAATGCACTCTTGCCAAAGATCTTAAAACCATATTGTAAGGCTACAACAAAGTTCCAGATAAGTTTAATAAGCAAAACACCCCTTTTTAGTTTGGGTTTTTTTTTTTTTTTTTAAATAGATAAATATGTATTAGGCATCAAAGAAGCAATGAGAACCAATAGAACTGCTCAGGAAGTTTTAGTGAAAACACAGAGGATGCTGGATTAGTAAACAGAGTGCTGAACAGAAATGGCAAGAAGCTGAAAGCTGAGACGGAGCAAAAATACAGAAGTAACAAATGGAGATAAGCTTTAATGACATGGTAGATTCATTTTCTCTTTTTGGTTGCTAAGACAACACTTGCAGGTCTCCACCTTGGAAATTTTAAAAAGCATTCCACGAATCCCACAAAAATCTTTCAAGTGTTTATGTAGAAGATCATAATATTGATTCTTTGGACTGTTTCCTTTATAGAACTTAAGGTGCAATTAAACTACTGTCAACTTTCTTGCCACAGAAATCCATGCATATTATAGGCATGACTGTATTTCTTACCTCAATACACCATCCAACACCTATGATTCTCATTAGAAGTCCCTTCACCAGTTGTTGCCTCAGTCTTGTGATACTTTGAAATGAGAAGCATAGCTCATATAGTCTATAATGCCTGAAATTAATGTCATACTGAAGAAGACAGGTGGAAGAAACCAGACTGGATTTCTTTGGACTAGGTAAGAGAACACTTGGCAGGAGTACACAAACTATATGAAAGGTTAATATATGAAAGGTTATGACAAGAGAATGGTGATTGTTCTACGCATCCACTGGGAATAGAACATGGATACATCAGCCTTACTTGCAGAAATGAAAATAAGATTAAATGTGATGTTAGAAAAAAGCTTTCTATCTGTAAGACTACTGTAGCACTAGTGCTGACTATCTCAAGAGTGTCCGAAATTCCCTTCATCAGAGGCTTTCAAGAACACATTTTTAGACTCTATTTAAGCTTAGACGGCTGAACTAGAAGTTCTCTAGAAGTTTCTTCCAACCATGTACTTCTGTGTTTCCACAATATCTGTGTGCGTATTTTGGAATTAATATATTTCAGTATTAGCCTTATTTACACAAATGATTCTGCAAAGTAATTTCCAGCAAAAGTTGGAAGTTAGTATTACACAGTACATTTTTGTCCTTTCCAAACACTTGTGATACAAGTTCAGTATGATACAGCCTTTCTTCATTTACATGTACATATACCACAAAAATATTACAGTTCTGCTTTCAGATGCTATAAAAATTAAAAGCAGCTTTAAAAGGATGTGAAAAATGTAAAAAGATCATTTTATCACAGAAAAAAAACATTTTCACCACAGGTTTTTGTAACAAGACTTGCATATGCAATACATGGAACAATTTAAAAATCATTTTGATGCATTATGAATCACCTGTAAAAAATAAATAAGTGAAGACATTCTCAATTTTGGTAAATATTTATAGAGCCAAACAATATGAAGTATATGTAACAATCAAATTTCTAGTGAAAATGTGTGCAAGTAGGTTTATTTTGAAAGGAAAATTCCTACTCCCAGTGTCATACCCAATTAAATTCTCCAGGTAATGACCCCATTTGCATAGAGAGCTGAACCCACAAGTGGGAATTTTAATGGGCACACCACCTGAGTACATTAATTGAGAGTGACACTACTTGAACTAGTTTTGTGCTTACCCCACTGAAAATTCTACTCATATTATTTTTAATGTCAAGCTACAAGTCAAATTTCAAGATGATGGATTTGTTCTTTTTTAAGCATTGAATTTGAATAAAAGAAAGCTTTAATTCTGTTATGCATTGCACAGCTTTAACTAATCTGTAGTTCTGATTCTCACCATTGCTTCATTTTTTCAGTGATTGGAATTTAATTTTATTCATTAATTTGTGAATAATTAGATAGAAAATAATGCCTTCAGCAGCTAAATTGCTTTTGGATTGCTGTTTAATGTACTTTTACCAGAATATGTGTTACAGTTAAGATGGCATAATAGTTTACTAAAACGTAATTGTGTAAATATGTCTAATTATTCTTTCTGAAGAAACAAGACGGAATATAAAATTTCAGTCATGGATACCTTAATTTTCTTAAACTTAACCCCATGAAAGCTTGGTAGTTCCAAAGCAGATTACTGATGCAGAGACAGTAGTTGTCAAGAGTAATGGAATCCTTGCACCATGTTTCCCTTTACCCTTCAAACGTTACTTGTAATGACCTTGAAGTTATTGTGGATTCTAAGCCACTGCTGTTAGTCTACATTAAATATGTAATCAAGGTGTCTCCTCCTCACATGAAGAAACAGACAAATGGAGTTGCAATTCCTACAGAGGAAAGCAAAGCCGTGTTGTTTAACACATTTTTTTTCCCACTTTGTTCTTATTAGTCTTCAGTAACTGAAAGTAACACAGAATCTAAAATCTACTGTAGATGTGCCACTGGAAAAGGTATTAATTTTAAAATAATGTACTGGTCTTATTATTATGAGAACGATTTTGAAGATTGCCAGTTTGCAAGACTCTGGAGGGTCCATCTCAACAGAACTTTCAGTTCGTTATTTCAACGAGCAAGACACAATCAACATATTTTGAACTTCATCTATCCAAATATAAAACACTGTTGAGCTGCAGTTACTTAGACACATTCCAAAGTTCCAAAAATATCACTTTCACAAATCTATTTGACTAGGAATTGCATATAGCAGTAAACATAGAAAAGACGAAGAAGTAATTTACAACATAACATACATCTTGGTATTGTCCCAGACCTCTACAATAAAAGCCCTTTCTGTTCTCTTTGAACAACATAGATAAAAAAACAAACAAAGACACACAAAAAAACCAACCAAACAAACAAAACCCCAAAACAAACAAACCACTCTGTGATGAAGCTAAAGAAACAAAGGTAGGCACTGTGGAAAAAGACTTGTAACATGAAACACATACAAGTTGGAGTACAGCATATTCACAGTGTGGTCACTTTGTGCAACTTGGAGATGAGACAAATTGCAAAAGCCTACACCACTGATTGAAGAGGAATTGTATAGTGCTTTGGCACCAATTACATACCCCTACTGAGATGATATAAAGAGCCTCAATTATAGTGGAGTATTTCGTCAGCTAAAATAGCATATGCATATCAGAATAAAAATTAGTAAGATACTATTAAAGGTATAAAAGGTATTATACAATCTTCCATTTAACATTCCATTTTTATGAGTATTGAATGGTAATGTACTAACAATTGCTATAATATACACACATGAAAGAGGCAAACAGGATTGTATGCAGTTTTTTACTAAATTAAGTTTTAAGTGAGGTGAACTGATATACTAAAAACCATACAGCGATTAAGATCACCTAATCAAATTCAACATCTACCTGTTTTGCAGTATGGTAAATCAGAGAAATTTCTCTTTTTCCAACTATAGTAGAAAAAACCCATCACATCAAAGACTTCTAAAGAAGAGAAAGGCCATCCTTTTATGTCACTAGCACCAAATCGCTGGTAAATAGCATAAGCAAGTGCTTACAAGGAGGCTTAATTTTGTGCAAGAAATCAACTTCAATTGGAGTATACTGAGCACAGTGAACAAGTGCATTATGGAAGTAGGTGCGGGATATTATTTTTATTGAACTTTTTTCAATATCCTGATGCTAAAACTGAGCTTAGGTCGGTCTGCTCTCTTTGGAAGTTATAAGAACTGGCAGAAGGGCCAAAAGGTAGGAAAAAAAAGGAAGATTAATGCCTGTAGGATTCTAGAGCTACTACTGTCACCATCAACACTACCTGAAGTCTTCCAACAGATGGTGTACACACTCACATATAGACAGAAAGAGAGACAGAGAGGATACCAGGGACATATTTCTCTAATCTTTAATTTAATTTTGGGTCCAAGAGCAATATTTTAGATATATGATTCATTCTTTGATTCATTTTATGATATATCTGTTCCCTTTCAGAAAGTTAGAAGACTACTGACAAAAGGAGTTTTCCTGTGGAAATACATCAATACAATTGGAATTGCTCTCCAAGAGCATATATCAAATACTGCAATCATTAAGAAAATTTTTAAATTTTTAAAAATGTGTGAACAATTCAGAAAAGCTTCTCATTTAGAAGATTACAAAACAATGACTCACCAACTCAACAATCAGTTCTTAAGATGAGTACTAGTGCTGAAATAGAGTCATTACTCAATCCAAAAGCTCCCAAATGTTCACGATCCTTCTTCACAGAAGCCATTTTTTTCTAGAAATATTTTGTATTATGGATACTGGCTAGAATACCTATAATAAGTCTCAAATGCTGCTATTTGTCTATGCTTTTATTAGTTCTCTTACGCAAACAATTGTTTTGGCACAATGTCTCAATGGCGAGACTTCATGGTGTGCACTCAAGCCCAATTTCTGTCAGTTTTAACATCTTGCCTCTGTAATGCCCAGAGGAGACATTTCAGAATCTTTTTATACCCTCTAAGGGCCCAGGTATACACAGACATGGTTGAACATTCAATAAATTTAAAATAGACATAGAAAAATTAGTGCAAAAGACTATAGACATGCAGTTTCTGCCGTTTTAAAGTAGCATATGCATGTTCACACTCAGCTTAAGCCAACATGAAAAAAAAATCTTTGCTTAAATCACAGTTGAAACAGTGTACTCTATCTGTGTTTAAACTAACTGACTTTGGAAACATACCTTACTTTAAAATAATAAGTAATAAACTGTATGTAAGCCTTCGTTTCATAGGCCACATAGGCCATTAGACCTAAATATGGCTACTGCAATGCTATGAATCGACTACACTCTGTTCAGCTTGGTTTTAGTAAACTGAAGACTGTTGTTGCAGGTGTATTAAAATAGTTTTCATTTTGACCAAATTTAATCATTACTGGAATTCCACCTCAGTAACACAATTTCACTAAGGAATGAATTTGCCCTTTTAATGACAAACTTTTGTGCTGTTGGAGATTCATGCTAGCACAGCTTCCACTGCCTGAATCGGCTTAGCTCCATCTTTAAGACAACCCTACTATAGGGGTTCACCCTCTGCGCAAATAACCCAAAAGCCAAAGCTTTCAGGTAGTGTTATAACAGAAAAAATCACAAATAAGACATGAAATTATCATTCAGAAGGGTAACAGGACAAAACTAGAAGAAGAAGATATCCTGAAGTTTCAAAATAAAGAATTTTATTTCAAAATAGTGTTTGAGAATAGCACATCGAGTTGATATAAAATACAAATAGCAAGTTACCATTTTTTCAAATGGGCCAGTTTGCAGAACTATATACTGAAACACTGTACAAGTTCACAAGAACTATTATAAAATAGAAAGTTAATTTCTGATGTTTTAATTTTATTTAAACTATATTTTCACATTTGTCTCCTAATTCTGCTTGTTTTAATTACACAAGGTGCTTACAAGATTGCCTATAGAGTGAAAATTACAAAACAGAATTTAAGAATATAAATATAGAAAGGAATTCCTTACACTACATACTAATATTCTCTGCTACAAAGATACATTTTACAAAAGTGCTAATATCTCTATGACAAACAGTAGCAGATTACATTTAAATGTCAAATAAATCACACAATTTTTTATTTTTTTTCAATTGTCTGTAATACTTTGATACTCCTAATCACTATGAGGGTTAATAAACGCTATTTTCACTTCCTAGTATTTCACAAGTGAAGTGGGAAAAGAAATAATATATCTGCGTGTGTATGTGTGTGTGAGAGAGAGAGTCTGCACACATACGCATATATCCATGAACACAGTTTTTGTAATTATTATTTGTATTTTAACAGTACTGGAAGTAAATGTTTAATAGTAAATATAGTTCCCAGATTTTCATAATCTCAGTAAATAAAAAAAACCTCTGAGTTTCTGTAAGCAGAAACAAGGGTTTGTGTAGAGCAAACTGTCTAAAAAAACTTTTACACAGATAAAGGACTCCCTAGGTTGGTCTTTTCTTTTCTTTTTAAACTGTATCATCCTGTGGTAAAAGTGATTTTTACTAACAGTCAGTATTTGCTAAAACCTTGATACGCTAATGTTTTCCAAACACAAAACTGGAACTGCTCCAGTAGGGCAGGGCAGGAGACTGGAAGTCCTCTTGCCCATCCCTAAAAGTGCAATCAGACAAGAAACATCCGTAATTCACCTATCTGTGACTAGAAGAACATGAGGAAGGACAGTTCATGGTGCTGCCTAGCCCCAGAGAGCATGTCCCCACCACCACGGTGTCAACCACAGACCTACAATGGGCGAACTACCTAGAATTTTTCCAAGGTGCATCTAGTCCCAGTGCTCACTGTGATGCCCCCAATTTCCCCAGAGGCATTATGCCTTACAAAGGCAAAATGCCTCCAGGCACTGCCACTCAACCAAGGCACCTCTTCCCCCTTCCCAATGTGGTTCAGACTTTTAGGAGTCATAATTGATCCCCATGGGCCTGATTCTGAGCTCAGGGAATTTATCAATTTAACTATATGATTCCTTATTAGCCTGCCTATTACCATAATATCTTTGTGCTCTCTAGCTGGAGCTAAACCAATGGAAAATTCTGACATTAATGGAAATGCACTTAGTTTATGCAATACAGATCTGAATCTGGCCCGATATATGCAGAAAAAAATCCACCTATGATAAGAATCGATTCTTGTAGTAACTATCAAAAACAGGTAAGAAACCCTCTGCGTAAATCTGCACTGCGTCAGAATACACCGCAATACTGCAGATGTTAAGGCAAAAAGTAGTATCTCCCAGCTCCCTAGTATAGTTGAGGATTCGGCTTCAGTTACCTTCAGTGGTAACTTGCAGTAGTAGGCACTACTAGTCAGTGTTCACAGGGAGAAGCTTTGGTTACTATCAGACCATTTGTTGACTTAGCTTCACAATCCTGTGATCTTTAGCTTGTCACATTTGCATAAATTGAATTCACTACAGCGGAAAGAGACATTTATGGTCGATTCACTCAACAGAAATATCCTCATGGCTATCCATGACTCTTGTAACAAGGCCTAAACTTACGAGATCCAACAATCTACAAATAGGAAATCTGGAGTGTAGACAGGAAAGTTTAAGCATGTGAGATCGAGATGTGTAGGTGGTTTACACAGAAAAGTTAAAGAGTTACAGACATGGAGGGGAGAAACTAGCAGATGGTAAAGAAAACAGGTACCATTAGTCCCTAAATCTGGGAATGCCATAAACCTCTGTATGTGTTGGACCAAATTCATTTCACAATTACAGAAAATTTTAATGGTATAACAGGGAAAAAGTTGCCCACCAAATCCTAACTGTATTTTTCAAACATCTCAAATCATATTCCTTTTATTTTTAGAGGATAACATACATTTTTAAATGCCTGTTTTTTATAGTTATTTAAAAATATCACTGAAAACATATCTGAGAATAAACATTTTTGCATTTGCTTTTTGCATTCAATGACAGAATTCCTTGATCAAGTCAGTTTTAATTTGGTCTTTACATCCTGTTTAAATTCTGCCATCCTCTGTGGATATTTCTCACACAGTGAAGACATAAATACTAAGTTACGTGATACTGACTATACAGCCACAAACACTGAAAAGGCCACCAACGTACAGGTTTAGATTCTTGAGTTCACTTCTGACAATTTCCCTTTTATAGCCAAATTTTGAAGATTTGTTAGTCTATTAGTTAGTTTGTTAGTCTAAGGATATATTTCACTTCTACAGATTTCCAAAGTCTCTTTCTAAAAAGAAGCATTTCAAGTAATATTAGTACTGAAGTAAAATGTATGTTCTCTATTCTGTCTTGATTGATAACAATGAACTCTTGGTACTCTAGTTCATGGCAAAACTTACATAGACTTTAGTTTGCCAAATCTTCCTGTAGTATCAATACCGACAATGGAAAATACTAGGAATCTCTCTCAAACCAATGAGATATCAAAACAAAAAAAATATTGCCAATGTGACTGCTGCAGCAAAACCAACAGTAGACTCCTGATGCTGATTTTGAATTAAGTTTAAAATAATAGACCAAAGTTGCTTTCACCCCGAAGAGATTGAAATAAAGACATTTTGCTTTTCAGAATGCCTGAAAAGGCATGTTATGCATGGAGGCATTCGAGCGTTTAAACATTAAAGGAGGTAAAGGCAAATACAGGCTTTGCCCTGTAGTCTCTTCTCTGACCAAAACCTGTCACTCAATTCGAATGGCAATTTTGCCCTCATACAGCCTGCGGTATCAGGCCTATAATTCGGTTTCAATAAAGTCTTCCATTTGCAAAGCCAAAAGGAAGATGGAATGTAGCTTGAGTTTCACATACAAAACTATACAATTTGTGTTAGAAAACAGATTTGAGGACTGTTTTTTAAAAAAAATATTTATATGTAGGGAATTAACAGTGCAATACCAGTTGGTTGTGTGAAAATCTTACCTTGTCTTTCTTCAAATGTATTTAAAGAAAAGTTCTCCAGTTTTATAGAGAATAAAATAAAAAGGGATAAATATTTCATGATGGGAAGCAGATCCCACAGCATTCCATGCAGATCTCCAAGCAATCTGAAGATTCACAACATGCGTCCATTATGCCACAGTCCATATCACATGGGCAGTTACAGTCATCCCCCATCTCGTCCCCACAGCAGCAGCAGCAGGCCTCCGACGTGCAGATGCCACAGGATGCTTGTCCCAGAACAATGTTACAGAGGGTGAGAAATTCACAGAACAAGCAAGCCAGGATACAGTGAACACAGCAATCTTCATACGTACCAGTTCAGTAGCATGTCATGTATGAACAAACAAAACAAACAAAAAAAAAAAAGGAAAGAAAAAAGAAGAAATCATTAGTATGTTATTCTAAATCCAGATATGTCACAATATCAAATAAGTAGCTGAAAGACAATGACTCAGAACAGACATAAACTAACACCAAAAAGAGCATTTCCCATCTTCAAAGTCGCTTTTGCAGCCTAACTTGTCTCCAATTCAGTATTGGTTTTGGTGCAAGTTTCCTTTCCCCATTTCACTTCATATGAAGTTCAAGTACTAAACATCCACTTAGATCCATTTCTGCAGTTATTTATTATGTAAAATATCTGTATCTTTTATCTTTGGTCCTAACTTCTTCCAGCAGGCCCACAAAGTGATTAAAATTTTTTTTTAAAAAAAATCAGCTTATGAAGAAAACCATCTAAAAGTATTTCCAGCCTCTCCTAGTGCATCTTGCTTTTCTGAATCTGTTTTGTTGGCTTCTAGTTAAGGAGAAAAATAAGGGAGCTGCCACAACATTTTTGCTTTCTTTATAGTTTTATGCACACCTTAAAACCAGCATAACGGCATGTTATATGTATTTCTGTACTTTCAACAATGCATAAAACATTCAGTCAAAACACAGATTTTTCTATTGCTTTTCTAAACAAATCTCTTGGCAATCCTTCTAACGTACTACTTTAATCTTCAACAGAGTTCACACCTACATCTGAACATCAATATCCATCTCTTGTAAGTACTACTAAATTACATGAGATAATTGAGGTGTCCCACAAACTGTCTGCAAAAAAATACAGCTCCCAAAGAGTAAATATATGGAATAATTGCAAACAATTAATATATCCATGAGACATGACAAGAAAACACAAAGATTGGAACTAAACATGCGTCAGTGAAAAGGAGACCGCAGGAGTGAGGGATATACACAATTTGTTTTCACTCTCCTCCCATAATAAGCACATATAAAGCATATTTAATTTGTAAGAGGCAGTGAACAGTCATTCAAAAACAAAATGAAAACTAAAAATAAAAGAAATGTTCAGGACAAAGAATTATTGTTCTTTCCTAGCCTCAGCTATCATTCTGCTTTTTACTGCTTGCAAGCCTTGAACTCCTTTAGCCACGGACAGTTGAAGATTGGGAAAGTGTTCTGGGGAAAATATCCTGCACCATCTCATCCTTTCCCGGTCCCTACAGTCTATCTCAGGTATCTGCTATGACAGGAAAGACAAGATACTGAGTTATGTGGGCATTTGGGCTCACCGACTACACGTTATGTTCTTACAGTTCACAGACTGGAGACTGTTATCATAGGGGAAAGCTTGCAATTACTTGCAATAGTAATACAATTACCAGACCTCCTAAACATATTCATCATGTCAGAAATGATACAGTAACCGTGGCAAGTACCTTGATTGATTCAAAGTACCTCTAACATTGCAGAAACTTTGATGGCAGGATAGCATAGAGATGCCTTTACACCAGCAAGCACAAATACTTACAGCAATGCAGCGACAGAGGCTCAGACTTGCAACATCTGTCCCAAGAAGCAAAGTAATTACCTGAGCTCTTAGCCCACACTAAACATCACACTGCTGAGGATTGATTTCTCCGACTTACTACATGACTTAGATCCAAACTTAGCGTGGGAATACCTGTTCTGCAATGTGGTCATACTCGTAATATAAATAATGAACACTTATGCCCCAAAGAAAAAATGGAAGTATCAGGAAAAGCAAGGAGGAGAAAAAAAGAAACAACCTCAAAAACTCCCCACCACTGTGCAGGAAGTAAAACTGGGAGGAAACCACAGGTAAGACTGAGCTGTTTTGAAAGAATGTTGTTACTTGCACTAAAAGGCTGCTTTTCCTGAAGAAATACTGTCACTAAATAAATGACCTTCTTAGAAAACCCAGAAGATATGTGAAATAAAGCTGGGGAGTATCAGTTCACTGAAGAGGACCAAAGCCAGACCGATAGCGATTAATTAGCTGGTTGTCATGGAGATGGTGTTAAATTTGTTCAGGTACAATCTCCTTTCAGATTTTCTTGTAATATGAAGGAAAAAGATAAAGAATCCAAGAGTTCTATCTAAGAAGCCTTCATATTTGAGGAACTGAGTTTTTTACTATTATGCATCTTTAAAACACAGCTGAAAGAAGCTAAAACCACAGCAAATGTTGTTCTACAAATGTTTTTTTAAACAAAACACCATAAAAAAACTTTATGTGTATCAGTACTGAAAATAAGATGCTCAAATAAATCTTGCCTGCTTCATGTAGGGATATATAACATTTCAGGGAGAGAAATAAACATTCACAGAAATTATAATATACATATTTATTGACGGGCGAGAGACAGTTCATAGGTTAAACAAAAGGGACTGCAGTCAGAAAACATCTTCTGGACCCACAAAAGAACTTTTCCCTCCTAATCTAAAAAAACACTCGATCAATACTTACAAGAGGCGGCTGTGTTGATTTAAATAAAGGTATTTCAAAGGTAAAAGCTATCAAAAATGGTCCAAGACACAGAAAGACATTTTGGCCATTACTGCTACAACGGAAACTCTGTGGAGGGTCTGTCTTTCCATTTCTTCTTTACTGACTGAAATACTAAAAGGATTTATTTACCTACTGTTTATTTTTATTTCCTTCTCCCTGGATGGTGAAACTAATTTTCCATTCAGAAAATCCTTATATAACTATTTAACTTAACCTACACAAACACTTAACATAAAGTAGAGACATCCTTTACTGCTTTCTTCATTCTTGCAATGACTCATTTATACAATGAACATAAACTTTGATCCACATTTCAAGGACAAACCTGAAATAATCATGCTTTTATATTCTTCATGTTATTGACTTTTAATAGCTATCCAGGTAGCAATTATTTAACACATGACAAAGCAGGCTGTTACCTAGTCCTACCTAACTTGCTGAATTCAGAATCATGACTCTAAAGGTCTGTAATACATTCTGATAAAATGGGTGGAAGAATAATTTCTTACACGTATGACTCGTACTTCTCAGCTTCTTATCTACAGTCACAGTGGGTTTTTGTAATAATAACAAATCTACACACTACGCAAAACTCACACATCCTTCTCTAGTACCCATAGTCCTACAGCAACCTGCCAGTTCCATAGAAAAAATTATATAGCTAAAAAACACTTCCTTTGGTTGCTGTTGCAGGGTATCATGATCAGTGGAATCCAGCCACAAAGAAGATGTTATACAAAGCTCATTCCAAAAGAGATGACTTCAGGTTTTTCATTATCATGTTGGAGACCACTTAAATATATTTCACTGCTTGCACAAGACTCTCTAATAATTCTTTCCTGCTTCC
The DNA here is from genome assembly GCF_000708025.1 of Charadrius vociferus. Classification (NCBI taxonomy): domain Eukaryota; kingdom Metazoa; phylum Chordata; class Aves; order Charadriiformes; family Charadriidae; genus Charadrius; species Charadrius vociferus. The sequence goes on along the minus strand of NW_009648878.1, from coordinate 230,026 downwards.
AAGACCAAAGAGACTATTTTAAATTATAGATTATTTTAAATTTGAATACTATTTTAACCTGTTAAGAATAAAGATTATACTTCTACTCTTTGACCTTACCACATCAAAATCCTAATAGTTTTTGCAGATGAGTGAGGAGTGGAACACATTAATCCAACTGGAACTAAGGTTGATTTATATATTTGGGAAGAATTTGGAAAAAAAAGTAAATTTGATGATCTTAATGTCTGACAACACGTTTTCTGGAAACTTTGAATATATTTCAGTCTTCTCTGATAAAGAAATGATATAGTGATATCAGTTATGACACTGTACTACTGTAAAGAGATGCTAGCTTAAAATGATCTATTTCTTTACATACTTTTTTTTGTTTGTTTGAGAATTTGAGGTTTTCTCATTCTTCTTTTTCCATTAGATATACTAATGCAATGAAGAATTAGGAGTGTGCTTTTATCCAGGACCAAACTCCATCTGCCTTGATGTTCATGATGCAGTAATGTTGATAAATAGTTAACTCCCAAGTTTCTTGGGGCTTAAGTGTTCATTAAATACTTTGACAGAAAAAGAAGCAATTAGTCTATGTCTCATTACATAAGTCTACCATTAATGAAGGTAAGCTTTTCCTTAGGACTTCCACACTACACTACATCAGTCACAAATTTCCGTTGCTTTTCAATTCTTCTATTACGCTTTTCTCTAATTAATGTAGAAATGCTGCACAACAGATTGTCACTATCCAAAATTGAGGATGTCGGGTGCCAAACACTGGACAGAGGTATACTTTATTAAAAAAAAACCAAACATAAACCAACCAAAACAGTACATCTGCCCTAGTTCCTTTATCAAACACATTTATGATTTCATCAAAACACTGTATCACATTGTTGATTCTGGCCCAAGCTCCCAAAAGCTACGCTGAATGGCATAGATTATGATAGGCTTGGTCTGTAGGCAGAGATAGTACATATTTAATTAGACCAACTCAGAGTTGGGGAAAAAAGATGAGTTTTCAAATACTCAAGCTTATCTTCAATTATCCTTTCATTTTGCCATGGATGAAAGTTAGACCTGAAGTTAAAAGGGTCATCCCATGAAGCATTTTTGAATACCAATGTAAGTAAAGCTGTTTCCTTAGTCCTCTGGCCCATACCCAAAAGTTACAGATTTGTCAGGGAACTTCATTAAAACTGTTAAACAATGCCAAGGAAAACAGAAACCCAACCAACTCACCCAAGTTTTTCCTGCTTCTATCATACATGCACATCCAGCTACTTTGTGCTGATTTAACCAAAGAGTGTACACAGTACCTGTAACATCTACTTTAACTGGGTTCTAAATGTTACCTCAGACAATATCCAGACAAGAACCAGCCTAACATCCCTTAAAATGGTTTATGCACTGTTATTCAAAGCCCGGGGGGCTCCACTCTCTACCTTATCCTAATTGTAACAGCTATGCTTATTTAAGGAAAAGAAACAATATCACCACGAAAACAACTTTAATTTCTGTCCATGTCTTTAAATGTTTGCACATGCACGCCACTTTCTGTTTCGAATATCCGTGCATACAGATACTACCCTGATATCCAATTCCCTTTAAGCACTGAAATACATATTTCTTTTATTTCAACTTCCCTTTTATTACCTCCTCTTCATTTTTATGAAAAGATGAAGCTCTACTTAAGAAACAGACTTTTAAGAGAACTATCGTCCATCGAAACTGTACAAGGGATGCAGAAGTTAAACTGAAAAATGTACAGAGAAGCAGACGCGCAGGCTGATCTGTGCTGCTTTTGTAATGTTTGACACTAACCTGTCACAGACTGACCCAATAAGCTTTCATACCAAGCAGGCAGGTCACATATGATAAAAGGTTTCCATGTCTGCAATGGTAAATAAGCTCACTTACAGGATGGTGACCTTGGTCAGCTTCTTACTAACTATATTCACTGAGTTCAGACAACTCAAAACAAATCTCCAGGCACTCTGCTGTCTCACAGCGAGAATCAAAAAGGGCAAAACCGCAATCAAAGTGGCAGCCGAGGTCCTCAGCGGGGGTTTACTCCAGGCCCCCGCAGAGCCCTGAGCAGAAGCCCCAGCAGGTGCTACAGGCATCCCACAGGCTGGCAGCGCGGGGCCGGCAGCAGTGGGGATGAAGACGCGGCGCCGATGGTGGAGACAGCCCACAGCCAGAGCGGCACGGCGGGTGAAGAGAAACCACCCGGCACAAGTTTCTTAAAGGTCTGCGTTACACAGAGCTGGGGCGTAAACTTAATAAGCAGCGGCACGCGTGCCATCACACCACCGTTCCTGCGACACACGGGTTGGTGTGCAGCCTCTGCTACCCATCCCTTCCCAGAAAAGTCACTGCACCCAGGAAAATGCTCCAGGAAAAATGAGAAATGCAGAAAGAACTGACTGACCTGTCGCATGGAGTATAATTATCCCTAGATAACAGAGCTACATTTGTTTAGATGGGGGGAAATACAGTTACAAATCATAATACATGTGATATTTCAGCATTTTAAAACAGAAAAGACCATCTCTATTGATCAAAAAAATTAGAATGTTGCCTGAACAGGCAAATTACACTGCAAAATGCATGGAAACTTTCATCAAAGCTTATATTTTAAACTCTCCATATAGATATAACCTCAGGAATAAAATGATGCAGTTCAAACATACAGATATGTTAAGAAACGTGCCAATTTACAATATCTAAGGCTTCCTTAGAATATGAAGCCTCCATTGTCATTGCTCATCGCTGCAAATACCGAGACTAGTTAGGTGCTAGCTAGACCATGACCTTATAAAATGGATACTATGGGAAGACCTTTTTTCGTTACAGGTCCTGTTTTCTAATCGCTCCTGTCACACAACATGTAAACCAGCTCCCAAGACTTCTATACAAACAAAAATATAAAACATGCTTAAAACACACCACTCTTCAAAATGCCCTTTTAAAAATCACAGGTTTGACTATATGATAATGTTGTTATTTGTCCACTGCCTGATTCACACCTGCATTCTGATACAACTTTGTCAAACAGAAAATCCTCTGTTTAGCACTTCATGCTCAGACACGAATTCACTTTGAATCAATTTCTAAAAAATAAGAATGGAAAGTTTGGCCCAAATACAGAGATTTGCAGGTTACTGACTAAGTAGCTGCCTAAATGCTACTTAATGCTATGTGATGGATTTCAGAAATGTATGTGTGTTTATTAAAAAAAGAGAGAAAGAGAGAGAGAGAGATGGCCAGCAGATGTTTCTTCAGTGTTAGGCTATTCATGGTATAATGCACACTCATACCAAACTTCAGTAAATAATACCAGATTAGTATATAAAGGAAAACTTACTGCTGCTCTTGTGGCACTCGAGAAAAAAAAAAAAAAATCCTATTCAAAATCATATGTCCAAAAGGAAAGTAAAGTTGACTGAAAGCTATTTTTCAGTTTATACAAAGTTATATAAAAGTAAGATGCTTATACTGCAGAGGTCTGCTACCCTGCTAAAAGAACTACTCACTACTTTCCCTGTGTATATACCTAGTGGTTCTTAAGACCCTGGCTTAACACAAAGGCTGTTTCAGGGTCTTGCTTTGTCTTCTGTTAAGCCATCAATATCGCTTGGGATACTCTAATAAATTAATGTAGTCAGCAGCATGAGTTAAATAGTGCCCACCAACCCCATGCTTGTACTCTACATCTAGAACAGATGAAGTTGCATTAAACTAAAAAGAAGGGGGAAAAAAGTCTCATTCAAATGCACCCTGAAATGCTGAATTTTAAACGTTGGATTTAAAAAAAAACCCACATGTTGGGTGAGATTATTCACCACATCTCTAAGCTCAGTAGCACATGAGAGACAGTCCAGAAGGTTGAGGAAGGTTGCTTCAGGCTTTGCTCCTGGCAAAGCACGAGTGGTAACTTAAACCTGGCAGCAAACCTACGTTGCCTGTCCTTCCCCAGAGCCTCCGCCTGACGCTGCAGGCTTGCTTTATCTACATCATGCCTGCATCCAGCCTTATCATGCTTCCTAAGACCTATCTTGAAAAAAAATCCTTGGAAAGAAGATGCCTTCCAGTGCCTCTCTGGTTTAGACAGCCTGGGAAGGACTACAGTGAAGATCTCACCGTACATACAGGAGGCAGGGTCCTGGTCCACTCACCATAGTTTAACAAACTGCTGTTTCCAGATGAATACAGCAATCGCGTACGCTCTCAGCCTTCTGAATATGTGAAGTACCACCCTGAACTCAAATTATCACAAGTTACTGGAGTTGTGGGAACTACCCTGACAAACATAATAACCTGTAAGTTCACAGAAACTTGTCCAGAAGCAAGAGCTCCATTTCAAAACTGAATTAAAACCTGTATTCCCACTCTTCATCATTAACTTTTTATAAACAACTGCTTTGACTAAACAAAGGCATGACATCAAGCTTCATAAGGTTTTGGTAGGAAAACTCAGTTTGGTTTTTTACAAAACAATTAGCGCCAACTGCATTTTGCCCCATTCGCCCTCTTAATTAAATTCTTCTTTCATCCCTCACACTGCCCAGTTTCTTCTTCCCTTTCCTCCTCCAACTCTGCATGTCATTACCTTCCGCTACTCTGATACACGTAAGTATTCAGTTACCCATTTTTCTTCTTTTCCTAACATCTAGATTTACTGTTCAACTGCCTCATTGCTGTCTCTGTTAGATGTCCTCTCCTCTTTAATTTGTTTTGTACAGCTATCACTGCCTCCAAACACAGAGTTTTGAGACTCTGTGTAAGAAGACTGCCGCCTTCTTACTTTTTCAGCTTTTTCAGCTTTCCAAGGTGTTTCTCTGCACTACGCATAACAGGTGCAAGAGAGTGACAATTCTTTTTGTTAGTGGTCTACTGACCTGAGTTTTGGAAGAACTGTGACACCTCTGACATCAATAATTTAAAATATTATTAAAATTTCTTTGAATAAAAAAAAATATTTTTTATTCCTGATATGCACTGAAACCTATCCAGTCCCTCTGAAAAATCTTTAGAACTGAAACAGTGTTTAAAAACTGCTTTCTAAGAGAGACACTCCTACTATTTCATAATTCCTTTGGTTTTTTGTAATGTAAGTTATGGAGCTGAGTAAGATTTCTTCAGGGACAACATGGATTAATAATAGATGCAGAGGAAGAGCAGAGTTGGTGAGTGCACTCACACCCTCCTAAGCCTCACTAGATGTGAAAGTGTTCCTAAACAGTGTATTCTGGAATGCTGACATGACTCCATACACTACAGGCTCATTTAAAAAGCCAGATTTTAAAGCATTTATACTACTGCTACCAAAATGTCTGTTACATTTTAAGCACTTCCAACACAACTTCAATTCCAAAAGTTCACAAGATGTGATCTACAGCACACGTAGAGTTTGCAGCTGGACAATTAATAAAAGAGTTGTTAACTATGGTGCAGGAATTTTGGTGGGATGGGGGGGCTTTACAGCTTGCATGAGGGCTGCTTAGTACTTTAGAAACCAACAGGAGTAGTATGGACCTTCTTCATGGGAAGATGTGATATCCTGGGTAAAATAACACTAGATTTCATTTAGCTTTCTGGTATATATACTGAAGTCTGCAGTATATGATGCAGCACACTGCATTTGCTAAACTTTTAAATATGTGTAAGCCCAAATACGCTCCTGCGCAGAACAGATAGCAAGCCTGGATGTTTCTTGATTCTACCCTGCTTCAAGCACTACCAGGATTTCTGTGCTGACAACAGATAAGATGTTCTAGAGTAAAATAACTCCCATTATAACTTATTTTGCATTAAAAGTAAGTGTAGTGCTCCAGAAATATTCACAATTTGTCTCTGAAGAAAAACAAGAAAAATGCAGCTTTTGGGATGGAATAAGAAAAAGTGAAAAATATTTTCTCTTTCCTGTAGTTTAAATTTGGTTTGATGACCAGAATTTTCACCTTTCTTCCTTCTGAGGAGGTACTCTGTTTCTTTTCTCTGGCCACTTTGTTTCACTTTACACAACCAGTTATTCTCCTGACTGGCAATAGAGCAGAGCACTCAAGGTGGAACACAAGGCAGATGAAGTTAAAATACATGGCGTGTATTTTCAGGTTTGTAAAAAGAAAAAAAAAAAAAAAAAGCTATAAATTAGATCATAAAATCCAAGGTCACATATAAGGAATAGCAAAATTAAAGTGAATTCAAGTATTTGAAAGCATTCAAGTTTATCTCTATTTCTTTCTACTAAAATTATCTGACCACTATAGTAAATTGAAGTAGCTGAGTTAATTCAGGTGATTGATTATTCAATACTCACAGTACAAAAATTAATATAATTTATCTCTTTCTGCATAAGATTACATAAGAAACTGCATTCAAGTTATATTATTATACTGTATAGAAGTGCACAAACACAAACACACACCTTCAAGTAAACTCACACCCAGCAGCTCTTCAGCTTATGAGGTCACCAATGGCTTATGAGGTCAACATGGTACAAGCTAAAGCAAAGCCAACTAGCTAAGCAACACTGCAAATAATTTCCAATAGTCTCCTATCTTTTCCATCTTCCTGTACAAATGTCATTGGATCAGAAGAGAAAACTGTTCACAAAAATACATCTTTGCCCACAGAAGTATGATTCATAATACAAGGAACCTGTAGAAGTTAGGTTCAAATTAATTTGTGTATACCATTTTGAAATAGTGTCTATGCAATCCTCATTCACAGGACTTACTAGTGTACTCTTCTGGTTTTGTATAGTTACATGTATTCATCAAGTATATATATTGCTGGTTTAAATGCATTTAAACTCCTTTGAACAAATAACCTGGCTAATTATACCAAGTTTTTTAAGTGTAGCTTTCAAGAAGTAGTCATAAGGGATTAACATTCTTAAATTCATGAACATAATTATTTTTAAGTTACGGATAAATAACTTTTCCTTAAGCAGTGATCTCTTCTTAGTGTTATTTTAGATATTTCAACTAACCACTGTCAGAGTCTGATTATGCATCTTATCAAAAAAAATGATTGATGATAGAACAAATTACGCATATGCTGATATACACTGCAAGGAACAGCTTGATAAGAATATTACTTATAGCCTATAGTTCCCCCATGCAGCCTTACTGAAAAGCTGAAGAAACCATCAGAAAGCTTGTACATGTGTGCATGCAGATGTGTAGACACAAATAGCCTACGTATACTTTAAACATTGCACAATTAAACTTGTGCTTCACTCAGACTACTTAACAGAAAACTTAATAGCAGCAGATATGAGCAGTGTAAGTCAAGCTATTCAGAGCACATATCCAAGTCCCTACATTCAAAATGAGAATGTTACAAGGTTAGATGTGTAACGTTGAATATATTTAATTTCAGCGATTGGGCGACTCAAGAAATGACATGTGACAGTAAGGATTACACTGTATTTCTGTACTTTGGCAGTATGTAAGTTAGGCAGTGTGACAACACAGTGTAATTATCTATATTCTGATCAGACATAGCTTTAAAAATATCAACATTTCTGACTGTATAGAGAAAATTGTGTATTGGCAGTTTCAGGCAATTAACACAATCCTGTGTTGGATATTAAAATCAAACATTAGAATGTATAGCTATATCTGAAGGTATCTTAGTAATTTTCTCCCTAGTCATTCAGTAATTTGACATAATCATTGCTAAGGTTATTAAAAACAAACAAAAACCTCACTGACTGTATTTATTCCAGTATAATTTTAGAAGAAAAAATGCTTGCCATAAATAATTGTATAAGGGCATGAAAGGGCAGGCACTGCCTCTTTAGAACTCTGTAATTTCTTTTTCAGAGGTTGAATTTCCTAAATTCAGAGGCCTGCACTTTGAACCAGTCATGTGAACAGATCTAGTCTCTTGACTTATAGTTTTTTGATATATAAGAAAAATTTTGGGCTGGAGGGTGAACCAGATTTCACATAAAAGAAAGAGCTAAGGGGAATATAGTAAGCACAAAGTTGTGATTTTGGAAAGAAATGTTAGAGGACTGGAAGCGCAATAGAAAAATAACAGTAGGTTCTTGAAGATAAATATGAAAATAAACCACAGCAAGGAGGACCAGCCCATGGCACAGTCCAAGAGAAGCCGTTCATGGTATCACTACACAGATTCACTCAGGAGGTTTGACTGAAGTAGTTGAAGTCAAGAGAAGTCACTCCACTGACAACAGCAGGCTTCATTCAGGCCACTACATGCAGTCCTTCTGATCCTTCTTCCTTTCATCTTGGCTGAGAATCCTTCCCATTTCACTGAACAGTACCATTTCCCATTTCTCTAAGAATCTGTGTCTGTACCCACCCCCCAGAGGTTGTTTTTTTTTAACAGTGACATCTATGCCTGCCTCAAACCAATAAAATTTATAGATCCTCTGCACCCTTCTGATGAAGGTGCACAAGTCCATGGGACCTGATGGGATACATCTGCGGGTCCTAAGGGAACTGGCAGATGAAGTCACTAAGCCATTATCCATCATATTTGAGAAGTTGTGGCAGTCTGGTGAGGTTCCTGACAACTGGAAAAGGGGAAACATAACCCCTAGTTTCAAAAAGAGAAATAAGGAAGACCCAGAGAACTACAGGCCCGTCAGTCTCACCTCTATGCTTGGCAAGATCATGGAGCAGATCCTCCCAGAAACTCTGCTGAGGCACATAGAAAACAAGGAGGTGATTGGTGACAGCCAGCATGGCTTCACCAAGGGCAAGTCATGCCTGACAAATTTGATGGCCTTCTGCGAAGGGGTTACAGCGGCAGTGGACAAGGGAAGATTAACTGATATCATCTACCTGGACTTGTGCAAAGCGTTTGACACTGTCCCACACGATATCCTGGCCTCTAAATTGAAGAGACATGGATTCAACAAATGGACCACTCGATGGATAAGGAACTGGCTGGACAGTCACACTCAAAGAGTTGCAGTCAATGGCTCGATGTCCAAGTGGAGAAAAGTAACAAGTGGCGTTCCTCAGGGGTCGGTACTGGGACCTGTATTAGTCAACATTTTTGTTGCAGACATGGACAGTGGGATCAAGTGTACCCTCAGCAAGTTTGCCGATGATACCAAGCTGTTTGGCGAGGTAGACACGCTGGAGGGGAGGGATGCCATCCAGAGGGACCTGGACAGGCTGGAGAGGTGGGCCCAAGCCAACCTCATGAAGTTCAACAAGGCCAAGTGCAAGGTCCTACATCTGCCTGGGTGTGCTGATTGACCAGAAGCTCAGCATGAGTTAGCAATGTGCAATCACAGCCCAGGTGGCCAACCGTATCCTGAACTGCATCAGAAGAAGTGTGGCCAGCAGGTCAAGGGAGGTGACTCTGCCCCTCTACTCCGCTCTGGTGAGACCCCACCTGGAGTACTGCATCCACCTCTGGAGTCCCCAACATAAGAAATACATGGACCTGTTGGAGCGTGTCCAGAGGAGAGACATGAGGATGATCCGAGGGCTGAAGCACCTCTCCTATGAGGACAGGCTGAAAGAGTTGGGGCTGTTCAGCCTGGAGAAGAGAAGGCTCTGGGGAGATCTTATTGTGGCCTTCCAGTACCTAAAGGGGGCCTACAGGAGAGCTGGGGAAGGACTTTTTACTAGGGCATGTAGTGACAGGACGAGAGGGAATGGCTTTAAACTGGAAGAGGGCAGGTTTAGATTAAACATTAGGAAGAAGTTTTTCACTATGAAGGTGTTGAGGTACTGGCACAGGTTGCCCAGGGAGGTTGTTGAGGCCCCATCCCTGGAGGTGTTCAACTCCAGGCTGGATGTGACCTTGGGCAACCTGGTCTAGTGGGAGGTGTCCCTGTCCACGGCAGGGGGGTTGGAACTCGACGATCTTCAAGGTCCTTTCCAACCTAAACCATTCCATGACTCTATGGTTCTGTAATGGGCAGGAGCAAAGCCCATCGAATATATTAGTGTTAATGGGAAGGCAGCGGATTGAGGAGAGGCTTGAGAACTTTGAGACCATTAGAGTAATAGCAAGCAGTGAAAACAGATTTACAAAGCCAAAACATAAGGGAAATTATTTACTTTTGCTTTTTTAAGTTGTGCATAGGGAATATGAAGCTTTTTCATGCAAATTATTTACAGCCCAAATATAGGATAAGGCACATTAAACATTGCAGCACAGGTCCAAATTTCATTATCTAGCTTTCAGACCTCATGGCTAGTCAGAATATCTGCAAAGAGAACATTTTAAAAGCAAACTCTGCCCTCATGGAGCCTGCCATTACTGGATTTAAGTATTTACTATGCTTTGAACTAGTGCTTTACAATTTTTTTCTGGTGTTTATGCAACAATGTTGACAAGCGTTTCTGGAGAGACTAAAACATTATTACACTATGTTGGCCAAATGTTTGAAAGCAAGAAATCTCCTATTGCTTCAATTTCCTTCAAATACTTAATATTTTCCTTTGGGGAAGTAACTTATGTTTTATCATAATGATTTCTATTTGCTTCTGGAGCATGAGTCATGCTCTTCAATTATTTTCAGTTGATTGTGTAATTATTAGTGAGCATGGGGTTTGGCTAGTCTTTATTCAGTTTGGGGTTTTTTAATAAGAATTTCTGCTTACCTTCAGGTGAAGTACCTGGCTTTTGAGAAAACACAGAGCTTATTTTACTCTTCTTGCTGCTGTTGCTGTTGACAGACAAGGTGGACTGAATTTTTCTGTGCATTTTTTCTGAAACAGGAGCCGAAAGTTTTCTGTTGTCCGAAGGCACGTTCTTGACCCCGTTGTGAATTCCACTTCCATTACTCAGACCCGCGTGGCCGTTTTGGATTTTGCCGCTTTCTTCCTCACCCCTTTCCAGTGCTGAAGTATTCGGCTGAGGCAAACGTTGAGGTTGTGCTTAAAATTAAAGAAAGAAAGGGTTAATTTAAATTGTAAATTGGTAACTGAACACTTCAGGCTAGACTGGGAAAGCAACCTTCATTGATCAAAGAATAGATGGAAAAGTTAACATTCGCCTATCAAAAAAAAAAAGGCAAAAAATATCTCTAGATTAAAAATAATTATTAGGTGTTCAGAAAGCACCTCATGTCTGTATGAGGCCTAGATTCCCTCTTCATCACTGCATGGAAAGGTTCACAATTCTCTGTGGATTAGACAGAGAGAATAAGGCAAGTAAGGTGAAGAAGGAAAAAATCAGGAACGGGAGAAAAAGCAGCAAAACTGAGATAAACTTGAGTCAAGGGAGCCAAATGGGGGGAAATGTAACAGAAGGAGAGAAAAAGGCCGGGAAGAGAAGATAAAGACTGCAGTAACACCAGTGAAGCTGCTGCTGCCAGTCTTCAGAAAATAACCTTAGTGACAAGGTAGGGGCCCCCAGACAATGAGCCACCACAGACCAGTATATTAGAGAAGAATAGGAATATCCAGGTAAATAACAACAGTTTGAGCTTAAATTCATAAAGATTGTGGATTGCTGAGAAGAACAAAACCAATCAAAATCTGGTTTTGTGGAGGAGATGAACTAGTAGGCAGAAGGAACGTGTGTTCAAACACCACACAGCCGTGGCAGGCCAGAGGCCCCCCCACCATATTCCTCAATTCAGAATCACAATTTTAAAAATGGCTGTAATGGGCCACTTAGGGCTTTAACGGCAACAAACCAAAATCTACACAGGAAAAGAAATGCAAAACCTGTTAAGGCAGGAATCTGCAGTGGCCTGTTTAAGACTCCAAAAGTACATTTTAATGAAACAGCACGAAACTTGACCATTCTTTGTTGAGCTACTGTCTCATAAAGGAGCATATTTTTTATGACATGGAAAATACATTGCCTATGTATTTAAAATCTGTATTGAAACAAAAGAAAAGATGCAGGATTATTTTTTTTATGTAAAGCTTTGTAATAAAAAAAATAAAGTAGCTTCCAATTAAAGATTCTTATGCAGAAAAAAGTGCAGACTTTGTTCGAAGACTAATTAAACTAGACACATAGTAACACAACAAGATTTCATAATCAAAAAGCATCAGCCCAATCACCTCTCCTAATCAAAACACTACTGTATCATACTTGGACATAAAGAGGTTTTCAGACAATCCAATCTTCAACTATTTATAAATCTAATATCAGGGAAAAAGCCCAGATTCTACTGAATACTCAACTGAAGAGAGATTAGAAAATGCCAGCAGTAAAGAAAAACAATGCTGCAGGTCATTCTCTTTTCAGATGATTCACATCCATTTTCAGATGATTTCACAGAATTACTTCGTATGTAGATTACACTGTGTCCAAGATAACAATATGTATAGATAATTACAGTTAGCTTCCTCTAAAAGAAACATCTCCACTGATCAATTCAGTGACCGAACTTTTGGACAAATACTACTGGGACACCCAGACACATGCTTTGTAAAAAGACTCTCAGTTCTGAATTTGCCTAACAAACCCTCCATTCTTCCCTTTTGTCAAGGACATTGATACCATTCTCAAATTGCTTCCTCCAACTATCATAAACTTGTCCAGATTAAACTTCAGAGAAATATTAAACTTTAACTCCTGGTCACATTCACAGGCAAAAAGAGATACTTTTCATAATAGTTTAAATATGAACTGGTTTGTTTTTTCTTGCCATTTGATTTTTTCTAGTCACAGCAACTAAGATTTTAAGAAGATACCCTGGACTACCACATCTATATAGGTCAGAGTAACCCTGATTGAGCCTACTTTATGAAAGTGATAATCTTGCGTTGCAGGAAAGGGAGGGCTGGGGGAAACATTCACGCTTTAGTCTCCCCAAAGATGTTGCAGGGAAGATAAAGATCATTCCCTTCCATCACCAGCAGTTACTGCTCATTAACCTCCAAGCCACCAGAGCAGGAGCACAACACTATATGACAACTGAGCATCTAAATATTGCCCAAAAAGTTTTTGGTAGTAATACAGAAACAGCTTCTCCTTTCAATTTTGTATTAGTGCTTGCAAAACCTATGCATATGCATAAGCAAGGCACTTTCTGCACTCTGGAATTCCATTTGTAGCATATATTCTGCTAACATTTCCAGACTACCATAAAAGCCCCAAACCAAGTTTTTAGGGAGTTTTCTCCTACCCGAAACATGGTTCTTTAAAAGTATACTACAAGGAACCCTTTGTGTAGGACATCTTTCCACATCTGTGCAAATGAAATTTTGTTAAAAAACTAATCAAATCCTTCCATTTTAAAAATAGCCAATGTAGATCTAAGTACAGTCAAAAATAAAATCTTTAGTAGACACAGGAATCAAAATTTTTACTCTCTAACGTTCAGTGTTCATACCCATAGCTCCCCATAGCTTTATTTTCATTATCCCACTCAAATGTCAATTGTACTGTTAAGAACAGTGTTTTTCACGTTCTGTGTAGCAATGTTTCCTCACATTGAGCCACTGTCTACAATTCCCAAAAGTGGAGTGGTGCAGTTGCACCAATAACATAGAATTACTGGGGAGGAGTTAACCTTCCTCAATAAATAAAAGCAACAGACTATACTAAAAATTCTGTATGTCTGGACACGCAAGTTTCTAAAACTGACAGTTATGACCTTTTCCAAGCCAGCTAAATTGGTGGTGGCAGCTTACAATTGTTTGCATATTTTTGGTGCTTTGCTACAATACAGTAACTTGGCAAATTATCCAAAATTCCAGCTTCAAAATTAGGTGTGTTTCTGTTAAACTGTGGGTGAATAGGAAGTCTTGGGGAATCTAAACAGTCATTTGTGTTTGCTTTAATTATTATTTTTACTAAGGGTTTTTTGGGGAAGGGGGTAGGTTTTGGTTTTGTGGCTGGTTTTTTGTTTGTTTTTGTTTTGCTTTTTTTTAATAATCCTGTTCCCAAAGTACTCTTACTTCAGTCTTTTAGCATTAACATACAACTTTTTAGCTGACTGGCTTTACAGTATTCATATGTGATACGCAGGTCAAATCAAAATGGAATAAAACCCCAAATGGATTAGTTATCTCAATTTAAATTTATTTTAACTTTATTGATAATTTTGCACTAGGGAGACTTGAATCTTATGGTTAAAACACACTTGAAACCAATTAGGAACCATATGACCGCATTCTAGCATAAAGAACAAAAGCAATTGACAGTTCCAAGATTAAGCCACAACCACTCAGTTTAAAACAGAAATATTTTTACCTTATTTTTTAAAGGTTGTGTATATCTTAAAAAAAAAGGTGTAATATGGGGAACGACACAATGCTTCTTAAAACACAGTGATACCCAGGGACTCTCACTCTCTCTTTAATGATCCACTGCTCTCATTCAGCTGTCTTTCTTTTTTCAAATCTTTACATATGTGACAGCTCTCAAAAGTAGACCATAGACCATCTGGCATTTTCAGAGGTGTAACTTGTGCAAATTCAGCTCTACTGGGAACACAATGCTATCTTCTGCCTGCGTTATAAAAGATACAATAGAATGTAGAACTTATGAGTTGTTTTGAATTATTCATTTTTTGCCTGTATATTCAAGAAATTTTACAAACTCTGCATTTTGTACTACATAATCACATGCGTTAAAGGTACAAAGAAACTTTTTGACACCTCTTTTCTACAGAAAGATGGCATTTTGTTTGATATGTGAACATTCAGCGCCTGTTATATCATTCTAAACAGGCCGTGTGCTGCTACAAAAGATCCCATTTTACACTCTATGTATGAGCAAAAATTTTATTCTTGATATTCAGTAACTAATGCAATACACATCAAAATTTCAAATATGAGTTGGATGAACATTCAGCATCTTCAAATCAGGATGGCACTGGTCACTTACTATATGCTAGAGATTTAAAAAAAAAAAAATAAAAAATCATTCCTCACACAACATAGAAATATTGTCATTTCAAACATCCACAATGAATAGTTTCAAATGTCCTAAGAAATACTGTGCTTTTTAGGTTAATATGTTTTTAATCTTTAGCAAAACCAGTAGATTTAAGTCAATATTTTATACAGTGCTAACACTAGTGGATTTTCAATAAGAATGATAAATATTGGATTAATGATTCAATAGACTGAATCTTTTTTGATAGAAAACTAGCAGATAATGTAGCTAGTAATAACTATACATGAATCTGCTGCCTGTGGAAAAGCAATAAAAAGCCAATATATTGCTATAGCATATAATCTATTAGCGTGTTTCACTGCTTCCTTGTCATTGGTTTCCTTGCAAAGTGGGCCTTAATACAATAACTTCTGCTGCTATTTAACTGACTTTACATAATAATTTAATTGTGAGGTTACTATCTGGTGAATAAATGTTCAAGTACTAAACATTTACTATGATTTTGATGGTTTTGAAGTAACTATGCCCATTCTCATTCAGACTGTAAAATCCTTAGCGCAGTTTAAATGAATACGCATGCATATATGCACACTGACAATACATTGTTTACACCTTGCAAAATAACAGCTATTCTTCAGAGAAAAATCCTGATGGATGCATTTAACAGAAAAATGTATGTCAACACAGGGAAACTATCAACCAAAAGAGGACAGTATAAGCTATCATTAGGGATTTTAGACAAAACACAAAACAAATATACACGGTATACAGTCTCCTCGGAGTCAAAGTGAATCAAAAGAAAACATCAGGAGGGAGAGAAGAACTGAGACAGCTAATTAGTAGCCTAATCACACCAAAAGCAATTCCAAGGCAGCTGATCCAGATGTCCGTGGAGTTTGCTAGGCTGGCCAACGCCACCAATAGAAAAAATACTCCCCGGTTTGCAGCCAGGGTCATCTGACTGCATACCCAGAGAGCTAAGAACACTCTTTTTCTTCATTTATGACACAATAGCTTATGACATCAGATCAGACCACAGAAGCCATATTTTTGCAGGTGGACTAGGGAGGAATCAAATGCACAACTCCTGGGTGTAAAAAAATGTAACTTTTAGTATTTTCAAATCTTGAGAAAATAGAAAATATAATTTCATTTGAAAATATCAACACTTCTCCACCTCCCAAAACAGCTGCAACCACCATAAGAGGATCGGGTCTTCTTAGGAAATACAGAGGTCCTGCTTGGGTCCATTAATGCTGAAAGCCAAGATCTACGTGCTAATTTGTGCTGGGAAAACTGTTTGATCTCAGTGGTAGCTGCTCCTACTCCCTTCTACGTGGATCACACAGAAGGGACTACATACAAGGGAGGTAAGAATTGGGCCTCTGTTTTTTATCAATGCTTCTTCGTAACACTAAGCTTGAGGGGAAAAATAAAGCAGATGACAGATAGTCATGGATTGCACAATAAAACCCGGGGCTGCCTGGATTCTAGAGTAAAATTAAGGTGATTCCAAATTGATTTTGGAAAAGACATAAATTCCCAAGACATAAAAGGCAACATTTCCAACTGACTAGCAAAAAACCTTACCTTTTCAAAAATATTACAAATTGTATGCATTCATATGCTCAATAAGCATAAAATTTCAGTGAAGCTGGGAGAACTCAAATATCTTAATCTCTCTCCCTCCCCACTTTTCTAACTAAAATCCTGACTAGTCTCTACATGGATCTTCAAACTACATCAATAGTTTTCTCTGCCTAGCTATCCAGAATATTAACATTCAGATTACAAGATGTACCTCTGAGTCAACCTGTGAAGTGGCTTTTGTCAGCAATTATTTTTGAATATTTTCTAGGACATAAATAGCATATACTGCAGCTTCCATATCACAGAAGGCATACATTAACTAAATAACAAGGTACCATCAAGGTACAATCTATCTTTTAAAATCAA
Organism: Charadrius vociferus; assembly: GCF_000708025.1. NCBI lineage: Eukaryota > Metazoa > Chordata > Aves > Charadriiformes > Charadriidae > Charadrius > Charadrius vociferus. The sequence continues at coordinate 213,268 of NW_009648878.1, read as the reverse complement.
TTTTTTACACTGAATTTTTTATACCATGCTGACTTTACAAGGAAAACAAAGTACCAACTAACAGCATCAACCACCTTTTCAGAATTGCTTCTTCTAAGACATGAGGACATCTTCAAAATGAATACAATATATTATTATGAAACAGGATGTCCTTTGTAATGAAAATACTGTAGTAAAATTGCTGGTACGAGTTTTACAGGACCCACACTGAGAACATTTTGTTAAAATACGTCTGAGAACACATCCAGGGAACACCAGGTGTAACAGAAATGGGGCTGGCAGGGGACAAAGGGAAAAGACATTTTATCCTGTCAGCTCTCAGTCGGTGAAGGGCTGACAAGAATGGCAAACGCATGTCTGCATGTGTGTTTATGGGTTGAGAAGGCGACACAAGTGCGCGAGAAGGTGCCAAAAGTACTCTTAAATCTCTGCAAAGACACCTGCAGTGCCTTCCTTTGGAAGCACTGCAGGACCTTACACACTGTTTGAAGGGTTGCAGGAATTGTATAAAGATGTCTTTGACGTACCCAGAAAGCAGCAGTTACCACAGGGAAGCATGAAAAGGGCTGGTAGCCAGAGGTTTACAAAGTTGATAGGCATTCCCCACTGAAAATGTGAATTTCTCTATTTACAAATCCTCTTTCCTGACATGTTTTTTCCCTGGCGTGACTTTGTGCAAACCCTGAACATTTTTAATTACCTATCTTTTAACAACGAACTCAAAATCCAAATATCCTTGTGTCTTCAAATTACCATTAGATTACCAGTAAATTCTCCTTCGTTATCATACACAAATCTTGCAATCATTAGCAATGTTTTTTGTGAGACTGCAAATATTGGCATCTATGATAAACTTTGAAGATGCTTTGAAAATTCTTGCTAGATCACAATATAGTTAGAAATAAAATGATCCACATAATGCAATGATTATTAAATCACATCTACATCAAGCGGCATCTCGTTCCTACTGTAGCATGCAGTTTTTCATTTCTTGAGAAAAAACAGCAGTAGCTCGCCATGAAAAATCCAAGAGAAGAGCCAAACACAAAACAGGACATTGTAGGTAACAGGCACTCAGACACGTGGGGAATAAATTTCTATATAAAGCTGTGTTCAAAAGTGGGAAATTTCACTCCAAGATTTCCACTTGCAACATTTATCTATCCATTTTTCTCCTCATACATTCGGCTAGAGGACTGGGAAAGAACCGTAGTCTATTTGTTCTTATGTTTCATAGCATTACAACTAGAGCAGTAGCAACCACTGCACAGGCATGTGCGATGGCAGGTTAACTCATAGTCACCATTCCAACGTTTCATGGTGTTTTACACATTAATCAATCACTTGTGAAGGTTATTTTTTTCTTTTTATTTAAGGTAAAATGTCTAGTTATTTCTTCCTATGTTTTCTGCATAGGCAACTTATTAAGAAGCATAACGATCTACTTGATTTTTGTCGTGGTTGTTGTTGTTCTATTGTTAAATCTTTCTTTATAATGCACCATGGTTTGTAGAAACTGGATATGAGAAAAAAATAATACAAAAATTAAAATTCAGATAATTGGGCTTTTTGTTAATTTCTGAAGTGCTGAAAGTGACCTATTTCTGAAACACAAATAATCAGTAATTTAGTAAACACGAACACAATCCCCAAAACTATAAAGGATACAAAGGGGTGCCAACCCAATACAATCCCACCTCACCAAAGAACAGAATGCCTAGCTTCTGGAGCTTTAATTTTAAAAGGAAGGTTAATTAACCACTAGACTCCAAAAAGGAATCCAAGCTGTTGGCATGACAATTACAGCAGTTATGCAATTAGTCCCTATTACAACATATGGTTGTACCACTGCATAAAGACACACTGGTGTCCCATGGAACTTAAGACATTAAGTCAAATATTTGGAACAATTTTGATGCCCCACACCATTGTGTTACTTGTTCCCAAATCAAATAATAAACATCAAAGAGAAGCTACAAACAACAGGATACCACTTGCTGGGTATTGCCTCATAAGCGGCACAGCAGGATGTACCAGACAGGAGAGATAACCTCAATGTCATTAACAGCCATAACCTGGGAGAGTGCACAAACAGGTCCTCTTGGCTCCACCACCTCCCACTCCCTTCCTCAAAACCCCAACAGCCACTGACAAACTAGACAATGTTTCACCGCAAGAAAAAACACGGGATGGTGAGGCAAACACCTTCTCAGTCTGGCCCTAGCCATTGGCCTCTGAGTGAGAAAATAATCAAAAGTCAGGTTTATTCTCTACTGATGACATATGCTGAGTTTTCAGATGACAGGATTACAGTGTTCAGTTAAACTCCTACAAATATACACAAAAATGGGCTGTATTTGTTTTAAAAACAACACCAAGGCAAATGCTTGGAATGAACAGTTCCCTTAATGTTCACCCTTGATTCCTAGTCCTCCACTCAGCTGTGACAGAATTTCAGAAGACTCCAAAAAGGGCTCCACCTCACGTGGGAATCCGATGTCCTGCTCTTAGTGCTCTTTTGTGATCTCTATAATTCTAACCAACACCCAATGTTACTATTAACAAAACTAGCAAGATGAAGAAAGAAAAAATAGGAGTAAAAATGGGACAGCAATAAAGAGAGGGTAATGTAAAAAGGTAGGGGGAAAACACACAGAATATCGGTACAAAAAGAGGAATGCATACACTGATATCTGAGTTTCTGACCCCTTTCCTGCACTTATTTTTTCTCTGCTATTCTTTCCAGCAAGCTAGGGCTGATGCTAAGTTTGGCATCAGCTGATCCCAAGTACCAGAAAACCAAAGGAAGCAAGAGAAAGCACAGCTGCAAGGAAAATGGAACAGGAGAAGCAAATGGGGAGTAACCACAAGGAACAGGCTAAAACTTGGGATTTTACATTATTAAAACAATAGTCGGGCAAAAACATCAAAAGAAAAAAGAGCAGATAGCAACCACCCAGAAGAAGACAGCACTGGAGGGAAAGGAGACAGAAAGGGAAAAAAATACATAGTGAGCTGAGCCACTTCAGTCTGTGAGGGCAGAAAAGAGTAGGGAAGAAGAAACAAAAAAAAATCACAAGTAAAATCCCACTAGAGCTGAAGTATTTGCTACAAATTTTACAGTAAGAGAAGAATTAACTAATAAATCACTAGGTGATAAGCAATGAAATAAAACAACGATAAACACATCATACTTAAACAGTGATCCAGCTTTGAAGCAATAGTTCCCCTTCTGCTCGAGGTCAGAAAGGCTGCTGGAGCTGAGGCCAAAAATCAGCCACATTCAGCAATAGCGGCATGATGGAAAATGGAAATTCTGTGTCAGAAAGCAGGATGAGGACTTGAGGTCCACAACAATAACTCTTCGTGACCCAGCTTGTTGTTACTACAGATTGGGTAATTAATAGACTGATCAGCAGGAGAAAAAAAGATGTGGAAATGTAGTAGAGAGTGCAGCAAGTGTCCATCTATTTCCCAATCCTGAAAAAGCAAAGTTTGAGGAGAAAGAGGAGCCACATGTATCTGCATGGACGACATTAAACACACTGAGAAGTGTTAGCCTCTGCTACAGATGTCCTTCAGCTACAGGAATTCCCTCATGGCAAGCAGGATCTAGGAGATGGGCACAGGACCCCCGTCACCGATCCCACCTGGCCACTATGCCCATGGGCTGGATGAGTGGGGCTTCCCCATCCCAAAGCACTCCAGGGACCCGAGGTCACCAAAGGATTTTGAGTCACATACAGAAAGTCCAGGCAAAGCTGCCGTAACCAAAGCTGCCTCTTGGGCTACTTTATGCCACTAACGCACCAGCTTGGCATTAGGGTGACCCAGAAATGACACCTCTTTTTCCTTTTTTGAACTAACTGTTTCGGTGTGGCTTTAAGAAATATGGCACAATCTCACCCAAAATGTTTTTGTGCAATCTGTAAACACTAAATTCTTGAGAACACACCTTGAAAAGTCCTCTTCTCAGAGTTCTTGAAAAAACTAAATTCTCTTTTTTCCTTCCCTAGATTCAAAACTGCAGGCAGCCGTGGACTAAAGGCTGCATCTCTGCGTCAGAGTTCACTGCCCTTTCCCTTCCCCACCCCACAGGCAGTTTAACTTTGTTTTACACAAAAACAGTAGTTTCATATGCTGAAAGGAGAGGCAATGTTATATTTCAGAATGTAAACATTTATCAACTGAGAGATTTGCGTGTTCAATTCAAAGCTGAAGGTGCTTAACACGCAATCATTGTCACCAATACTTAGCATAAAGGAAAATGATTTTTACTTACTTCTTATTTACTGTATTCTACCAAAATGATCTAGGAAGTCCCCTTTCTGACTCAGCTGGACATGCCCACCCATCCTGGCCAAGCTTTCATACACGACTTCCATTACATGAATTCAATACAGTAAAAAAAAAGTATGCTAAATGAGTTTTTGCCTACTGCTCACACACACATCCCTTAGAGCAGTGCAAAAGTCAGCTTGCTGACCGTGCCTGGTGAAGACCGAACTTCCTGTAAAAACGATGCACTTAGTTTCCTGAAAGGAAGCAAAGCATAAGCTGCTCAAACAATTCACAAGAAAGATCTGATATCTGAGCCACACAGTTACAAATCTGTCCTGCTAGAAAAATACAATGTCACATCAGTGACCGACAGCTACAAGCACATAAATTCAGAGAAACAAATGCATTAACGCAAAGGAGAAAGCACCAGATTATCTGAAGGAACAGGTAAATTGTCTCAACGGGGTGAAATTACCTGTAAAACTTTTTTCTTTCATCCCACAACTGAGCTAAAATTCTGATTCTCCACTCTGTTCATGAAATAAGATATAAATCTCTACGAAATTATTGTGCCCAAACGGTTTCAATATAGTAGAGGCCAGTAGCACCTGCAAGTCCTTATACCGCAGAACTGACTGAATAGCAGCAGAATACTGGGTTTTATCTCTAACATACAGAAAGGGTATATTCTTATTTCAACATGTTTAAAAACATTCAACGTTACATATGGAACCATTCTCATTCTCTGTTAAAAAAAAAAAAATTCTTTCAACTTATGAAACTACATAATTTGGCCCACTGAAGTTTATTTACTTCACCTTTTGTTTAAAAAGACTTCTAAAGTAGCATTTAAATTTGCACGAAGTCCATGCTTTGAATCAGTGCTTCTTGCAACAAAGATCTTTTTTCTGAAAACCTTATGTCTTGTCTTACTTAGAAGGCATACTTCCCTTTACCTGCAGAGAAAAGAAAATCCTTCTGTACACTAATCCCAATTACTTTTTTTTTAAAAATGGAGTGCAGATACACCAGTGAAATCTGTGCTACGTCAAAGTTACTCACAAACTGAAAAGTGTCCATTTTGGCATTTAAAAATATTTCATTGCAAGGTTTTGCAAATAAGCTAAAGCACTTCACAGAAAAGAAACAGCATTTTAAGTGAAAGCATTAGAATTTACAGTAACTTTTTTTTTTGTCCTTACACAATTCAAGAGCTATAAAAAGTCACAGCTGAGGCAGCAACCTCCTCTTACCCCAAAAGACCCAAAGTACAGAGGCAAGCCTTGTCTTATAGCAAAGACAGCAACTACATCACATGCAAACAACCTTCCTTCGCTGCTTGTACAAGCCTTCGGCCCCACAAAAACATTCGTGCCATCATCAGCAACAGCAGCTCGACCAGGCTGGTGGTGGGGGAGCCAAACTGCTGCCTCCATCCCTTTGTGCTGCGCAGCTGTGCCGTGCTTGGGAAACATCTCAGCCTCCCTTCTCGCATTTCTTGGCCCTAAACAGAAAAGCTCTTAGGAAACCATTCAGACAACTGCCAAAAGGACAGAACCGCCCTGGTTTTGATACATCCTTATCCACTCCACTAAAGATTCGCGCTATCTGCCATTTTATTTGCACTGTTGCCATAGTCCTGTCACTTGGAGTTAATTCCAGCACCATTTTCTTTACTGTTCCTTAAGCATAACTAGCTACATTTCATTGTGCCACATCATCTTCTTAGGCTGCTGGAATGAACCACTCACAATGGGAACATCTCCCTACCACCTTATATTTAATTAGTGTTATGCTAATTTAGACAAAATTCCTTTTTTCTGTGCAGTGGGGTACTGCTAAGTCAAACTACTCAAAAATCATCACTATTTTTATTTTCAAATACATCTTTATTATTGGCATTCTCGATTCTCAGTCTTTAACTTTCAGATTTTCTCAGTAGCTACAGACTAAGACCAGGTTAATTTTGTGTTTATTTTATGAAAATTTAAATCTCACATAATCACATGACTCCAGAAGCTGAAATTTTCAGTGTGGTGTAATAATTAAAAGCTTGGGATTTTTTTCCTGAATGCACAGTATCTTTTTATAATGTTTAATTTACTGTTAATTCTGAAATAGTTAAAATACTCATTCAAATAAGAATGAGTTCCCTGCTACTTACAAAATAGCCCAAATGTTGATGTTAACACACAGAAGCCGAAATTAACAGGCCTTTATACTGAAGCACTTTATAAACATTTCCAGTCAGCCTCTAAGCACAACCTTCCTGTCATAGCTTACAGATAGGTAATTGTAATAGAGAAAGAAGTGGGGAAGTAGGAAAAAGGACTAAACAAACAACAAAAAGAGGGAAAAGAGGTAATAGAGAAAATTATGCAAAGAGAAAATAAAAAAATGGCTTAGAGACAGTAACTATAACAGGGGTAGGTCAGTCTTTTCTCTCTTTTTTTACCTTATAAAATAAATATGGGAAAGAGGATGCAGAACAATTTATAAAGAATGAGAACAAAACTTCAGCACTCTTCCAACTTTGACTCCACCACAACAGCCACCACTTCTCTTTCTACCATATCACCAACCCATATCCTTTAATTTCTTTCAAAATTACCATAATTTCTAAAGGATTTTTTTGGTAATGATCAAATCTTTGAAGTGCCATTCCATTACAGTCATTGTGAAATGAATTTTTAACTCTGAGATTAAGTTGTGAGAGCAAAGGGGATTATTCTACGGGAACCTTCCCTGTGCTATCAAACAAGTCTTTGCTTCTTTTCCATAAGGACCTGTTCCACAAGTATCCAACAAAATATTGATAATGAGACCTACACTTCTTGCCCTATTCCAGCTATCCCAGCAGAATCCCTGGTGTAGATGCAGGCATGATAAAGAAAGCAAGCTTTTCCCAGGTTATTTTCTGTTGTTCAAGGAGGGAGAGTAGCACAGTAAATGAGGTCTCTCTGTTAGGTTGCTCTTCTCACAGAGCTAGAGTAGAAGATGCTCTGTTATACACAAACAGTCAAAACCAAATGGTGATTTATTTAAAATTAAGACTGAGTTTATCAATTAAATTGTAGGGTGTAGGGAAAAGATTCCTCAAGCATAACGCTACCCTACAGATGGGAATCACGAAATCAAGTGGACAGAGAAGTAGATGAAGTAACGGTCAAAGAGAAGGAACGAGAAGAGGAAGGGAGAAAAAAAATATAACTTCTATTAGAATTCCTCCTTTAAAATGGTGTTGTGTATTAGTTTTTTTCCCTTCCTTATCTTTCCAAAGTTACACACTGTCTTATTTGTTGCAAATACAAAACACACTAATTTCAAGTTTCCAAGTCTTGATCTAGCACAGAACAGTTCACAGAATGGCTGTGATGAAGACTGTTATGAAACATGTAAAAGATCTTTATAACTACTTCAGATGCATGAACATACACTGCTAGATACTTTTATAGAGTGATTAGTGCATGGTCCCACTGAAAGATCTATTCCCATATAAAAACATTTCTCAATACTGATTTTACATTATAAATATGATAGTGACTATTATCACTATAAAGTCATCACACAGTAAAAAGAATATATATTGAGGTAGGGAAATACTTTATAAAATCATACTTACAACGTGAACTAGGAAATACTAAATTGCTAAATGTGCTGATGTAATTTAATAAAATAACATATATGAAAACTACATGTGTGTTACCCAAAGTTAGCTCCGTATCCTGCCTCACCACCCAAATATTTTTTTATATCACCTCTGTGAAAAAATCAGGTTGATCACTCAGACAAACCTTTCCAAGCAGGCCAATCCCAAATCTTCTCACCAAAACTTAACGTTTCCTTAATTTTGAAATTCAAGCAAAAAGAGTATTGTTCACTAATGTCCCGTTTTTCTGAACTGTAAAGACCTAAAAGATGTTCCCTACGGTTTGACACTGTTCTTGTGGCCAGTTTTGATCAGCATAATAATCTCTCACTGCCTTTCTGTTAAAATGTTAAAATGTGAATTTTATTTCAACTTGCAAATTACAGAATGCAGTTAAAATATATATCTGTCCTAATAAAGAAAGGATATGGGAAAAGGTACATGCCTTCTAACTGGCTAAGAGGTATTATTTTTTAAGAAAGATGTATGTCAGAGCTACCCATACTTTAAGGCAGACTTGTTCCCGCTCCACTGAGGAATGGGCAAATGGCTTGTGCTGTCTCTCAGGGGCAAAAACTTGCCCTGAAGGTCAAATCTGACTTATAGGTCACGTATTTTATAGGCTTGCCTAACAGTTTGCTTTACTTGACTTGTCTCAAAAGCAAACTTCATAACATTTTATGCAAACATTATACAACCTTAAGTCTGAGCTGTAAATCAATAAAACTCACTTGAACTTGAGGAACCTCTGCAACAGGAAATAGTCTCTTAGCTGAAATTCTGCTGCAATTAACATTAGCATTGCTAAATCTTACAGTTTTCTCTAAACAAGTGTTTATAGCTTCAGATGAAAGTAAAAACATTATAATTAGGATACTATATAGAATTCGAGGGAAGCACGTTTAAAAGTAAAATTTAAGCCTCTAATTTTCATGGGTCAAGACATAAAACTTTGAATTTTAAAGCTCTTGTGTTAGAATGCCATGGGTTTGAATTTCATGACCGCAAATTTCAAGAGCAGTTCCATAGAAAAACATGTTTCTCAAATGCCAGAACACTACAGTTCATTTAAAAATAGGTAAGGCTCAGGTGGCAAAAAATTCATCATTCTCTTAAACCAAGCCTCGATATTTCTAGAGGCCTACCTCATCAGTATAATAAGTTAACAAAACCAGTATTAGAAATAGTCTGAGTTACCACACCTGTTTGACGTTTGAATGTTTTTCAAAGGGATCCTTTGGGTTTGGATCACAAAGAATGTATTTTTTTTTAAAGGGAAAACAAAAAGCCACCACCTCCACAACAACATGCAAACAAGGTCATAGGCTCCTGTTTTTCCTTGTCCTTTACGAAAATACTTTCAGGGAAAGGTACTTGTGGGTACTTTTACACTGCAGATATTACCAGAATGCAGCACAAGTAAGTAGTATTCAGACCTTTCTTTCCTCTGGATAGCTATTTAAAGAAGAAAAATGTTTAACCATAATTACTTAGCTAAGCCTTCTGTTGCGACCATGAGCTTCTCTTCATCTTTCACTTTTTTATCAGCAAATACAAAATTCAAAAGATTAAAAACTATTTTGGCTCTCTACATTTTGAAGAGTTAATTTAATTATTTTGATGTATACACAATATAAAGTACTACTTTTCAGCTGTATAAACTTACTCCAAGCGTTCCACACACACAACAGCAAATACAAAATTTAAAAAGAGAAAAACTAAGAGAACTTTTGCCATGGTTTAAGTTCAAGACATTTTTGCCAGAAAACAGGTTCCTAAAAGTACAACTTGCATGACGATACTTTCATGCACTTTGTAATTTGGTGTTTTCTTTGCTAAAAATGGCTAACTGAATACCGTTAGTGCTGAAAATAGCAGACTGAAACCACACTGACTCACTGGTTTTATAGTATAATATTTCACGTAGAATGCAGTCAGAGTTTTACTACTCTTCCTCTTTAAGGAACCACTACTAATACACTGCACTTTTTCCCCTATATGAGGAACTAATCAGGAAAAGAATATAAATATTCTTTCCCATCTGGGCATAACAGCACATTAATTCTGAGACAGTACCAATACAACAAAGGAAAATATTCTGAAATTAAGATACAATTTACTTCAGGCTCAAACACACCAAGCACAGTAATCTTCACGTTATTTGAAGAATTTCACCTTTGTCTGGTACTGATGATTACCGCCATCCAAACTTCCCCAGCCTCAGACCATAAATTCAGATGATGTTCTGAGAGTCAGAAGTAAGGTAAAACAGAAAATGAAAGGCTCCAGGTAATTCTGGCTACTAGTGATATGCAGAATACATGCACCTATCTTATAGTAATCTGGTGCAGTTTAAAGTTCTCATTGAAGTTTGACTACTGTTCTGTAAATGGATCAACAACAGGAAGAAGTTTATTTCTTCTCATGGAGTTACCAGAGAGTATAAAAATTCCTCAACTATTGCAGTCCACCATTAACTGCAGTCCTTCCAAACATTCATCGTAGAGTCAAAGGGGAGAGGCTACACAGAAAACCTCTGCACTCCACAGCAGCTCTGTTTACAAGTAAGGGACTAATAACTTCAAGGACACTTGGGTCCTTCCACAGGTGAATTCTGTAAACACCAAAGACCCAGTCTTAAACTCTGAAGACTGTAACTATTAAGGATACAGCTAGCTGGGAAAATGCCTCTCTGCCCAGGAGAGGGTGAAATCAAAATTAAATGAAAATCCTATCGTTGCGCAACAATGAGGTGTGACATTCCCTGGATGCAAAATAGTCTCAGCTGAGTGGTTTGATCCCAGAAATTCCTAGGGGAAATCAAATGGCGAGAAGATGGATACACTTTCAGCAAGAAAACACCTATCTTTCTGCACAAGTCTTCCAGGTAGACACAGGAAAGACTGCATCATCTTTATCCATTAAAAAAAGGAGGAAGGAAATCTAAACAACCCCAGCAGAATCATCAAGACTCAGGTGAACAGTAGCGAACATGAGCTCCAGTTGCGTATGTGTGCACCAGCTGCAAACTCTGATTAGTTTATTTGGAATACTGAAGATATTTGGTCTCTTGGTATCTTGACAGCACTGGCTTCTGATTTCTCATTTGTATGTGCTCAGCCTACTGCCAGAGTACTATTATTCATTATTCTCCTCAGCTTCAATAGGTGCATCATCAGTAGGAGTAAATTCATGGGTCCTTTACAGGCCCTAATACTTATGATGCACAACACACTGGCCTGCCTACAAGCTAACTAAACTCCAAAATTTTGTTGAACAGCCTAATTTTCACTGCCACCTTTATGAGACCCTTTATTTTGACTAGCTTGAATACTCTGAATATGTACAAGATACTTAGATAGCTTTCTTCCAGTTTATATAATCAAAGTCATATGTCACTATTTAGTGGCTGAGAACTTGCTGTGGTGTAACCCCGGTGGGCAGCTATGAAGAAACTTATCTCTTTCCCAGCCAAAACCAGTACAAAACTATGATAATAAATCACATTCTACCTCCCGTGTTGTGCTAACGGAACTAGCTGATGCACAGTGTTTTTAAAGAATGTTTTAAAAAATGCATGTGCTGTCAACCATCTTAGAGCTGGTTGGGAAGAAGCTAAGAACCCATCAGGTTCCTCAACAGGCATGAGAGGAGGCTTTGAGGACTTTTGGAACAGAAGTAAGAGATCTGCCAGGTCAGGGGGAGAACCAGAAGTAACACAGGCTAGTTCTCTGCTGGGGAGAAGATTAGAAAATCTCTCCGGGAGAGGAGTTCTCAGGGAGGACCTTCACACCTCCATTACTTCTACTGGCCAGATTCCTCAAAGTTTTATGTTTTTTAAGGAAGGATCTAAATATCGAATACTGCACCCCCGTATTTAAGTACTGAACTGAATAAAGTTTTGTTCATTTATAGGTTCACACTTTGTTATACCATGGTATATTTGTAATACTGTACATAAATGGCTTCTTTAACTAAAAGAACACACCTTTCCGTCTCAGCAATATATTCTGAATAATTTCCATTAATCTGTTCTGCACAGCTTCTGTACTCACAAGCTCAGTTACACTGCAAGAATACTGCATCTGTCATACTTTCAAGCTTTGGAGAGAACCATTTAAGTTATCACAAGCACTTTGCACTGTTTTTTAGACAGAATTTACACAGTCATCTGAAATCACAATAATCCTAAGATGACTGTGCACTATAAATTAGCCAATAAAAGATATTTGGGTAAATATTGAACAAATAGAATAGTTCTAATAGCAGATTATCTTCTTCTTACTGGGGAAAAAAGTCCCAAACCCAAACTGCATAATTTAAACTATGGAAATCACTCACTTACTTAGCCAGAAGGAAAAGGGAATCTCCAGACGTTGAAATTAAATAAATAGCCATGTAAAGTAAAAATGTCAACATAAAAATATAGAAAACAAAAAGATAAAAATATCTATGTTTATATTTCAATAAAAGAAAATGCATTAAAGAAGAATGTAGTAAATAAAACAGTGGGCACAAGAACATGTAAAATTGTTCAATCCCCACAGAGCTGAAAGAAGCATCCCTTTCTCTGAAGAACTACTCCTATCAGGAGGGTGTTTCATGGAGGAGAAAGAGGCAATTGAAGCTAGGAAATGATGGATAGCAATGACCTTTCTATCTGTAAAACATGGGCATATTTTAGGTATTTAATCTTGAGAATTGGATTATTATTAATCAATTATTCATGACAATTTGAATCTATGGTAGATGTTTTTTGTTTTCTTAAATATCACATAGCTAAGGTCCTGCTTGAGAACTGGAAAGGAGATTAAATCCTCGCAAGCAAATAGCGTTCAAGACTGGCATTTTCTTCCCTCCTAAACATTCCTTCCCCTAAGTAACAGCACACATTGACGATAACCTAGTACCCTCTGTAAAAATTCTACCTAAATATCCTTAAATCCACCTTTATAGCCTTTTTTTTTCAAGAGGGAAAAAAAAAACCCAAACCAACCCACCCTTTCCCAAAGAACAAAGCAGGGCATTGTGGTAGTGTGGAGCAGCAAAATCCCCTATGGCTTCGTTCTTATAGCCACAGGTTACCATGCACATATTTTAACATCCACTTTTCCTCACTTGCAAAGGTGAGTGATAACAGAAGCAGAACATCCCTATTACAGGCCACCAGATCATACAATGAAAATAAGCGGAAGGTGTTTGCAGATATTTAAAATGCACTGCTGAAGAAGAAGGAAAAGCAGATGGAGCAATTCTAAGGCTAAGCTCTTATGAAAAGCAGAAGCTCTACAGACTGAAATAAAATGCAAAATACGTGTGCATTTGTGAAGGGAAAGGAATAGGTCTCAACATTGCCTTGAAGAATACGTGAGTTAAAAAATCTAAGGTTATCCCAATTCGGGTGAATCACTATGGAAAAGAGATGCTGCCTTACTCAGGTTCTATAATTGAGGATATGGATAGCAATGGCCTCCTTGTGAAGAGTAAGGCCAATCTAACACACCTAAAACCCCCAAATATTCAGCAGTTCTTCCTGTTCTCAAATACTCCGTTAAAAAATGTACACCTTATTTCTAGTCTAACTAAACTTCCAGACACTATATCTAGTTCTCCCTTTGTCTGATACAGTTGAAGAATTGTCTTACCAAATTTCTGTTCGTTGCGGCATCATGCTTCTTAGGGACTCAGCAAGCCCCTCTTTATCCTCCTTGTTAACACCAAACAGATTAAACTCCAGGAGTTTTTTCACAATAAGGCATGTTTTCAACTACTCCAGTCATTCCTGAGATATTTGTGGTTCTCCCCTGACCCTTCTCCAACTGAACGCATTATTCCAGTAACAGTTATGCAAGTGCATTAACAATTAATACAGAAAGGCAATATAGCCATTTTCTTCTCGTTTAGCTCTTCCCTGTTTATACGTCAGTATACAGTAACCTTTTGACCCTCAAGCTCTCTTCAAAAGCAATTAATTCCTTGGTTCAAGCTTTCCATAAGATTACCCATTTACCCGGGAAATTATGAATGTTTTCATTCAGGGGGAGAAGGGGTGCTCTGAAGGAGGTGGAGAAAGGGCTAATCTGGGAGAAATCTCATCATCCACATATTAAAAAAAAAGGAGGCTCGAGAAAAGCACTGCAAGGGTAGGGTAAGGTAAACTGGAAACGTCTTGCTGTAGAAAACAGGGGCAGCATTTTAGTTTATTGATGTTGCCTGGTAAACTGAGTTCACAAGTGCAAAGGAGAAATCATACATAATGAAGTCATTACAGAGTCTCTAACACTGGACTTCGTTGTTGGTGTGCCAATAAAACTGACTGATTAATCTACTTCCATATAACAGCAGGATAAAACAGCTGCAAACAAGGAAAACCTTGGAAATTAAATGCTGGAAACATTTATAAAGTGAGAACTAGGGCTAACACAAATGGAGTACATATCAACTGTGGGGGTGGAAAACAATCTGCATGGGAAAAAAGAAACCGAACCATTAGGATAGTGGTGAATGGTTGTTAATACCTGAGAAAATTGAAGTATGCCCTGCCTAAAACAATTCAAAGGAACACTTTTAAAATAGACCATAATGATCAAATCACTGTTTGCTTCTAACCTCAAGCTTCTTTCAATATGCAATATTCTGCAAACTTTAGTCTAGTGGGGTAATAGATCTGGTTGAATCACAGCCATTCTGAGCTACAATACTTGTTATTTAAGATGAAATACCTAAGCAATGTTTGTGATAAACAAGATTCTCTTTGCTCCACTTTTTCTATTTTGCAAACTTTAGTTACTAGGTAGATCAAGTTGTAGAACTTCTGCAGACTACAAGAAGTACTTGTAATTGAGCCAAACACTGTTCCTCTTTCTTTTTTTTTTCTTAAGTAGAACAGCTTTTCCTACTTATAGCCAGAGCCCCAAAAAGCAGAAAAAGAAGTTGCTTTAATTTCATCATTTTGGTTCTTCCATCTAGAGGGCTTTAACATTAAAGGTTTAGAAAAATCATGAAATTGAAACAAAGAGAGGATTGCATCACAGCAGCTACTCAAGCATGTATCCTAAAGCCACTGCTACACAAAACTCAATTACTAAGACCAGGAGTTTTAGACACTTCCAGCTTTCACCTAAACTTGCTTTTCACGAAGTCAAAGGTAAAACTACTAGTGACTCCAGGAGGAGCACAGTTATGCACACTGGACCAGTACATTATACCTATGAATTTTATCCTATC
Organism: Charadrius vociferus; assembly: GCF_000708025.1. Classification (NCBI taxonomy): domain Eukaryota; kingdom Metazoa; phylum Chordata; class Aves; order Charadriiformes; family Charadriidae; genus Charadrius; species Charadrius vociferus. Next base: position 198,111 of record NW_009648878.1, on the reverse strand, counting down.
TTTCCCCTTTTTCCTGTTACTTTTTAAATTCAGCAGCAAATAACCCTCCCATCACAGAGACATATATCTGCATATAACTGTCAAGTCACTTTACCAGGGACTTGCACAATCTGCTGCAATTTATCTTTTCCTCTCCCACTTCCCAGTGCGGCCACTACAGTACATCCTTGCAGTGAACAGATTCAAGGAAGCACAGCACCACCCTCCTGTCCTTGGTCCTTTCCTCCATAGTTCAGGCATGCTACTAACTGCTACGAAATAAATCTGCTTTCCCACAGGTCTGGGAATAAGGAAGCCTCTAGCAAGGAGGAATGAGACGGAGGACACTCCAAAAGCAGCAGATGCCACAGGCACCTTCTCATATCCTCAACACAGGCACAAAGCAATTGCTTGTCCAGGGACAGTTAGGTCTAAAATACTAATCTTTTATGATTAAGTAAGCTCTCAAGCTATATAGGACAATTCTCCCTCTTTATAGACCTTTAAGAATTTTTTTAAATTCTGAGATAAGTATCTGACATGCTAAATTAGCTTCCTGTAAAGGATCTAGATAACTATTCGATATGTTAAGGGTATTTAAGTATTTACTGGGGATTCATTATTTAGAAAACAGGATTAACTAAGATTTGAAAAGAACTTCAAATACTAACACAAAGTACAGGAGTTGATAGTATAGATAAGATTTAAAAGAAAAAACAAAACAACCAAAAAAAAATTCAGAAATATGAATTTACCCGACTGTGTACAGCGCAGTACGTGTGCAGTGTAAAGACAGACTGACCCTGAAGTGTGTGGTCAGACAACGATCTCGGAGAGCTGGAGCACCACTCAGCATTTAGTCCATTTGCTTTCTGAATACACCCTATAATTAGAGAACAGTTTCTCATGCTGCCCCTCCCTTGAGCAACTAACGTTCAAGCATTCACAGAATTTTAAAGTAGTATTAGCTCTGGCAGTTGACAGAAATATTTTCGCCTCAGGAGGGTGCATTTGTGGATGATCTTTTGGACAGCATATGATCTTCAGTTCAAGGCAGAAAAATGAGAATAATCTTGCATACCTTTTTATGTTTCAAAGCATCCAAGACATACACTAGGAATGTGGACTTGTGAAAACTAATTAAAAAAAAAACAAACACAGTTCCATAGCGCAGGTCTAAAACCTTGTCTTACAGCATTCTTCTAGTTTTGAAAGGAATAACCACTTTAGGATTCAAAACTCTTTATAAACTTACACTTGACTAGTGTTCAGTGCATTTGGACACAACGGCTCTCAACATAGTTTACTCTGCCACTTAAATGTACAACCTGAGAAATTAAGGGTGATGACATCTAGCACAGTTCCATACTGCAGCTCATGTGCCTGCTAAATATACAGATCCCATTACGAAAGATAAGAGAAGAATATAACATTAAGGCTTTAAAATGTAGATGCTACAGAGGTCTGTATTATACTGCGCCACTCAAATCACACCTTTCTTTGAACTCGTTGCTTATGCATGCTGACAGGAGTCATTCTGGGAAATAAAGTCGGTAGACGTGCATTACAGTTGCAACACAATTGCATTTGACACACATTTAACTGAGTCAACAGGCAGTATCCCGTTACACGGCGAAAGCAAGCCTAAATGGCAGCAATTTGTTCTGGAAATACTTACTTCTGATGAGGTCACCATCAGCGCGATTTCCCCAGACAGACTGGTCTTGTATCTCTGGTTGTATACTTTGGTTACTGGAAGGCTGTTTTACGTCTTTATTTCCTGCCGCAGTATTCTCTTGGTCAGTTTTTTCTAAGTCAAAAGAAATTTTAAGATATTAGTTTCTGGGGTATTTTTCCTCTATGTGACCAAAATCCTTGAAAATTAAAAACAAGAGAGTATAAAATATAACTGGTCTTAGCATCTCATGTAGTTTCCGTAGAAATAATTCCTAATAAAGTTGATTTTCTATTTGTTTTCTTGTCTAGATCAAAATAATTCCTCTTTAAGAAAGTATTTTAGTCATATTGTCTTGAATCATGCAAAATAATACTCAGCCGCTTTTGTAACAAGTTATGGTTGAGTTTGTTTATATTTAGTTACCTTCCACAAAATTTTCAGGTAAAAATTTCAATCGCTTTGTCACACAAAAAAATCCATTATTTTTTTTTTTGCCCATGTATGTGTGGCTCTGGCATATAAAAGCCACAAAAATTCCACAAACATCTGTTCTATATTATTTACAATGGAACATATAATTAAAGATAAATATTGTTGAAACTTTATTATAACACAATTACCTATTTTTCATTGAAAAAAATAACCTTTTAAATGCCATTCCTGAATAGAAGTTTAGGCTATGATGAAAGGAAAAATTATTTCTTCTCTCCAATTATATACAAGATGCAGGGAAATTTCCATGGGAAGGTTATTTGAGCGGTTCTTAAGCTTATTTCACAAGATAGATAGCAGAGCTTGTTTTGATGATTTTGCCAGTTAACACGTGCAGACCTGCATTTTCTCAAACGAAGGTGACAGCTTTCATTTTCACCGTCATTAATGTTTTAATAGTCAAATTCACACACAAAAATCTTTCTGTTCTTGATTGCTACAGGTTTTTCCTACTGGCATTCAAGGAAACATTTCCAAATCTGGAATTACTTTGTTCGTTATTCACAGTGACAGATTATCAGTTTATATCACTTATTAGAGAGATCTGTAAAACACTAAATATTTTCAGTCTTGAGTATTTTTTGAGTTTACATACAACATTTAATATTTACCGTAAATCTAAAGAAGCAACTGTTAAGAAGTCTGCTAGTTCTATTTATTTGTTTCAAACAAGAATGTGTTTATAAACCATTTATCACAATGTAACAATACCGTATCCTCCAGTAAAGCAATGATTCCAGTCCTGAGACACAGAAAAATCACTTATTGCTACCGCGACATATTAAAGGTTAGTTTCTTTATGTAACCAACAGCAGTTTGATTTTAAATCCTAACTTTCTGCCTTTGTTATCCACCCTATTAAACTGAGGCGTTGAACATCACTCAAAGTAATATATGCCGTATTGTATGTATAGCAGCATGTGCCTTCAAGCACTGCTGCTCCCCTTCTATTAATTTCCACCTCTGAAATGTCTGACCCAGCTACCTCCGTGGTACTTCTCCCTCAGCCCTCCCTCTCGTCACCATTTCTTCAACAACTTGTCAGTATTTCCTCAAGCCCATCCTGAGATGAACCGTTTCACTGGCATTGGCGTAAAGTTAACTGGGAAAATATCCATTGACTTCAATGGGTTTTGCATCTTGCCGTGATAACTTAATCTCACCTAGCTACTCATCCTAGCCAAAAATTACCCAGATTGTTTCAACTCCTTTGATAGACATTAGATACAAATTATTTCTACCTGATATATATCAGATACAAATCTGACTGTATTGAAGTATGATGATTTTGCCTGTGCAGTTAGGTATTTAGGTGCAAACATGTTTCAAAAGTGTTTGAAAAGTACCCTGAAATAGACTGAGTGAAAATAAGTAGCGTCCTGGAGACAGCTAGTGTGAAAGAAATGCAGGCACTGTACGCTCTGCTTTCCATGACAGTAAGCTTAAATGAGCTATTTTAAGAGATTTTGCTCTGAAATTACTTTACTGCAGTAACACCACCAAGATTACAACAGTATCTACCCTACAGTGGCAGTACAAAACTGGAGAGTTACTGTATACAGTTTTCTTGTATAGCATACAACTTTGCAGAACCCTAATATTTCATGTAGTAGACAATGAACAGTTCTAAGGAAACATTAAAGTTAATATTATGGGGGTCTCAGTGTTCTAGATTACGTTTTTATCTAATAAATTTTAAGGAGTGCAGAATGCAGTCAATCACCATTATTCACAGAGATTTAGTTTTCATTCCTCTGCTTGTTTTCTGTTTAGTAGCTTTTTAACTTCTGGTGGTTTTTTTTTTACTGTATAGGTTGTATGTGTATTTTTCATGTTTACTTTTCTTATTCTAGCTGGATATGGTAAACAATCAGTCAAAAGCATGTAAATGATATTAAGCATTAACAAGAAAGAAGAGGAACTATTAAAAAGTAAAAAAAAAAAACAATGTTGCAATTGAACACCAAACAATTTTGCTAGGAAATTTACAACAATTAACAGTAATTGAGTACCTGTTCTTTGATCTATTGAATTCATATGAAGACTTCCCCATGAAAGTTCATAACAGAAGCCTGCACCAGTGATATTAAACACTTATTTGGTATCTTACGTTGTACTTCAGAACGACCCACCAGAGCAGCTGATCTCCTGGCAGATGCTGCTCTCTGGGTGTGGTGGGCTGACCCCAGGCAGCAGCCAAGGACCACACGGCCGCTCCTTCCCTCCCCAGCCCCCAGCGGGACAGGGGGAAAGAACAGAAAGAGCAAAACTCAGGAAACTCGTGGGTCGAGATATACTTTAATAAGTGAAGGGAAGAGGAATCAAAAAACAAAACAAGTGATGGAAAGGCAATCACTTGCCACCTCCCACCAGCAGACCGATGCCCAAGCCAGTCTCCAAGCGATGGCTACCTCCCCCAAAACCTCCTCCACTTTTTTTTTTAAGCGTGACGTTGTATAGTGTGGAATCAGGTCAACCTGAGCTAGCTGTCTGGGCTGTGTTCCCTCACAACCCCTGGTCCACCCTAAGCCTCCTCGCTGGGGGAGCAGAGTGGGAAAAGAGAAAACCTTAATGCTGTGCAAGTGCTGCTCAGCAACAGCCAAACCACTGGTGTGCCACCAACCTTGTTGTAGTCACAAATCCCAATCACAGCACCACAGAGGCTGCCACAAAGAAAACTCTGTCCCAGCCAGACTTAGTACAATGGGGCTTTAGAAAAAGTAGACCTCTTTATTTAAGGCTGTTTATTTAAGATTTTTTCATATATCACTTCTGATGCATCAGAACACAGAAAATAGACAAACACTGTTTTCCTGATTAATTTATTTGCTTTTTTCTTCAATGTGCATCAGGTCTCAGTTTTAGTACAAAGGAATTTCTTGATTATTCCCTTATAATAAACAGCTGATGATGGCATAATAACTTTTTTGTTGTTTTTGTAATTATAGAGGTGCAACTACAACATACAAACTTACAACCAATCACACATGAAAACAGCCTGAAGAACACTCTTGAGTCTGGGGTTTGTTGAGGACATTATTTTCGTGTTAGGTGCATAAGAAGAGTGATAAGTAGTTTATGAAAGATAACACATTTACAGGTCCAGTAAAAATCCATGCAAAGACCTTAATCTTGTCCGATGTACCGTGCTTGTGGCAGAGGAGTTTTAATAGCCTACAGCTGGCACAAATACTAATGGCTGGATCCAGCCATAGATAGGCACAGCCTTTTTCTACTGCACCTCCAAATAAATTTATAGCACTTCTCTGTTTTAATCAAGCTTAACCTTAAGAATTTTTTATGTGATACTTGCTCAGTATTTTGGCTTTTGCTTCCTCTGGTACACCCTTCCACTCTTATGTGACTAACCTCCAAAACTGACAGCCAAGAAGAAAAAGAGATACTCTTCCTAGCAGATCAAATACTGGAAAGAAAAGACTCATTATGTTCTGAGTCTGCCAGTGTTGAGGTAAAAAAGCCAATCTCTCTTTAAAAGCACGGTAAGTTTCTCCAAGTCATGTCACAAAAGCAACATAGTCTTCTTTACCTACCACAGCAACCTGTGGGGCGTTGTACCTCTCCTAAATGAACCTGGGCTGAAGAGCTTCTAGCCAAAAGCCCCATGGGAGTGACACCCACACAGCACCCATATGATTTGTCCTGAAGGTAAGCATGGGCACAAACTCTACTTGTGCAGAGATTAATGCAAGTTTAAGGTTTAAATAAGAAAGAGATACGACGTGCTGGCAAAGTATAGAACTGACATAGTTAACACCCTAAATCATATCTGTATTACAGACAACTGGTAAGGCACTTAGTGAAAAAATTAAAAATTCTAATCACATCTCAAAATTAATGTTTGATGAAATAAGTGAACAAAGCGAACTCCTAATTTTTTTGCTATTTGCAATTATTAAAGTATATATAAATCACTTTTCTAGTACATACATTCATCCTACCATGCTACCATTCTAGCAATACATGTATTTCATAGAATGAAAACTTGTTTTCACCACTGAGACTACTGCAACTTGTTTAATTTGGAGCATGTGCCTCTGGTTCCATGTATTTCTCTGCATCGTGGCAAATACATTTTACAAGACACCAACAGAATACTGGCAGCAGTGGGAGTCAGCAACAAGGCTACTATTACAATAGCCCTATCAAAAAAAAAAAAATTGACAAATACCCAGCATTGTCAAGAAAGACTTACATACAGTTAAGAAGGGTACACAAGGCAATCTTTCCAGATCCCTTCCAAACCTGTCTTCTATGCTTTTATATAGTTCCTGGGATCTAGGTCAAACTAGTTCCTGAAAAATTCTTAGAACTTCCAATGAAGTATCCTTCTTTTCAGAGCTATATTTATTCTGTGTTTCCCTATGGTGATGTAGTGTATATTGAGTGGACATCCCAGTAATAGGTAAAACTGACAGAAAATACACAAAAAGGTAATGGATGTGCATTTGCAGAACACATCCCATAGAGCTCAAGTCTTTGACAAATAATCACCTTTTCTTCTCCAAGTGCTTGTCCATGTGCACATTCACACTCTAGCTGCCCCTTCATGCCCCACTATGTCTCTGGAGTTTAAACAGAAATGGGTCTCACTGTGTTCACAAGTGGCATCATACCTCAATGCATCAGTAACTATGTAATATTCAGTCCTTAAACATGTGAAAAAAATGGGAACAAGTACCCACATTAAGTAGGTTGAACGTCCTCAGACTGTGATTGGCAGCTGATTTCTATTCATAAGACAACACATAAGCCTATATACTGACTCGGTCATCTCTTCCAAGCATGTGAACTGTTAAAAGCGCTTGACTAGCAACATGACAAACTGGACTTGAGAAACGGGTTTCGAGTTTGTCTATTGACACAGGGTCAGTGTGGATGTAAAATGAGTTAAAAATTGCTGCAACAATAGAAGGCTCTGTTGCTATGACACATTGATTTTCTGTTAACAAAGTGGTGGACCACACCAAATAACTAACAAGTCAAAAGCAACTGCTGGGAAAGGCTTCTGGAAACCTGAATGCATCATTCTCATCAAGGAGAGAGAGACAAGCAGGACGGGCTGACACAACGTCATTGCAACCTCCAAAAACGCAGTGATGGGAAGACTCCAACAGTTTTACTGCCTAAGGGCAGAGGAATGATGGAAGCCCAGGGCAAAGCTCACTTAAGCACCTAAACTTGCCCCATCTGCTGGGACGTAAACATGAGTCCTCAGAAGGCCCAAGTTATCCCAAAACAAGCAGATGCAGATTTAAACATACACATGCAAAACTGAAACTATTCTAAATGGAATTTTATTCTTCAAAGCAAAGAGAGAAATTAAAAAAGTGAAAAAAAAAAACCCCAAACCCAACCACAAAAGTAGGCCTATGAGGAAGAAAAATGTTGAAGAATGTTTCCAAAAGCAAAGATAACAGAATGGTTCTCTGTTTCAAGCCTACAGCGGTTGGGAGGGATTGAAGAGCACATGGCAAACACCTCATTTCCAACGCTTCCTTTGTTCATTAATATCCTCACTGGCAAGGAACCACTGAGGATGCTATTTCCTACCGAAAATTCCGCTGCTCACAACAATAACACAAAGCAACCGTGATAATACCAGGTTTCACAATTCAACTGTTAACTGCAACACCCACCAGCTACTTCATGAAATGCCTAAAACTTTTAGGTATTTCACATAACAAGTAAGTTCAACTGTGCTATTTGTGTAACAGAATGCCTATTCCAGTTCATGATTTGCCTGAAACGATCTCATTTCAGTAATGACTGGTTGTACAAGCTAATTAATATTCATAATCCACAAATTATGGAGTTGGATGCCTCCATTTAGATGTTTGATTGTTTTAAAATAAAATAACTAATCTTTTTTTTATTTAATTTCAGTGGCTTTTGCTTAAATGTCTCATCGCCTCAAAAATGCCACTGAAAAAATCAGTTTCTTAAAATTAGAGCAATTCAACTGAACTTCTTGGAAAGCTCTTACACAGAATTTTCCAGGTGCAAGCTATGGAACAACTATGAATGTATTACAAGTTTGACAGCCCTGGACAAATTTCAGTCGTGATAAATTAAAAACTAATAGCAACGTGCAAATAGGTACTCTGCATTATTAAAAGCATTAAAAAGTTCAAATCCATAAGTGAAAACTTCTTTTCACAAATAATCACACTAGTTGTCATGTGGTCAGTTATAAATTTGTCATCCATCCCACAATGTTTCACATGTGTACAAAACTAGTTTCACATAAGTGCTAAGCAATACTCAGTGCCTATGGCTGTACTAGCAACAGCATGGGCCGATAAAAGTGAGCCTGACTGGGTTGATTTTAAGGACACATTCCATATTATATGTGTTCCAGGGGCTTTCTACTTTGGACTAGCTCTCAGATTTAATCTCAAAGACCGAAGACTTATTAGTGGCTGGAGTGCGTTAGGCACATTTCTGCAGCGCATCTTTCAGATTATTTTGTCCAAAGGGAATCCAGTCCAGGTCACTCCCCAGGATCTCTCCACAATGAAAATCTAAGCGGGGGTGAACAGGACATTCACTTCAAAACTGCATTGCTGATCCAAATAAAAACACTAGCACAACAAACACACCCATTGCTGGATGCTACTTACTAAGAAAGAAGAAGTGTTTAAAACAAAGAGAAATCTCACTTCTGAGGGCCTGGAATGGAATTTGAGAAGAATTATTCTGATATAAAACTAGCCTATGAGATGGAACAAAAGTATTTCAAATTTGATGCAAGACCTTTACAGTCAACTGTATGAAATACAAGCCTATCACACCCATGTGGACATGAATCACTGTACTGGAACAGCACGCACATGAAACTGAAAGCAGAAGCATATTTTTATGACAAACTAGAGTTAGACACTTATGAAAGTTTTTGGTATTTTAGTCAGTAACGTTCAATAAATGCCTCAGTACTTACAAACAGCAACAAAACAAATAAACACAACTCTTGTCAGACTGCAAGTGGGAACACAAATATAGAGGAAGTATTTGGTAAGTTTCAGCAATCTGAATGCACTGGTTAACCGTTCAAATAAAAACCCATTACTCATAACACTGAGGCACTGCTGGTAAAGTGCAATAATTATGGCGATAGCAATAGCAATCGTTGTTGCCTCAAGAATGTCCAAACATTCCCTGCAGTAAGTTTTCAGTCACCACACCTCATCTAGCCATCATGTCCCTTTAGTGCTCCTCGGCATGAAAACAGTTAAGCACAGAAAACATAAAGAGGTTGGAATCACATTCTTAAAAGGGAACATGTGCTTTCTGTACTCTTCTAAATGGAAGTATTAGTTGCTGAATATGGTTTCTTCAGACACTAGATCAGAACTGCATCTCCATCCAGCAACAGTGACGTGATTTGCACCACAGAGAACGGTCACTTACAGAACTTGACCCTTAATATTTCTACTAGACTTCTCCATCCTCCTTCCCCACCCCATCAAAAGAAAATAAATTCTAGTGGATTTTCGTCATCTGAAGAGCTATTAGAAAGTTCTTAAAGTTGAAGTGCAATTAATCAGTCTCAATTTCTTAATAGGTTTCTTATTATCATTATTTTATCTATTTTCTTTCTAAATTGAGAAGCTAAATATTATTCACTTGTTAGTCTAGGTTACATTTAGTTACCAACAAGCAAAGGTAAAAGCATTCCAAATACTTCATAGATGACAGTCCTGCATCTTCTAAATATAGTTCTATGTTCAGTGAATTTCTCTCTCGTATTCCATAGTTTATTCAAATGCAGAGGATTTAATGAAAAAAAAAGTCTACCCATAGCCCAGGCAATAATCACAACATGACCTCTAATGTATGAAACATTTTCATTAAAGCAGAGAGGCTAATGGTCACTAATTGTCACATTCCTTGCTTAGGGACGTTATTTTGGTACCTACCAGTGGAGAAAACGCTTGATCATAACGAAATTGAAGTAGTCTGAGCATAGAAGTGACACTACTCACTGACTGCATTACACAGCACGCAGATAGAAGTAGTCATAATTTGATTCCCAGGCCTGTAGAACTACAGGAGAAGAGAGAGAGCATGACCAGGATCTTGAACAAGGGTACATGAGTAGAGCTACACTTTTGGAAGGCTGTGGCAAAAAAATGACTAGATGTTTGCAGAAATTAGGTTAAACCTTTCATCCTACAGTCTGTACCTCAGAGCAGCAGACTCCATGGGCACACATGATGGTTTAAAGATTGAAACTGAGTATTGACATTGCCGCAAAAGAAGATGCTGTGATTTCATTTGCTCTTTCTCATAGCGCACTAATTGTGGAGGGGCAAAGCCCAATAATCTCACAAATATTTATGCATTAATTCAAAAATGAACTAACAAGGAAGAACAGTGACGGGGCAGTTGTCGAGAGAGCATGTTGGTTAAAGTAGCACACATAAATTCTTTTAAGTTGCGAAAGCCAGAGCATGCCACATCTGTAGGCCAAACTATGTCTCAACCTACAGTTTTCACCATCTCCACAACTGATGTATATCCCTGCAATCTGCCTAAGCTGTATTACTTTTGCCTGTTTTCTAATTGGGTTGTGGGATAGCTATTTGTTGAATATTTAAAATTCAATTGAAGTTTTTTTTCCTTTCATGGAAAAATACAATTTAGCTTCAGCATCTGAATGGATATGATAGCGAGGAAAAGCAGCACTGAAGATCTGGATTTTTTGGTGATACCTCACAGAACTACAGAAGAGAACAGAAGTTTGTTCTCAGGATGTAAGATATCCATACCAGTTAAATACAGAAAGCATATCAAAGTATGCTGTTACCAATCAAAATTTTTTTCTCACTACAATACACTCATACAATATAAGCCATTTTTTTCTGATTAAGGAATCTTTATTCGTAGGCAGACACAGATTTCAAGTATCTCACTATAAATATATGGAGTCATCACATAAATATGATGAGGTGATTCTAAGTAAAGTAGTAATTATTGCAAATTATTGCAGATTTTTCCACATACCTCTAGCCTACTTCCAGAAATAATATGAATTTCAACCACATCTTTTAACATTATCGCCAAATTCTACAGATGTCAGTGTACTTTTGGACGTCCTGGAGGTAGTATAGAAAGAGTAGGGGATGCTGAAAGTCCTAGGCATATTATCTTAGATCTTCAGTCCTGGAATATCTGGACTACCTTACCCTGTAACTACACACTGCAAAGCTGACAACAGAAATTCTGGAATATAGACTGGAAATGTTATGAACTCACCTCTTCCTCTTTCCACCCCCATTTCCCCAACAGACTTAGGCTAGAAAAAAGCAACAAATATCCACAGTTATCCTTAAATCTAAGTTCATTAGAATAAAAATTATGTATTTGAATGATGAATTCTGTAAAAAACCTGCTTTGTCTTTCTGTGAACTATACATATGCTTTGAAGTTGAGCATGTGCCTTGAAAGGTGTGGCCAGTGAGCAAACCTAAATCAATATATTACACTGGTTTGTACCTTACTGATCCCTAAGAATGTAACTTTATAATCCCCCGCCTCAACAGCTGTAAGCTGCAATTGTGTCATTCAGATTTTCTGCACATAACTTGTCCACGGACAGATCAGTATCTCTTTCCTTACTTTTCATAAAAAGAAGAGCATGTTGAAAACCTTATCAAATGCAATCACATAAGACTTTATTTCATAGTGGAAACTCAATTTACAGTGGCACTGTAAGAATGAGGCCACTTTCCAGGCAAGTTAGTTCACTGAATTACAACTTCAGTAACTTTGATGTATGGCCTACAAGCAGCATTCAACCAGTGTGGGCACCTCATCACATGACAGTTAAAAACAACACATTGAAAATAAACATTGTATCACAAATACTGACGGTTTTGGCAAAAACATGATTCTAACGGTTCTGCACGCTTGATCTTCTGTATCTAATCTTTTTTTTATTATTATTTTTTACTGTTTAGAAGTTATGAGTCATTCTCTAGGACAAAAGAAAACAACCCAACAATAAGATAAGTATAAGCCAATTTAATGTGTCTCCCTGCCAGAACATTTTTTACTTAGCTACGGATACTTTCTGGTTTCTCAAATGAGTCTTCAACTTTGATTTCACATAGATATTGATTTTTCCAAGTTACAAAAACAAGACTGCATCTTTAATCCACAGTTGCACAACTGTGTTACCAGGCTCTGCTCCAGTTAACCAGTTATGAATAAAGTTACAGTTTTTGAAGAAGCTTATTTGTCTGTTCTACAGAGACTTTTTATACTCCTGTCAGAATTCTGGAAAACAAAGCTGTAGCTGTAAAGGAAAAAAAAAATAGTTAAGTCTCATCTTCACAGACCAGGACTCAGGAGTCAAATGTACTTCCCTGTTTTGAGGATAACCTGCAGTACACCTTGGCAAACTTCCCTACATGAAGGTGATGAGAATATCAATGTATTTTATGCAAATACAAATAAGCCATAACTTAAAGAATTTCTCTTTAAGATTAATGTACTTCTAAACAGCCTTTTGAACAGCTGATGCAAAACAAGTTAATACTCTCAGAAACTGATTTAAGCTGCAGCATCACAGAGTAATCTAAGGAAAAAACAGCAAACCGGCCTCCAACCTGAACAACAGTCCTGGATCAACCTTTTTCAATTTACTGCAAGACCTGGAAGGAGAACTTTACAGGAAAGAGCTTCTAAACACAACCACAAAGCTGAGAAACAAGGAAGCGATTTTTAAGGAGCAGCATCTGCCTCTGAATGACTGCAGTTTTTCAAGTACTGAGAACTGGTCCTGACATCAGTGCATCTTTTTTTTTAATTTTTTTTTATGTGTTATTATTTTCTACATATGAATTTCTGGTTAAAACAATAAAGAGGTGGAATTGAAAGAGTTACAGAGTTACACCAAAGAGGTCGGGGGGGGAAGGGGGACGGAGGAGAAGAGGGGTTAAAACCCACAAAACAAATCAGTAAATGTATCATTCAAATAAGAGGCGCAACAATTACAGCGAAACTTTAAAGCAACTTACCTCGAGGGGGAGAGATCAAAGAGCTGCTTTCAGTCGGAGCCTGCTCTGGCCCTTCAGGCCCCGGAGGAAGAGGTTCTCTCACTTGGGACATCTGCCAGCTCTCGCACCGAGTAATCAAGAGCCTGCAACCCCCCTCCGACAAAACTAACACGCCACCCTGGAGGAACAAGCAAACGAAAGGGCTCGTTAATGTGTTTTCTGCAGAAAACTCACGGCTCGGGGTGGGGGGTGGGCGAGGGATTGAAGAGGGACAAGCAACGAAGCGGCGGCAACTTCGCGGAGCG
>NW_009648878.1:180969-183928 GCF_000708025.1 Charadrius vociferus | reverse complement strand
GCTGGCCGCGAAGTTGCGGGCTCTGGTTGCTGTTTTGCCGTCAACCAGTTGCGCCTCCGCAGCGGGTCCGGCGCACACGTGGAGCGCCGCGGCCTCCGCGCTGCCACCCCTCGCCGAGACCCCGCCGAACCCTCCACGGGTAACACGGGGGTATGTCCGTAAAAAGGACTTCGAAGCGGGCACGCATAAAGTATGCGAAGGAACGCGAAGGGCAGGACAGGGATTTTGCAAAAGTAAAACCCCAGAGAGCAAACTGCTTCCTCCGCCGTCACCTGGCACACCGTGTTACCTGCGCCTTCTCTAGGTAGGAAAGACATTTCTCTCCCCTGGCACAGGCTGATTTGTTCGACAGCCTCTTGCTCTGCTCTTGCCCACACCATCAAGTACAGCAATTATGGCTCATGTGTGTGCTGGTATCCATAAGCTACGTGCTTTACCTTGCTTACGCTATCACCTTTCTCTAAAGTACATCACCTTTCTCTAAAAAAGTCTGTAATTTCCTTAAAACTTACAAGCAGAGTTTTTTATTAACGGTTTAGTAGATATATTTTACTAGTATGTCTCATTACAGTGTACAACCAGGTATCTTTTGGGAAACAAAAGTAGGAAGACAAAACAGCCAAGTTATAATCCATCTACATCCTAACATAAAAGAATGTCGTGGTTTGGGCTGGACTGACCACTGAAGCGAACGACAGACGCTCTCCCTTATCTGTCTCTCTCTCCTCTGTTTTACCTCAAACCAGGACAGAGAAGATAACTGGTGGGTATTTTTTTGGTATCATAAGTGCTGAGAAATACGTTCAGGTATTAAAAGTGCACTTCTTAAAGTTTAGCACTTCCCTGCAACGCAAAACCAGCCAGGGTGGAGTGTAAGCACCTGAGTAGAAACTAGTTTTGTGTGAGACACCACACGCTTTAGGGCCTCCTCTTATTTCAGAAGTCATCAATAATTTTGCAGCGCTGTATAGCTTTATTACTGCCCATTAATGGTGCTAAAGAGAAGTGTGATTCAATTGATAAGAAATGCTATTTAAGGTGTATATATTTTCCTCTGAGAAATACAGTAATTATAATGTATTTTTTCAGTAACCTAAGATGTTCTTTGGTACAACGTACTGTTTCTTTAAATATTTTCATGACAAAATGGAAAAAGAATGTGCTATGTGGGGAAGAAGCTATGTAAAAAATCCATTTTGGGCACATGAAATTATTATCATACCGCGTAACAATAATATTGGTCTCAATATCTACACTTCTCATCTACGAAAACATTGCATAACTTTCCATAGTGCCTTCTGTCCTCACTATCCTGGGGGCAGAGCGATTGAGACATAAGGTAGAATGACTTACCTCAAACTCCCAAGTGAGTCAGTAGCAGAAGAGAGGTTATGACTCACACTCAACATACAAGCTTGTGTTTTTCCCTCTGAAGCTGGAAACATAGCAGAGAACAGTGGGAGGAGCAATAATTTAGCAAACCACACCCTGCCTTCAACATATTTCATTGGATAATAAATTTCTGTGACGAGCAGATACCATCCAGGGTTGGTGTTTGGGCTTTTTTTTTTCACCTTATCTATGGAACCCACATGGTAAACTCCATGGCGTTCAGTTTATCTTCTTAAAAAAGATGATGGGATGAGCTCACCCTGCCAAGGTTCAACTGTGTGACAGCCTACATCGAGGTTAAAGGAACTAAATGAATGGAAGATATTGCCAGATTGCAACTGATGCAGTGGGGGATAACCCTAAGCAAAATCAGATTCTAAAAAAGGTAAGAGAATTCAATATACAAAAAGTACAGTTCACTGAAATAGCACATTAAAAAAAATATTGTGCAACACATAATACATTACATACCGAAGGCTGCGATGATTATGAAAAGATGGGTCCAGATGCGGTCACTGTTAATGAGATCCCACAGATAGGCAGAGTTCATTGGCGTAAGCCAACCATACAGTGCTTCCTGACCGTACAACATAATTCTAAAAAAATGCACAGCTAATCTACAATAATTGTTTTATTACTTTCCTTTAAAATATGTGTCATTCTAAAATGTTACTGAAAATTCTAGGAAGTGGGCAGTTCAAACTAACATCAGCGACCTTTCAAGTAGGCTACAAATACGAGATACTTTGTATCTTACTACAGCAACCAAGTTATAGGCTGTTGCAGGTATGTATTCCAATATACTCTTCCGTTGCTATATCATAAAATTCAGGTATGGTCTTCTAGGTCATTAATGGCAGATTTTGGATGGATGTGAAGAGAAGCTCAGAACACTTGCAAATAGGCAGTAAGTATAGTTTGTAGGAAGGTAAAAAATTTCCTGAAAGGAAAAAAAAAAAGCCAAAACCACAAAGCAAAAAAGCAACCAAACAAAAAAAAACCCATCCTAAAACATGTTTTTTTCCCCTGTTAAAAATTTTCTGTAAAACATATTCATATTAAAAATGCCAAAAAATGCAGAATATAATCATATGTCTTCAAGACAAAATTGGTCATCACCATTTTCTAGTCTGAGCCCCTACACAAGCCGTACAATAGCTATTACCTCCAGCTGAAATAGACTTGTCACTGAACGGAAGTGTTACAGAAAGACACAAGTTGTTTATTTAAAGTAAACCCACAATTAACTGCTGCAAAGGTTATTTACCAACATTATTAAAAACTCAAGCTGTATTTCTAGCTTGAGTTTTCCAAGGCAAACTTTTTGTCTTTGAGTTTTTTTGGATATCAGGTAATTTCTTGTGGCGGAAGTTTTGGATAATAGAGGTTCTCATCTCAACAGTGCTGTAGAAAATTTGTGCATAATTCTTCAAATAAAAAACATTTTATTAAAAATATTACTGCTTACACAGTGAAGTGATCAATAACTATTACTTATGGATCAATGCAGGTGCAGGTACCCAAATTTTCTCCCCATCCTAACACTTACCTTTCCTTCCTCAAGGCT
>NW_009648878.1:89436-180939 GCF_000708025.1 Charadrius vociferus | reverse complement strand
GCAGGAACAGAGAAAACTGGAAATATTTTACATCCTTCTTAACACCCTGGATCACTTAAATGTTTCTGAAAGATGGACAATAATATTTAGTAAATCCTTTTGTGATTGATTGCTTGTACCTTAGTACCTGTGAATTCAAATTATCCTTCTGCTATGCCTAAGAACATGGTTTTCAACTTTGTAATATGCATTTTTAACACAAGTGTATTACTCTAAACTTCATAGCTCTTTTCAATATTAGGATCCTGGCAGGATATCTATCCTAAATATTTTATAGTGCAGCAACACTTAAATGGGAAGACTATTACAGTTAAAGGGGATAAAGAAAAGTCTTGTAATTAAAGCCAAATTATATTATAAAATAACAGTATTACAAGTGAAGATTACAAACTTTTTTTTTTTTTTTTTTTTTTTTTTTTTTAAATTTAGATCAAAGGTGGAAATACATGCAGTATACGCATAAAAGCACCATAAAAGTGAATGTGAAGGTCACTGCCGTGCCTGGTTTGGAGCACTTTTGGTTCCTGGTGTTCACGGCCTAGTTTGTGTATCACCCTTCTCCAAAACACCTTGTTTAAAGCCACGTCAATTGTCAGGTGCCAGAACAGAGCTGGACGCAGCTGTGTTGTAGATGAGGATTTGTGCTCTATAAAACACAACCACTGAAGTGCTGTGGGATTGACGGTGCCTTAGACATCAGCTGGTCCTAACAGGGCAACCAACCCCTTCTAGTCCAAGGAAATCCACCTCCACAGAGCACAAACATAGAAACGAACAAAGAGCAGGATGCCTCAAATGAAATTAGAGACATGCAGATTTAACTCCTTCCATAACCAGAAATGGAATAAAGAAATGCATTCTCTTTTAGAGAAGGAATTGGTTCCGGTAATGCTGTACCTTGCCTTGGGAGAAAGAAGAAGCCTTTCTACCGTAAATGATTCTTCTCCAGGACTGATGTTTTTCTGCCACAGGATGGACTCTGCAGTGGGGAGAAAGGGAATATGAGGCTTAATGACTGCTTTGTGCTGGCTTGAGCTGGCAATTGAGAATTAAACTCAGTGTAAACATGAATTTAAAATATAAAAAGGTCTTTTTCTCCATTTTATTTTTCTGTTTATAGGAAGTATAATAGTATAAGAATAATTGTCTTTCTGTAAAATATTTTCTAACACAGATGACAAAGTTTTCATTAAAATTGATAAATTATGAAGTAAAACAAAATAAAATATTCTGAGATTAGTTATTTCTGATGTAACTCCAATGAAGTCCAAGGAGTTGCATGAAAATTAATTCAGCTCAACAATCTTTATCCTACTTAGGGCAAAACACATCACATGACATAGTTTATAGTAGTTTCAGCTACTCCTTAGCAAGCTCAAGCAAGTAGCTCACTCAAGCAGGTAATAGATCTCACATGAAAAAGTAACAGATCATATATTGAGGCATGCAAAATGACGTGTCATCACAACAAAATGTCAACTAGTAATTCATTACATTCCTACAAATAAGTCAAGAAGAAATAGTCAGCATTCAATTACAACGAAGTGTGCTGGATTGCAACAGTTAATTTACTTGCATATATTCCCTTCAGATATTTGGCTTTTCACTTTGTAGTTAATATTGCACCCTAATAAAAGAATTTATTTAGGATTTTAGAAGAAAAAAACTTGAAATTCAGCAAAAGTGAATTTTTCAAACTCTGTACTGATTTTTTAATGCATTCAGGATTACCTGGAACTTGTCTTGACATTAAAGGTCATCTCAGCAAAGACAAATGATGGACAACAGCATTTTTGGAGTTATCAGGACAGGAAGTTTAATGGAATATTGGTTAAAAAGTGTGGCTAACAGAGCACAGAATAGTCTAACATGAACTATATAGAGACTTGGTAAATTTATAATAGCTTAATGAATTTACCCGAACCACTTAGTCTTAATAATCCTACAGGCTGTATTTATAGTGAGCAAAAAAACCCCCTAAGATAAATATTTCTGTTGCTTTTCAGGTTGACAAGGCTCCTTTTGCTTCTGCATCCTGAGCAGTATCAGGATCTGGCATTATTCTACATTAGTATTTTATGCACATTCCTTACAATTGTGAGTATTCATGAAATTTACATTACCTTTTCTCAGCAGTATCAAACTAATTGCCAATATCAAATGACGTTTGCAAAAATACCATATCTAGAATTCTACAAAAATAAAAATATTTCCATATGAAAAGAATACCTAGTGGATCCTTCCCAAAAATATTTAAATGAAAAACACTAAAACAAGCATATTTTATAAATAGAATAAATAATGCAGTGGAACAGAAGACTGTATGTTATATTGCTATGTGAGATCATACTATCACATCTAAAGATCTATAAAAATTTAGTTGATTTTGTGCATCTTCAATATGAGTTCATAATACACAGTACAGTTGCTCCTTTTGAGCTTCCAGAGAGTACACTATGAATGAGTATTAAAAATATTGTGCATTCTGTGTTATATTTTCATAACATAGAATGTTCTTATTTACATATTGTGTATCATTCCTAATACATATTCAGAGCATATATTGTAACGGCTCCTTTGGAACCACTAACATGTATGCTGTGAATGTGTATTAAGAGCAGAATGCATTTGCATATTATGAGTCCATAATACTGAATGCACAATCAAATCTTTGATAAAAAGTCATTGCTATACATACAAGCAGAAGTTATTTTCTCATGCTTCTCACTCACAACTGTGCCATGTTGCACAGTCATTTCTCACCCATACCTTTACAACTCACAAAGAAAAAAATATCCAGTACTGCAACAATTCCATGAACTATAGTTTTCTTGCAGTAAAATCTTTCATGAGGTCTTTTTTTCTCCCCTTTGTTCTAGCTGATAATTATAATCGATATTTTCTTTAATTTCCTGAATATATCCTCCATTTTGGCATCCATATAAATGACTGGACTAAGGTCTTAGCATCAAACGCTCATTTGGATATTACATGTGAAATACAGGTCTTAGGAAAAACAAACATAAAAATAAACCTCAGTCAGTTCTACTAGTATTTTTAACTGTCATGATTTTGTTTGTTTGTATATTTGCCTAAAATAATAGGGTTTTTTTTTGCCAGCCAGGAGCATACAATTCTCTAGATTGGGCAGAACTAAAATTACAAAACAACATTACAAAATAGCATGATTACAAAACTTCATTTGGATCAAAAAAATGTTGTTTTTCTACATTGACAGATGAGCATCCTGGCAACCCACGCAAGTAAAGATGGAAAAAGGTACCCTTACTTGTCTAAAACAAGGAATTAAAGAAAAATAGTCTTCTGCCTCAGTTTCTTGCTTAGCTAAATGAAAGTAATGCAAATCTTGGGTCCAGGCCTGATGTCATTCTGTATCTATGCTCACAGGGTAGGGATTTTCCCCAGGAAGCAAAAGAAAAGCTAAGGCCAACTTGGCTTTTGCCCAGTCCCCTTCCTCATCCTTTAGACTTGCTGGAATAGCTGGAAAGACACAAGACGAAATTATCTGTATCATTTCAAGGACTGCATAGTGATCATACTGACTATTAGTTTTAAAATACTTTCAGTTGTATTATTTTAATAAGCAGTACTGAAAGGTATTTTATAGGTCTGATATCACTGCAGAGACATTAACTGCAAAAAGTATACAGGTAAGTATTCTGGCAATTAATGGCAAGTATAAACTACCAACCATTCAAGAACCAAATATTTATGCATGAGTGTAACCATACCTCAGCTAAAATATTAATCAAATCGTAAAACACAAATTAGATTCAAAAGGTGCCCAAAATAGCTGGTACTTTTGGATCACATGTATGGGGATGCAGTCCAGCCCACTGAATGATGGACACAATAATATTCCCCATTATGGTGTGTAATATCTGCCACATATCAGAGGGAGAGTGTGTGTGTGTGTATGGACATAAAATCACTGGAATTTTAGTGTTTTCCCTTTAAAAGAAATTGTTAGATTTTAGTTTAGCGAGGAAGCCTATTACACTGTACAAATTCCTTTGTTTCTCTTCCTTTTTCTGTGGTTTATTTCAAACATTTTAAAGTATTAATGAAAATGCTGTAAAAGTCATAAAGTTAAAGTATAAATTTATCTAACATTGTTTTACATTATAAGACCTATAAACAGGCTCCTGTAAACTTATACAGGCAATTATTTTGAGGTCTGAGCTGTTTTCTTTTATTTTATGATTGTAAATAAAAGTAAGATAGTTTGTACTCAATTATTTTATGATTCTAACATAATAGCTGCTCTCTCTCAGAGATTGTTTTAAGATATAAATGCCAGCTGTCCATAAGTTACCTTGATTATCAGTGATCAACACAACCAAGTTAAATACTTTTCTGTGATTTTCCAAAGTGAGCTTTATGCCTTCTCAATAAATTATTTGGATTTTTAGTTTAATATGCTTTATTATAATAAAAGTAAACTTCTTATAACCATGATCTACAGCTAAGTAAAAGTGAAGCAATTGTGGCATTGCAACTTTCACTGTAGGATCTCTGGTGTTTCAGTCCAGTAGTCCAGTCCAGTATAGTCCTGGATCTCTGACCAGTTCCCTGGTTTTTACCCAAATTTATTATGTTACAGAAATAACTTTTTTTTAAAAAAAAAAAAGTCAGATTTTTTAATGCAATAATAGTAAATCAATCCTGAGTTTAATCCAATACTCTCCAGAGTCTAGTTAAACTTTCAAGTACACTTTCATTGTGGGCTTCAAGAAGATTTGACACCTGTTTTTTAGGGGAAAAGGTATACTTTTAATTATTTTACACCATAAATATAATTAAGGAGTAAATCAAGGCAGCAGCACAAATGCTACTGCCATTTTTTTCTCAGGCATTTGTCACTTCCAGCAGGGACATGAGACATTCCAGCACACTCCATTTTTCCCCACCTTGGCATCAGTCTGTTCTAAGGCTGGGATTAGGAGTGCTCCTCCTATGGTCATCCCACACTCTCCACCCAAAACGGTAAATACTTCTCACCAGAAGTGTGTCTTTCCTGCTCGTATGACCATTTTGGGGTAATTCTGGAAAATAATCCTATAAAGTTTAGAAAAGGGTTATTGAAGTGCTCTCTCAAAACACCACAGCATCACCAAGGTCTTATTTTCTTGAGGAAAAAAATAGACTTTACACCTGGAAATTTGTGTGAAGGAGCACTCAAGGCCTATATTCAATACGTATCACCTTCTGCCTGCTATTGTAATGGTATCAATGATGATAAGAATTAAAAAAAAAAAGTTAAATAATCTGTGAGAATGTGAAAATCATGCAAGTCATACTGTAAAAGCATGGTTACATATATGAAGAATTTGTACCAGAAACCCTAAATCTTCAGGAACATCTAAGTTATCAGCCATTGAATTTTCTTTTTATAAAACTGTTGCTAGGAAAAACAAAACATGAGGGTAAGCAGAAATATGAAGGTATACTATTTTTCCTTTATAATACCAAAAAAGAACTCTCTTGTATGACATCCACAGCTTCTAATATCTTGTCACACTTTAAATTCTCCTTTATGGGATTTGTTATGGAATGAGAAGTGGTGAATAGCACCAACAAGATCCCATGACAAAGGAGACAGTATAATACTTTTTAAAATAAAGCAGAAGATATTTGATCTCATTTTCTCAACATAAATGGGTGAACTTGGGAACAATGGAGTGACTTTGGCCTCACATTGCTGCAAACGACATCAGAATCTTGACCCATGGATACAGCAATCTAAAATACTGCATTACTTTGCTCTGCAGTTTGCAGGGAAATACCAATCTGGGAATCTGGTAAAATGAAGTGAAGGTTTTAGAAATACACAACAGATTTTTGTACGTATACGTTAATGTTTGTCTAAGTATCTGTCTAGACACCCATAGTTAACTACACTCACAATGTGCATGCGTAAAGGATATGCTACAGTAGACCATGAGATTATACATTTATCCTCATTTGTGAAGGTGGATGCCTAGAACTCATGAATGGAAAAAGATATATTATGAAGTATTTAATCCTAATCAATATTTATTAAAGGAGACAAAGTAACAGTAAGGCAAACCTACAGTACGTTAGAAAAAAAAGCAGCAAGCTGGATTTCTTATCTTGCAATAGTTAATGAAGTTCTATGATTTATTTTAACCCTGAAGTGGGTTTTAAAAAACCCTAATTATATTAATGTACTAAAAGAAATACAATTGTCACTTAGTTTCATTAAGCATGACAGGTGACAGTTCCAAAGATAAATGCTGAAACTTGTAAAAATTGCAAGTTCAGGTTGAAGTGACAATAATATGGTAGCAATGGGATGGAATTGTGCGGCTCACCACATTAATCAATACTACAATTTATTTTTTTAATGTATGAAGAATGTTTGATTTCATTAATTTATGACTAGGTTCTTTCTACTTAAGTCTTCCTTTCAGTCTTTGGATTTTGGTTTTATTTTAAAACATTCTGGCTATTTATAAACCCACAGGCAATCTCATAAAATATCACTGTTGGGAAAGAATCAGTTTTGTGCATGCCATGTGCAATTTGGGAGACTGATAATATAAGTAAATCAATTAAAGGGGATGTGGCTCCATTAAGAATGGAAAAGTTGTGCTATTGTCACCTGTGATATACTCTGTACAAAATCAGAAGATTTGAATTTGTTCAGTTTATGGTATCTCACTTATCTTTGCAAACCACAGGCAACACCTGCAATCCCCTAGCAAAAGCTTGCTTTTTTGTTTCCAGTTGTAAACACGTACACTACTGTACCAAGTCAGTGTTCTATTTAGGTTAGCACAGCCTGTACCATAGTGCCACAGGTCTGAAGCTCTTCAACTGGGACTGAGAGGATTCTACTATAAAATATTTTCATTACAACTTTATGATTCAAAACATAAACACACACACCCACTCCTTGCTGCTGTGCACAGATGGGCTTTGCTCGTGCTGTACTTTGTGATAGCCCACATAGTTGAGTTTTAGTACTTTGGAATAAGAAAGCGGTTAAAAACTTTAATATCTAATACAGTTAATGAGCAGTGGCAAGGTGTGTGTACAGTAGACGTTTATGGATAGCTATTGGCAAGAATGCTTGCAGCACCTAGAATAAGAGCTTATTTGGGCTATTTTCTTTAAGTATGGATAAATAACATATATACAGTAATTGATATCTAAATTTAAACTTCAAAAATGTCAATAATGAAACTGTTTAAGCAATCTGTTTCAAAGTACTATAAAATCAATACATGAAGGGTTTCTGGAGCAAACCTTTAGCTCTGGTTTGGGATACAAAACGCTTTCCAAGTAAAAATTCAGGCAGTACTGATCAGACAGTACTGAAAACTACCCCTCTCAACAGGTCTAAGCATGTTTTGACCCCATTAGGGACAAGAAATATTGTAAAGATAGAATCATAGAATCACAGAATAGTTAGAGTTGGAAGGCACCTTAAAGACTGTCTAGTTCCAACCCCCCTGCCATGGGCAGGGACACTTCCCACTAGACCAGGTTGCTCAAAGACCCATCCAGCCTGGCCTTGAACACTTCCAGGGCTGGGGCATCTACAACTTCTCTGGGCAACCTGTGACAGTGCCTCATCACTCTCAGAGTGAAAAATCTCTTCCTTATATCTAATCTAAACCTACACTTTTTCAGTTTAAAGCTGTTATTCCTTGTCCTATCACTACCTGATAGGTAGGATGACCTGATAAAGAGTCCCTCCCCATTTTTTCTGTAGGTCCCCTTTAGGTACTAGAAGGCTATAAGGTCTCCCCGGAGCCTTCTCTTCTCCAGGCTGAACAACTTCATAGGAGAGGTGCTTCAGTCCTCTGATCATCTTTGTGGCCCTCCTCTGGATTCACTCCAACAGGTCCATGTCCAACAGGTCAACATTTTCATGTTGAATGTAAATAAATAAATTACGTCAAGTGCAAATGACCATGAACCTGTTGGTAGCTTTCTCTGCTAATATTACGTATTTCTGCTTTCTGCATGTTGTATAAGCTTTAAGTTATGGACTTGCAACTTATATTGCTATTTACAACTCCTGTACATCTGGCTCATTATTCTCATGACCTACCAAAATTCACATATAAGTGGGTAATGTCTCTTAAACTTATTAATCCAGTTTGATTAAGAGACAATGTTCATAGTGGAGGAGTATATGAGGCAATTTATGGCTTTTGAGGGTAATTAAATGCTAAAGTGGAGCCAAGGCATTTGATAATCACAAGAGCTATTTATTGCTGGAATATTCCAGCCACATGAACTTTTTTCCCATCAGTCAGTAAGAGAAGCACATTTAACAAACAACATTAAGAAGACAGGTTTTTCTAGGTAAATGAAGGTTTGAAATTCTATGATGTAACTGAAGTTAAGAACCCCCACTCGTGTCCCACAAAGGGCAGGTATAGGTAAAGTATATACAGAATTCAGAAGGAATATGTTATCTCCCTAAGAGCAGGGCTAAGAAAAAATAGTTTCATGAGGGAGTTACCTGTGTAGAAAATAAGGGCTGAGGCTGAAGTGTGAACATACGTTATCTGAGTTAAGATTTATGACCCATTTTCATATTGCTACTGTAAATGAGTAGCAATTATCATCTGCCAAACTGGCCTGTTAGCACATGTTGGAAACAAGTCCAAAGCGGCTGCAATTCTCTGGTCTCATGGGAACAGGCCTGTTTCGTTTATACCTCCAAAAATATAAATGAAGTAAGGAATGACGCCTTAGGAAGAGGCCACTACGGAATTAGGAGAAGGGAGGCTTTGTTGGAAAACCCTCATAAGAGCTTGGAAAGGAAGTTGGAGTTGACGATTTGGGGGATTTTTTTGATTTTTCTTTTTAGTTAATGCCATGAGTCACAAGTAAAAGGCCAATGCAGGGATGCCTCTCCATAATTATTTAGACAGTGAATACCAAGAGACTCAGATCATTCAGAGACCCCCATACAGTAGTCTGCTATACACAAAATAGCAATATTTGGTAATTTTATTTTTTTACAAAGAAGGCGTCACTAGTACTCGTGTAAAAACAGGGTAACATCTTCCACACCTGAACTAGTAAACACAAGAACGTTAGGCTGTAACATTAGGCTGTAATCTGGTGACTTCCAGAACTGGGGCAACCAATCTATACATGCCAGGTGACATTTCTGGTCATCATTCTCCTTCGTCCTATTCCTCTGAACTCATATGTGTCAGTCTAAAGTGGTATAAAACTCAACCCTCTTTTCATTAAGTGGAAATGAAGAAAAAAGGTAGAAAGAAGATGCTGGAGAGTCGGGCAGGCAGGTTTGGAGGGTCTGTCTAAGTAGACTACACAGAAAGCAGGTAGCACTGCTTGCAGGGGCAAGCTAGAACTTCCTTAACTGCTAGTCAGAAAAGAAACATAAAGTGTTTGTCCTTCTCGCTGACCGTTATGGGGAAAAAGAAAGGAAGGCCTCATTTGCCCTAACAATTTTCTGGTTTCCATTTTCCAACTTTCTCAGTTCATATCCACTAGCAATGACTCGCAGAGACAAATGGGATGAAATCCAGATTTCTGAACGTACCTAATGGTCTTTTTTAACAGCATCCTAGCAAGGGCTGGAGATGGACTATTAATGCACCATAAAATACATAAGTACTTCTATTTACAGTTGCTAGATGTCTAATTTCAATGTCTAGTTTCTTCACCTAGGTAATTTCAGAAGGAGGTGGGAAGACAGAGGGACACAGCGTTGAAGGGTGGCACTGATTTTCACTCCCCTTTGCTCACAGA
This sequence comes from Charadrius vociferus, assembly GCF_000708025.1. Classification (NCBI taxonomy): domain Eukaryota; kingdom Metazoa; phylum Chordata; class Aves; order Charadriiformes; family Charadriidae; genus Charadrius; species Charadrius vociferus. Next base: position 171,153 of record NW_009648878.1, on the reverse strand, counting down.
TGCTCTATAACTGCCTTATACACATGGTGTCATGCGGTGAGAGAGCAGAACTGAGGAACTGCCGTGTTGAGTCACTCCAGAGACTCTGCCAGAGCAGTCTGTCTCAGAGAGCAGGCAACACTGGGTATTTCAGGGAAAAGTGCAAGAAGTCAGTAATAAACATGTGGAATATTTCCTTCACATCTACACATGATGAGATCATACTAATTTGCAAAGAGCTGCTTTTTCTTTACCTCAGACATCAGACTTCGTCCATACAAGAGATAATCCCTATGCATAAATGGTTTATGCAGTTCAATCATTACATTCTGTTCTTCTCAAAGAAATGTATAAAATTTCACTCTAATGTGAAGAGGGATTCCAATTTTTTCTCTAAAAATCACTCAAGCCTCAAACTGAATACAGTCTCAGTGCATCTAAATTCTGAGTCCCAGCTGCATTTCTTTAAACATAGTTTCTTCTGCATCTACCATTGCCTTTTTTTTGCTTGTTTTTAATGCAGGAAACCTCAACTCTCTTCTAAAATCTACCACAAACTTTCACTGTATCTACAAGCAAAGCAGTCTTTGCATGCCTTCTTTTTTATTAGCTAGGAAATAAGGGTGGTGGTATTTGCTTCCCAGGAAGGTTATGTTCGCCTGAGATCCTGGGACAGCACGCACCAGTGAATTCTAAGCGGTAATTTTTTGTTGAAAATCCCAAGACGAGAATTTGGGGAATTCGCCAATACACCTGTCAATCATCTTCCACATGACCATGTCAGGAGACTCCATTAGGAGGCACCATTACCAGATTTTCAGTCTTGCCCGACTATCAGCATTAAGTTTGGCCTGTCTCACCCGTGGTATTATTGACAGAGATGGCTTTACCCACTTTCGCTTTCCTCAGGCGGTCAGAAACGATGTGATGACAAAATAAAAGCTACCACTGAGAGAGCAGGGTAGTTATCTCTGAAAGCATACTGGGGCATGGTTTCAGAACAATCCCACAACACTATTTAGAAGTTGACTGGTTTCTTGTTAAGGATATAGCAAATCAGTTTGTTCATTCTTGGGATGATAATGCCGTTTCACTGAAGTACAACTGAGTTCCTTTTACATTTCCTGTGTGCAGCAAAAAAAAACCCCATAACAATACTGTTGAGCCTTCTGAAATGAATGCCTCTTGAAGCAATAAATCTGTTAAAGGAAAAAATGGTTTCTGGGCACCAGGGCTATGTGTTTAAGGATTTGAACTTTCTTAATGCCTAAAACCTGGAAAAAAAGTCCAGAAAGGACACCCAATTAGAACGCTATTGACTCATCCTGACAAAGGGGGGGGGGAGGGAGAAAGGGAGGAAGGAGGGAAGAGATCAAGGCTCACAACAAAAGACCTATTCATTTATAACAGCTTGGCTGTGGAACCATTCCAGCATGCTTAAAAATACTTTATCCATTAGTTGGGAACTATTTTCTAAACGACAACTTGCTGCCCACATCTGCCCACAACCAGCTCCCTTTTCACATTGAATGCAGCAAGGTTCACGTTGTCAAAAGCAGCTTGCCACCTCTTCTGGACGTTGTAGGGGGGTGAGGCAGAGTAAAGCAGAGGTGCCCTGTGCGAGACAAAAATCCCTGACCTCCAGAATATAGAGAGGGGAAGTACAATGCTGTTCAGTTCCTCCCAGGCTATTTTAAGAAAAGAGGACAAACGAATACAACATTTAACTAGAGTTCTCCTCACATGAAAAACAGGAAGATCACTTTAGGTTAATCAAGTTATTAAAAGTAAGATCACTTAATGCCTCAGTGTGTGAGCTCAACAGTAGTCCTCTGCAGTTGTATGTGAGGCTGCTTTGTGTTAAACTGATCACACACCTGAATACGATCATCAAACATACATCACCAATCTTCTTATGTATTAGCCAACAGATAAACATTTTTAATTACAAATACTATATACTTATTGAACTGCAGGATTTTTTTAAACAAATGGTTCCCTCCCAGGAACACTTCTTCCTCAGTTATAAAGTGGTATAGCTAGAACTATTAATATTTTATGCTAGGGACTGTGGATACAACTTCATATAAAAGCTTTTCTTTATCTGAAATGTGACTGTTGCTGTAAAGTTGGCATTTCTACCTTTTCCCAGTATTTTGTTGCATACGCTTTCAGAGCTTAGTTTGAGGAATATGAATGTCTGGTTTAATGTGTGTTTATTTCTCTTGACACATACGTTGCATCCTTATGTTAGTTTGCATTGAGACTCTGGAGGAGATGCTGGGAGAATATTGTGCAGTTGATCTTCTCATCAAAGTATCAGCTTTTCTAAACGTGTCAGTCAGCTACAGCAAAAAGTACTCTATATTACAATATATGCTGTCTGATTCACCTTCTTACAGGGATCATCTTTATAACCTTTTCTCATGTGGATATTCTTAATAACAGCAGCCCTATGTAAATGCAAAAAGACTACATCTATATCTACAGCATCTGTTTAAAGTAAAAATGCAGTGAGCAAATGCTTAAGTTCTTAAAACAAAGTATTCAATAATTTATATTTAGGGGTTAGATTTTAGATATAGAGCAGCAAGGTTTGTAAGAATTCCTTGCTTCCTTTGCTTAGTTTAGTTGGTTACTTTCAAGCTAAGATGGAGAAGCAGTGATGAAAGTGGGCTTTGTAAATACATATTCATATGCGTCCAGTCGCGCATAAACATGGTTGTATTGTACAGAATACAATGAATGCACAGTAGCTGCCTTTTTAGCTTCCTGAGACATGATAGCTCTTAACCTAGGTTTGCAGGTACCTTGAAATATTTATGAATAATACAATACAGATTCTAAAATATAATCTCCTTTTATGAATACTGGCACATTGTAACCCAGCTCTGCAGAAGGCCGAAGAAAAATGGCAGAGCAAGATCAAACATTTGTTTACATCTCACCTCCAACAAAATATAATTTTACTTTGGCTGACCTTTAAGTGGATATAACAATTACGTAACGAAGCAAACCACAAGTCAAATAGAGACAGAGACACCACAGGTCACACAACGTATGAGAAACAAAATCCATTTATGGTTTTATCACAAGAAATGCTATCTAAATTTTATGTGCGTTCCTGGACTTGTAAATGTTTCTAATTTAATGGAGAAATGTATCCAGATTTTAATAGCTCATTTCATTTTCTAGGCTACATCAAAGAGCAAGATGACCTCAACGCAATACCAGGAATGAAAAGAATTCCTGAATTCTGAGCCCAGCCGCAGGGTAATTTCAGAAGCCTTCTTGTCACTCTTGACAAGTTGATTTTTTTTTTTTTTTTTTTATTATTTAAGGGCAACATTTACCTACTGCATAGGAACACTGTGAAGATTAATTCATTTGTGTGCCATGTGAAATATGAAATGTGCTGAGAAACAATTCTTAGTGGTGGAAGTGCTAAGGGCAGCTGTGGTGCTGTCGGCACGCTGTTCAGGAGAAAGTGCCTGCTTGGCTCTGTTGACTTTAACCTCCTTGCTCTGTCACTCCCTCCTCAGAGAACACATCAGGGCAGAAAGGAAAGGGTCTCAGGGACTGGCTCGTCTTTTCAGTCCACAGTGGAAAATGCTCTGTGGCCCTCAGCCTAAGCCAGTGCAGACTGCTTCCATGTCCTCACAGCAGATCAGGTGTTGAGCCTTGCATAAACTTTTCTCTCGTTGGAGCCTGAACTTCTCTGCCAAAAGTGGTTGTGGCTGAGGTTGGAGATTAACATATATGCAGAGTTGATAATCAGACAAACTTGACTCTCAAGCAAAACAAAGGATGATCAGGTTGGCTACATAAGCGTAACCCGTATATCATGTTCCGCTTGATGATTGAATTCTAACTTGTGGGGCTAGTGGAGTCTTTAAAACAAAGAAAGGCTTAGAAATCCCTGCCTCCTCAAATGTGAGCAGTCTTAAGCAAGTATTTGACACAGCATAAGCTAATCATTAGTAGCAATAGAATATTTTTTATAATGCATCCCTCAAAACCAAAATGTCACTGTTTCGCATGGCTACAGTAGCAGTGTCCCGTGCTCCATCCATAGCATGAAAATTGACGTACATTTGCATATCTTAAGAACTTAAATAAACTCGTCTACAAAGAAAGCTGTACCAAATAGAACATGAAGCAGCATTAAACACTTGTTAATTCTGTTCATAGGGACATATTAGAAAAAGAATCTTTGTTTAATGAAATTTAAAAAATAAGTAGAGAACATAATAGACCCCTCATGTCTGTACTAGGTAAGACAAAGTTCAAAGTAGCTTATTCTCTTGTGTCTGACATTAGCCAGCAGCAGATGCCTATGCAAGAACAATGGTATATCCTAGGTCTGCTTTTCCAGGCCACACACATTTGCAGTTCAAAACTAGATAAACTAAATCATTCTTCTTATTCAATAGCCTTTTTGAGTAGTTCATGGGGTATTTTTCCAGTTATTTTTCAAGCCTCTATCAACTTAATTACATGAAGAGTTGTTTCTCTTTTTCTGTTTGTTTTGAACTTGCCATATTCTAAGGTCATCTGATAGCTACTTTTTCTCTCTAGAAGAGACATCGCACAATCATTGCCTTTTTAACTCCTCTATAACCTTTATGATTTTATAAGCTGCTGTTCCATCCCTCTTCACTTGTCTTTTTTTCTAGCCTGAAGAGTCTTAATATGTTTAATTAAAAATCATGTTGAAACTGTTTCGTACTTTTGATCATCCTTATTACCTTCTCAGTATCTTTCTTACTTGGGGAAAGGGGGGATAAGAGTGAACCAGAGGTATATACAGTGTTTGAGATGAAGGCACACTGTGGAGTTACAGAGAAGCAAAATGATATTTTCTGTTTTGAGCTGACATTTTCATAGAACTGTTTCTCTACATTTATCCACTATTTATAACTTGAAGATCTCATTCCTGAGTGACAGGTTGTGTATGTTAAGTTAGATTTATATATAATTAAAGCTGAGGTTATTTTTCCCCGTGGACATTGCTTAACATTTATTTACATTTCATTTCACTTGCTTTTTTATTACCAAGTATTATGTTCTACAGCTCTTCTCAGTTGGTCCTCATCCTTCTTGTCCTGAATAACTTTGTAATACCAGTGGACTTTTCACCTACCTTGCCACCTCATTTTCTACTATGTTGAAGAGCACAGGTCTAGCACACAGGTCTCTTCTAGTAGCCTCCTTAGACTGAGAAATTTGCTATATAAACTTTTTTTTTTCTTTACATTTTGGGCAGTTATGCATCCATTCAAAAACATTCCCTCTTACTCAGTGGCAGTGTAGTTTGTTCTACAGGTCCTCAACAAGGAACATTGTAAAATGCCTTTTGGAATTGCAAGATGACTTTGGCAGCTGGATTACTCTTGTCTGTGTGATTGCTGACTCCTTCAGTGAACTATACTAAATTTTTCAGATGTGACTTTGCTTTACAAAAGCCTCACGGCTTCCCCTCACGCAATATATCATATATATTCACATCTACTAATTCTACACATCAACAAACGCCATCACTCGGAACATCTGCCCCTTCCTTCTTCCCCCAACTTTATATGCTGAGCATGACGTTGTATGGTATGGAATATCCCTTTGATCAGTTGGGGTCAACTGTCCCAGCTGTGTCCCCTCCCAGCTTCTTCTGCACCCCCAGCTTTCTTGCTGGCGGGGCGGTTTAAGAAGCAAAAAAGGCCTTAACTCTGTGTAAGCACTGCTCAGCAATAACTAAAACATCCCTGCATTATCAACACGGTTTTCAGCACAAATTCAAAACACAGGCCCATACTAGCTGCTATGAAGGAAATTAACTCTACTGCAGCTGAAACACAGAAGTTTGGATAACGTGATAGCTTTCAATATTCACTGCTGCAAAGTCACTCTGTATTTAGGAGGATTGCCAAAGAGCAGTTCAGAATGTAGTCAGTCGTGGAGTGTGTTTAACATTTGGCTTACAATTGGAAGGATCCCAGCCAGACCTGCAACAGTAGGCTCTCCATGACTTATGCTTGTGGCTGTTACCTGCAGCATTTGTAGTCTCAATCAGCTGTTAATGCTTCTCTTGTAAGATTATAAAATAATTGCAAATAGCTCAGATTAGGAGGTGTGAATGTCACTTAAAGCTCATTTCTGTTTCATGTGCTATCCAGCATTCTCCGTAGGCAGCAGATGAGGGTCTACAGAAAAACAGGAGCCTAGAAACAAACAATAATAACAAGCACTAATCAGAGTATAATAATCTTTTGAGTTGCACTTATGTTAAAAGGTAATCACTGATATTCACACGGCACTGAATAAGTAGCAATTCATATGGACTTCATAGTTACAGAAAGAAAATAAAGAATTTGATTTCCTAAAGGGCATCAGCAACAAAACATGAAGAAAAAAACATCTTTAAAGTTTTAGCACTGGCTTTCAGTAGAGTTGCATTTTCTCAGTTATGGCATAAGACCCTGTGCAAGCTGATGCAAATTTTGAGTAAGTTCTATATTAATGCTGTGCATGAACACATCTTTTCAGTTGTGATATTGCAGTACATGAGTGTCTACTAGGTCAGCAGTATTGAGACAAGCACGTCTGGACATACTTGAAAATGGGTGTCCGGATAACTTAGCTGGTGGAAACTTCTATTAAAAATAGTATACGCACCATCCTGATTAGATGGCAGATGAAGGAATGGTTTCATGACAAAGGGTCTCGAAAGACACCACCAATGGAGGGAGTTGCCGTCCCTATGTCCCCTGTTCCAGTGGCAGCTGGGACAAGCAGAGTTTGCCATACATAGGAGATCTGCTATTGCCACAACCTCTGTGTGTGAGCATGTGAGCTGAGAGGACTTTCAACATAAGGATGCAGGTAGTCACCTAGATCTGTGGATCTAACCGTATTGTCCTCCTATGTTCCACCTTTCATGTTTTTAAAATACAGTAATAATACTTACATCACCAGTGTGTGCAAACCTTCACTTCCAGCATATATGAGCTACTTTGAGATCCGTGAAGAAAGGGTGTTGTTGAGTAAGAATTACTTTTTTTTTTATTCTTGTACCAAATGCAAGAAAGGTTATATTTTTCTAATCACTATTAAGGTTTTTTCACAAAACTGAGATGCCTGAATAAAATAAGAAATGAATAGCAGAAAACTCAACATTCATTCCAAATATAGATGAACAGTATTTTTCGCAACATAACTAATATAGGAAGCAAATAAGATTTCAAACCTCTACTTTGTTTGATGGCTTTTTATATGCATATACACTGAAAAATACATGTACATTATATACATATGTGGGCATAATGCATGTGTACTAGCCACTTGACAGCTTTTTATGTGCTTGAAAAACAAAGTGTAACTGCAATATGACACTGAATACATCTATTTTGTACATGTTTATTTATTTGTTTGATTAAGATAAAAAAATGCTTTGGGGTCTAAAAGATAACAATTATGAATATCTGAAAGGAAAAAAATAGCAAAAAATATATTTATCACATTCCATCTCATAATCTTTGCATTCACAAATATGGTAATCAAGAACTGTGGACTTTAAAATCAACAATATAGTAACATGTGAAAAGCAGTACAGCAGTTTTTCATTATAATAACTTTAGTAATATGAGATTCTTTATATACACAAATATGATCTTTAAAATGGCCTCTATCAGCTTAAAAAATGGACAATATCATGAAACTTGTTAAAGCCAAGATGAACTATGGCACCATATCCAAATGCAGAAAAAGACAATCACATTTTTCGACATTTCTACAGCTGATGGCATTGAAATGTCAGCAAAGCTCAAAGCAAAAGTACACAATAAATTTGATATTACACCACATGTTTGATTAAGCCCAAGGGTGAAAATGTAACCTGCAATTTTATTCTGAGTCAGTAGATTTCTGACACATTTTGATTTTTAACAAAGGGAAACTCAGTCTTAAGGCTTCACAGAATTCAGCAAGACTGTCATGGTTTTATTCAGACTCTCCTAGAAATTGGTCTTTACAAGCCCAGTGGACACAAATACGTTAATAAATTTTACTATTGTAAAACCTGTTCCCAAGGAATTCTTTCAAATAGCAAGGCTATGCCCATACTCAAAACAAAGACTATTAATTAATTAAAAGTGTGTGGTGAAACAGCAATATTTTCTGATGAAAATTATACTATTTTGTACTTCAAATTTTTAATACATTTAAAATAGTTCTATACATGTACCTCAAATTGTTCATGTTTAAAATGCAAAAATGTTGTCTATGAAAACCTCAAAGAATTTCTGACCATACTTGGTTATTTTTAAAAATCCATTTATACTCATTATAAAGTATAGGATAATTCCAATCATAGTTAAAAAACCCAACTCTGCCTCACAATGAAGACACAGGGAAACTGTATCAGTTATTGTGACAGGTCTCAGAGAAGAAACGCTTAACTACAGACGAAAGAAATACAAATGGTGAAATCTGCTCTGGTTTATGACCACGGAGCATGGTAATTAACTGACATATATTCAAACACTTTTTAAGAAATAGCCTATTCAAAAGCCACGCATTGTTTTTGTTGTTTCCTAATTTTTATCACACTGCTGGATGGCTCAGAAGTGATGCTGTCAAAGCTGCAGTCAAGGACCGAAGTAATTGGAACTGCTGGGTGAAAAGACAAGCTCCGTACAGGAATTTCCTGCCACTCTGGTGGCTGTGACAGAAAAGCTCTGAAAATGCCGGTAGAGATTTAGAATGATGAATAGCTGCTACGGTTAGTGAGAAATCTTGGAAGTTCAGTTTTGTTTTATTTGCTGAAATATTACCAAAGAAGTCTTGAAGCCTGTGACTTGTAAAATGTGACTCCAGAATGACCTCTGACAGTTGGGGTTGCTGTGGATGTTATGCTTCTATTTATCTGTGAGTATTGTCAGGTCCTTTGTCTCATTTCTCAAAATAAAAGTGCAACCTTTGTCCTACTGTTTGTCATTATTTATACACTACAAGGTCAATTCCTTTATTTTGAGACCTCCTAATTTTCCTGACATTATTTGTTGGGGTTGTCTTTTCTACTGTTCTTGATAATTATCCCTGTATTCCATTCTCCAGGCTTCAGAGATAAACTAACAAGGCTATATGTCCACGTAATGGACTTCAAAGTAAATTGTTGCAACGTTGAACCTAATTACCCTGCTGCTTGGTGGAATCTGTAATGCTGCGACAAGCACATGGGCTGCCGCTGCCTTGAAGCTCCCGAAGGAATAGACTTCTGAGAATAACATCCACCGAAAGCAGGGAAATGACACAAAGTAGGAAATGTGAATAAGGATATCTATCAGCACTCCTAGGCAGGGAGCCACCCATCTCCTGGATGGGCTCTGATTGACTCTTTCCACTGCTGAGGTTCTCGGATGTGAACTCTCTTCTGATTTCAGGCACCTAATACAGGTTTATCTCCACGACCACAGCATAGAGCCGGGAGGTGTAGGTATTATGTCCAGTAGACCCAACTGGAGCATACACTGGGGGCTGCAGGAGACCCACCTCTGACTGACTCAGTCTATCAGGTTGTTGGAGAGCATTCCCATGGTGTAGTGCTTAGAGCAACTGGGAGCAAAACCAAACTCTTTGTAGGTCCCTTTCATGAAAGGAATTATACAGTAAGTATGTTTTGAGGATATCTACATGATTAAATGTAAGAGGTAAAAAGATGAATTTGTGAAATCTTCAGGTATTAAACGTTGGCCTGTTTGGCACCACCTAGACTGTGGTTGTGATATCTGGAAATATATGTCAAGTATGGACAGCACGTTGGACCCATACAACAGCAGTAGAGCAAAGGCTTTGAAGACCTAAATATTGGCCTGAAAACATTAGGTACCTGCAAGTTATTTGAAGTGAATGGGCCTTCACATGATTTCACCTGAGTGGATTTAATTGCAGAAGCAGGGCCTGAAGACTTACCTGGAGAGCATCTTCTGGAATCATTAAAGCTTAAGACTGGTGAAAAATCCATTGGTACTGAAAGACTGTCTGCTAGACACTCTTAGATGTAAAACCAACACCTAGAATAACTACCAAAGCATATTTTTTTTTTATATGATTTTTCAAGATAGCTACAAAACATCGCATGAAGCAGACAAAATAAAAGCAATAAGCTTCAAAGCCTAATACCACATCCTTTTCCTGCCGGGCATAAGTACAAAAATGCAAGCTAAAAGAAGATAACTTCTTACTGTATGAAACTGCTTTCACAGAGACTGGATCTAAACTGCTTTCCTCTTCTCTGCTAAAACATCTTAGAAAACAGAAATAAACTAATCTGAGGGAGCAGGGGAGAAGGACTCCAGCAAACCTAATACAAAAAAGAAAGAAATGTGTTACATGGAAAATGTAAACTTATTGGTAATAGTTGAACATAAAGTTCTCTCATAACTTCTTTCTAGCAATTGCTGTAGTTGAACACTTCCAAAAGGAAAAGTTCACTTCAGTTATAAATGCAAATATATACAATTGATAGTCAATTGTCAAATATGTAGGCTCTCACTTTCTGCTTCATTTGTAAAATACGAAATCCCACAAAAATATACACTTTTCCCAAAGCTGTAGTGAAATGAATTTGCAGGCCTCTAAAATATTTTTCTTCCAGTTTCTCTTATTTGTCTTGTGCTATTCACATAACATTGTTTTTCCTATACAACTTTTCTTTTCTAGTCCTACATTTAAGTATTATACTGTTTGTTACATTGTAACAATTAACTTTTAAAAGACTACAGTAAGTCTCAACAACTATCTGCCCAATAAATCAGAAACAAAAAACCTATGAAATTATTGCCCATTTTTATTTACTTATTATTATTTCCTTGGTTTAATTTTAATGAGTGCCAAACAAAAAACTGCTCAGACTGTTACTCACCATTAATGCCACAACCAATTCAACTGAAATAAGAAAAAATAGTAACAAGAATCAATGCAATCCACACCCACTACCACCATCACTAGGAAAATCCTAAAAACAAAAAGTTAACTAATAAAATCCTTTCTAAATTTAGGATGCAATAGATATTGAGGAGACGTGAATTGAAGAGTCAGCGTAGCACTACTTCCAGGACACTTTCATTATGGCAGGGCTCAGCTACTTATCAAAACACCAGATAAACAGATGAAAACATTTAAATACAAGCCTGATGCTACTCTTCAAGCTACCAGTCATGCTCTGAGAATAACCTTCCAACTTTACCATTGCTTTCTTTGAGACCTGTGTCCTCATTCTCAGCAATGTTCCCAGAGTGACTGTGTGTTTTCTCCTGAGTGTGCTGAAATCATACAGAGCGATCCCTTGCCAACCTTGGGAGAGTTACTGATAACAGGAACACAGATGAATGCCTCACTTTGAGCTAGGTTGGTATTTTCATCGAGTTTACACGTGTGTGTATGTTGTGATGTCTTTGCCCAGTCTGATGGATTACCTAGGATTAAAACAATGCCATGGTCAGCCTAGTCTTTCTTTCTGCTCTCAACCCACTGGAGCTGCTTTTTGTAGAGAGAGTCACAAAACATCCTGGTGCTCTTATTAAGGTACATGCTCCTTGGCCAGTGGAAGAACAATAGACAGTTTTCCATTACATTCATATAATGTCTGTAAGTTATTAAAAATGCTCTAAGGCAATCAAGTCCCAGGAGAAGTACCAATTTAAGAGAATATAATTTATATTGTGCCTATTTTAAATATGTTCAAAGAACATTAAAGTTGAATAGCCAGTGTTTCAGACAGGATTCACATATTAGGGAATGCCAGATGAAAGGCTATCTACCTGAATTTCATACATGTCTGTACGTCCTTGGGTCCTCAATCATGCATTATTCTCCACTTCACAGAATATCATCTGGACCTTATGTGGAACCTTTAGACCACCAACAGAAAATCACTAGTCTTTAAACCGGTATAAACACTCCTTGCCAGTTGTAAGGCAAGCTACGGATCAAGAGTGAAATGCAGGTTAGTTCTCATCCATCTTCCAGGAAGGGGCTGATCTTCTGTCTACAGCCTCTATTAGCTAATAAAGCTGACCACATTGATTTGGCACATTCATTCTGAAATGCATTAAGCTTACATTTGACTCTTGGCTCTTTCATATTAGAAATTCGTATTTCACTCTTTCTGCTGCATCCCAATTGGATTGACTCTGGCTGTCTCAGATCTGTGCAATTTTACCAAAGCAAGAAGTTTATTTCAGGGTTACCTCATCCACATCTTTGTGATTTTACCTAGAGTGTGATCAAATGTTGTCACATTGATGTTGTCACATGAATTACTTGGTGTGATCAGACTATGATCAGACTATGAAATCTGTCTGTTCAATGCCAGATACTCAAATGTGCTTACTCCTGCCATTTCTTGTCCTCTTTGACCATCAGGACTTTGGACCATCAAAAAACCTTATCCTAGTTTTCAAAGAAAGCTAAAACCCTAGATATTCTTTAATTGCTTTTCATTTCTCCACACAATTTTCTGCTTTTATTCACTTTCTAAGAGAAGAAGAAATTCACATCCAGGTAATGACATGCTTTGTGAATTGGTGTAGTCTGAGGGATGCAAATTTCAGCAGAGAGTATACATGCACTTTCCAAACAGAGATGACTACACAATTTTATTATATTTTTCTCCAAATCATCCTTGTGCTGAGAATAGACTCAAAGCCAAAATGGGAATATTTAGAGTGACACAGCTGTCATTACTTTGGTGGTTTTAATTAATGGATATCATCAAGTATCATTATCACTTAATAACTTGATACTGCAGTGCCGTAATCAGCCATCTCAAAGTCCTGACAAGCTGGTGACCATAGCTACACCTATGTCACTTCTGAAAGCAGGCAGTCTTGGCAGATGCCATAGATCTTGAGGTGGCTGTGTAGATCACACAGCTGGAAATTGAGAAAAGCCTTTAAAATGTCCCACTGTACATTTCTCCAGTTAAAGTGAAGGGAAATGAAATATTCATACGATATGAAGCTTCCTAGGCTGGAAATAGGGTTTCTCTTGCCAAAGGAAGCAAGCACCTTCTATAGAATATTTTGCTTTCCAGAAATATGGAATAAGCATTACTTGACTGCTTAAAATCACCCTTTTATTTGATTTCTTACCAGATTGAAGTGAAATGTGAACTGCAGCTTTAAGGCCTCTCCCAGACTTAATAAGCTCCAGGTGTACTTGAAGCAGTTAATTGCTTCTGAAGGGAGCTAAGAGAATATTGTTCCAAGAGCCTGTTATTTCTGAAAAGACACTAAGTTCAGGGTTTGCTGCCTCAGTGAGTTCCTGTGGTGAAAGTTATTCATGTGCAGGAGCTATCAGGCTTGAAAGAAAGAGCTTTTATGGAGAACCTCTTTGTGGAAGGATGAATGCACTGAAGATTCTCTACAGAAGGCTATTTGAATTACATGCATCTTAAACAGTGCATGTTGAACTAAGCCCCTCTGAATTTTATGGAAATGGGCCCAAAGTGTGAAGCTGGGCTCATGATCCAGGTTTCCTCCTAATAGAGAGGGCTAAATTTGGGTTTTACATAAGTCTCCTCTCCAATTCTATTAACAATGAAATCTAGATGTCTCTTTCGACAACTGAACTGAAATCTCTTGGTAGAACTAACTTTCTTTTGAGAAAAATAAAACCTTCCCTAATAGTCATTCTGCAGCTCTATCATGTTCTGACACAGTTTCTATTTTTCCAACACTGTACAACTGAAAATGCATTTGTATTATTTATGGTAACTAAAAATAATGAGATATACATGAAGAAAAAATCTTCAAGATCAATTCCCTCCTTTCTAGCTTCCACATTATCACAGCCTGATAACTAGCAACATGTTACAGCCAAGAGATACCACAGCTACTTAGTTATGTTCTTGCAATTTTATGTGACTATTGTGTTTAAAGCGTGGCGGGGTTAATATAAAAAAAAAAACTTTGGCAAGTGCTTCTCTCCAGGGACATCGATTTTTAGTAAATCACGTTGAATTATGAAACATACATACCATGTTGATTTGTAAAGAAGAGCTACCTCGTGACTGAGACACTACGCTACAATTTCTAAGGTGCAGGCTTAGTTCATCTCTTTCAATTTTCCGTTGTGACCCTGGATAAGTCATCACATTTTTCAGTCTAATCTTGTTCTTGGAAGAAACTTATCTATCGGGATTGAAATTTTCCAAAAATTCAATCTGTATGGGAAATCTTAGAACAGATGTTTCAGGCTTGGCAAAACTACAAGTAATGAAAACAGGCTCTTATTTTGGGAAGCGTGAAGCAATTTTAATGATTGATGAGCTTTCTCTATTAGAGTGTAAACAGGTTCTACATGAACAACTTTTTAAAAATAATTGCCTTTGCCTAATTTTTTTACATGCCACATACTTATCCTTACTCTGCTGTCTATTTTTCTGCTCTCGGCTCTTTACTTATAATTTCAAGATCTCTAGCATTTTCAGAAGACATGAAAATGTCATCTTCAAATCTGGTGTGACTCAAGTAGTATAATATTTGTGTCATTTTCTTCTTATTTTAAGTTTCTAAAGACCTTTTCCAGGCATGAAGTGAAAATTTTCAATGAGACACTATCTCCATATCTAGCTACACTTCAACTCAATTTCTTCACACTTCTTGTCATGCTAAACTTAAACATTTCTGTCCTGATATTATAGCTGTGTTTCTAGGTTATTATATATATGGCCCTTCTACACCTTTCCTTTCCACAACTTTCGGCACTACTTGAATTTCCATCAAGTCAAAAATCTGTTCATAATTCCAGGAAGGTATACACAATCTCTTGTTTTTTCTGGCACTCTTTCTCAGGGGTTATTCATTGTTTGCAGGTGATTGGTGGCTGGGACATTATTTCTAAATCCAGGCTACTCTTGAGCATGATTAGAGTGTCATTAAATATTTTTTAATGTACATAAAGTGCTGCCTATAAACTCCAACCATCTGGCATTGCTGTGTCCTGGTGGTTGGTAAGACAATAAAAGAATACATTCAACCTATTTTGCCCCTAGAACAGCAGTAATAATCCATCAGAAACCCAGGATTTGTTTGCCAGAGAAGGAGCATTTCAATGCTGCTGAATATTCTTTTCAAATCATTATTATTATGCAGAATAAATATAGCTGCATCTTGGAAGACCTCAATATCAAGATTTCAGACAGGTCCTGTAGTATCATTAGTTTAAGCAGTACTACAGTTAAGAATTTGGAACACTTTGGATTTCCAGGAAAGTGCTAAAAAGCCTTGTTCTTTGTTTATTTAGTTTTACAACTAGCAAAGTGTGAATATGTTCAAGATGGAGGCAGAGTGTGCTTGACAGGGAGGAGTGTGTGGATGGAGGGGACACACTGGGACATCACAGCAAAGCAGTCATGACACTGTACATGTCATACCTAAGAGCACTAAATGTGGGGAGAGGGCCTAAAACCCCCTTACTCCCTCCCCCCTTAATAAATTCACTTTAAATATATTAACTTGAGGGCCTCACCTAACTTAGACATCTCTCTCTCTTTTTTGTTCTGTTCTTGAAAGAAAAATTCTTTAGGCACTTCCTCCAAAACAGGTATAAGGAGGTCAATGAGTGATATTATACTTTAAAAAAAAGAGAAAATAAAACAGCAAAAAAATCCTACCAGTTTTCCATCATAGCTTAAAGTGCTGTTCCACTTCTTAATTTGCCTTCCTCAGAACCTAAATAAGACCTGGTCTTCCTCTGTTTCCTGTAAACTAGTCTGTTTGGACTATTTCAGACCAAGGCAACAAGCCAGTTTGAAGAACTATTTTGGAGAACACCAAGTACCAGATCGCCTGCTCACATGAATAAACTTTACTTTAAACATCCTTCCAATTGCAGTTTTGGCATTGTGTCTCAGAGAGACATAGAATGCTCACAAATAATTTGTTTTCAAACTGTTTAAGGTTACATAACCCAAAACTTTAAATTCTG
Source organism: Charadrius vociferus (assembly GCF_000708025.1). Lineage (NCBI taxonomy): Eukaryota > Metazoa > Chordata > Aves > Charadriiformes > Charadriidae > Charadrius > Charadrius vociferus. The sequence goes on along the minus strand of NW_009648878.1, from coordinate 155,190 downwards.
CCCAAAACCAAATAGGAACCAGAAACCAATTAACCTCCTGCCTAACTTAACAATTCGATTTAAAGTATATCTCCCCACAGAGACTCTGAAACGCTCCATAGCTTAGTTGATGAAAGCATGGATTTTGGTAACATCTGAAACAAAACAAGACGTGTTGCCATTTCAGGAACTCAGCAACATGGACAACCATCCTGGCACTATTAATTTAATTGACAAGCATTGTGTCCCTTCTAGAGTCCTTATACCCTCACATTACGACAGTAGGTTGAAATCTTAGGATGTGGCAGCTCTGTCCTCGTCACAGGATTTCTTAGTATCTCTAAAATTATGCCATCTCAAATTAGTCATGAAGCCATGAATGTGCCACCCAGGAGAATTTTATTATTTTTTTTTTTAGATAGTCGTCTTGTTCTACTAAGATATTTTAAGCCCTCCAGCAAATTATTCAAAAATCTCACTGTCTTTCCATTCTGCCTAGGCTGTATTTAAATGCAAGTAACTGAACTGAGGCAAAACGGTGTGCCCAGTGGAGTCAGGCTATGACTTCTAGCAGCAGCACTGCCCAGATGTGTTACAGGAATTTTACAATATAATGTTTGAAACGTATGTTACTATTCAACCTGCTCTGTCAACGCTCGAATCCCGCTGAACAGTGTCTGCTCCAATCACGGATCTTTTTTCTACATGTCCTGTAGTGGGGAACAGCAAGAAAATGAACACTGTCTGTGATGCTAATGCTATCGCACACATAATAAAGGACGGTCTGTTTGCCAAGTTGGATGGGGTAACAGCCTTTGCATAGCACAAGAAGCAAGCTCAGAAAGTGTTTTACAGTGGTAAAATTTGTAATGTTCTCATTTCCATCCATGCCAGCGGTCAGTAACACTTTGGGATTCCCTTTGGGTTACCGGGGCATGTGACTAAGAATGGAAATCTTTGGGGCGAGGTGGTTCACAGGCATTTCTTAGCATTTGCTAAGTGTCGGTCTATTCTCCGTCCATTCCAGGGTGCATGAACGAAAAATAAGGGCTATTTAATACACATGCAAATTGAAGAGTTACACTTTCAAACAAACAACAGAAACCTATTGTCTATAAAAGAAACCATATCCTAAAATCCAACATAAAAAGGCTGATTCAGTGCTAATATTTTTTACCAGTTTATTGACATAGAAGGTACACTGAAAATAGATAGCTTCCCGTTCCGAATTTGGCTGTTGTCCAGTTTACAGGTCTGACTACTAACTGTCTATTCTAATACCAGTTCTGTAGTTATCCAATTAGGTAGAGCTGGGAAACACACATCAGACATTCACATCCACATCTGTATGTGACAGACAGAACTTCTGATAGTCAGTGAAGCACACGGAAAGTGGCTGATTAAATTCTTCCATCTGAATTTGTAGGTTGAAAATCTGATCTCAAGTTTTTCCACTCTTTCTAAAATCTGACAGTTCGACATCCACCTCCCCAACTTCAACTGATTCTTAATGTGATTTAGAATGACATGAGGCTGCATTTTTACTCGACGAAATGTGCACTGTAATTTGTTCTAAATGTTAAAGGAGGAAGATTAGTTAGATTTCTATATTAATAACCACTCAAACTAAGCAAAAAATCAGTGACTTCTACCTGTTTAGACTTAGGTAAAATATGGGAGGATTTTTTTTCCTCTAATAAAAGCATTATAATTAATCTTTATTTTAACAAAAGTTAAATTAATAAGCATAATTAATACACATCAGCTTTCATATGTCTTGTTATGAGAATGTACACCCCTATCCTCTTATTGTTTTTGTTGAGGAAAACTGAGGAATCCTTTAAGAGGATTAATACATGCAATGTGCTTTTAAATGATAAAAAAACCCACAACATTTGAAACATTTCTGAGCAGAAAGCACTTAATAAAATCTATTAGCAGTAGTAACAAAATATTCAAAAAGTCAATTTGTAAAGCATTTACTTATATTTCCTATGTGCAAATCATTTTGTATGGACTACAAGGATCAGAGAATGAAGTGTCAGCAAATAACTTCTGAAATACAAGATACCCTTGTAGTTAAATATTTCATTTCTGCATGAGTGGTCGTGAACATCTATGGATTTACCAGCCTTTTGTAGCCTATATAGCAGGATAATATGAGAATACCTTCTACAAGTGAAATTGAATTTTAAGATATTCAGATAAAGTGGGTCAGAATAGTATGGAATTATCAACAAACTTAAAACACTTCATGTCAATTTTTATTACATTCAGTAGAACAGAGCTCTCAAAAATGATATAATCTAACCTTTTCAATAATAAAAAAAGAATACTCCTTCTTTAAAAATCTGATCTCACAAGTATTTTTCTTTAGGGAAATACAGCTCATCTCAGAAATATCCTCTCTTCCTTTCACTGTCATTTATCATTGAATTCAACTGAATCTCTTTCACTGAGACTTTATAATTTCATCTTTAATACCCCCCACTAATCTCCCTCATGGTGGCCTTCAGCCAACAAATGTTCTTTACATTACAATACCCCTCATTTATTCAACTCCCAAGAAACAGATCTGTGAAAGGGTTAACCATTTGATTGTCAAAAGCTTTGGGTTCTGCTGAGCTACTAAATTTCATGTGCACTTATTACCCAGGTTAGGTACAAGCCATTGCTGGACCGGCACAGCGTTTGCCTAACAGGGACAGACCCCTGTAGTGAAAACTAGACAATTAGATGATACTCTGCACACCTAGCATTTACTCAGCCTAAGCCATACTGGTATAAACTCAAAGGTAAACCATCTTTCCCTGATTACACACTGGGAGTGCCGGTTCCACAATAAGGGGTTGCAACTAAATCGAAATTACAGGAATGAAATTAGTTTACCAGATCGCAGCTCCTGCTGCCCCTCCATGCAATACCAGGATGACGTTCTACTTTGTTTCAGAAAGGGGGTGGGGAGAAATCATTTCCAGCTTAAATGGGTAATGTGAAAAGACTTATTTTTCACCATTTGTTTTATCAAGAGGAAATTACCTACCGAACAAGCAGATGCGGTATCACAGGGGCTGAAGTGACAACAGCAATGTATTTGTCTCCTGCTCAGTCCTCCCACTTTTGGTATGTTTATCTGACAGTTATTAGCTGAAACTCAGTCTTTCTACCAAGTGACCTGCATTTCATGTAAATAATTAAGCATTCTTTGGAACAGGTACGTGAATATAAGTCCCATGTGTCCCGGGAGAATGTTCTTGATTCCTTCCCCCTTAACCTTTCTCCTAATTCACATTTATTTATTTAATACAGCATTTAATAGCCTTAACAGGAAATACAGAGGAAGCTCTACCTCCTTTTCGAGAAGCATGGTGATTAGGATGTTCCCACATGAGATGTGGAAGATTTGGCTTCAGATTCCTGTTTCACATTACACTAATTGCAGCATCTTAAGGAGGTCCTGCCCTGTATATTGAGACACATGCCAAGTCAGTCTCTCTTTCCAGCTATTTCCTGCTGCAGTGTCCAATTCCTGTAAGGTCTGAGGACATTCCTCAGGTTTGAACCTGTGGACTCAAACTAGAGGATTTTATCGGTATTTAAGCAGGTGGTAATTGGCTGGACTCAGGACCATCAACACCCCACCCTGCTCACCAGCTGACTCTTGGACAAATGCACGGTGAGCGAACAGCTAACTGGGCCGTGGATCCACATAGTGCAAAATATTTCTGTATGAAGTGGATTCGAGTAGGCAGGTGCCTCAGTCTTCCTATTTCTTCCATCCAAAGACAAGTCTTTGTAATTGGCCACCCACAGCCAAATGTAAAAAAATGGGTGTTACTTTTATCTTCCTGAAGAAACAGTCTGGAAAATGTTCTTAACCCCCTTGCAAAGTCTCTTTACTGAGTTTCTGATAATCTTGTCACTTCGAAATAGAAAAAAAAAAAAAAAAAAAAAAGCATCCTGTGGTTTATTTGCCAGTTTGTAACATGGCATTATGAAAACCTGAGTACACTGTCCAATTTTACTAGAACGGAAGATATGGTCCAATCACTTGGAAATAGGAGTGATAAAGTTCAGGCATTATAACATCCCATTCTGTGAGAACAAGGGCGTATCCCACCCATTCATTTGGTGAAAATGAAGCAGAGAAAATGGAGGAAAAGAATAAAATTTCCCTTCATGTACCAAAAGCATCTGGGTGCATTCTGGGCATAAAGAAAACTGCTACTTGTGATACCAAATGGCAGATAAAGGTTGTTTGATTGCACGGAAGAGGGGCTAACAGCTTTTCCAATCTTAAAAACGGTCCTATTAGAGACAAATGAAGGAGTTCTAATCATCATTGAAACAACTCTTTTTGATTAAGTCAGACAGAAGAATCATTTAAGATATAGGAGACAATCAACCATGTTCAGATCTGAAGAGAGCATCTAACTGACATAGCACAAAACAAAAGAAAGGCATTCAAATAATTTTATTTATGAAATATCCCTTACTTATAAAATGCACATTCATATGAAGCCACAGCATAATAATACCTGATATTTAGCCCAAGATGGCTAGGAATTAATATCTTTAGAATATAGATGGTGAGTTAATTAAGATAGAGAGGAAGGAAATTATCTACTTAAGGTCATACAGAAAGCTAGTGAAAATAGTAGGAAGAAGCACCAGATGTCCCGTTTCTGCAATCTCTGCTATAACCATTAGATCAGTAATTCCCAGTCTGGCAGCCCGTAAGGTCTTCTGGCATGCTTCATGCCAGTATATATTAAAAAGCTAAAACCAAAGCCAACAGCAAAACGTTGCATGTTACTTGCTTACTATTTGGCTGATAAATGGAGCCAATTAGAGGCCACTGACGGAACTGCCTAATTCTGCTTTACACGTCTTATCGGTAGAGTGAGGTTTTGTCCAGCCTCTAAGCCTGTTGACTTGCTAGAGTAAAATCAAAGGCATAAAACACTGCCAGCAATGATGCAGCGAAGGGATGCAGCCACTGCCACAGTAAGTGAGCGGCTGCGGTTGCGTTCATGACTCCAACAGAGCTGAGGGGTGGCAGCACCCACCAGCTCCAGCTTCAACACCCACCCCACCAACCACCAAGCCTGGTCCGGCAGCAGAGGGTCATTGCTGTAACCCAGACACCACTTGAACATGACAGAGTTTGCCAAATAAATATGGGCCAAATATAAGTTATATTGAAACAAATATGATTGACCACTGCACGCTCTAAATACTATTTCATGCCAACTTATGCTTTTTAGTCTGATTCTCCTCATTTATTTCAGTGCCACTGCATTAACATAGCTGAACATACATTATAGGCTTTTCCTTAGAATCTTTTTTTTTCAAACTTGATTGTTGTAGTCACCACAGAAACATTAATCAAAATTCATTGCAAGAGGAATAAAGAGGTTAAAGAGATGTAAAAGTACTTCTCTACTAAGCTATTCATTGAACGTTCTCAATATGTGAAATGAAGTCCCGCATCATCGTGACTTTGTTTTGCAGACTGCTACCTCTCCTAGCTGGAAATCATGGGAAATGGAAGTTTGAATGTTCTTTCAGTGACGCATAATTCTTTAGTTTTTAGGATTTAAAATGGATATGAATTACAAATGTTGACAGCAGGGTAGAGTAACAAGACATACTAGGAAAATAATTACGCTTTTGGCTTTCTGTTGACCATAAATATGAAAAAAAAGACTTAAACTCAGAGGTGACAATTCTTCAATTATGACTAATACAGAGGAGCTTAAAAAACAGAAAACATGTTAACTTGGTAGAGGTATTTGCTTATTAAAATAATACAGGTTTGAAACAATACAAATTCTCCACAAACAATCTCAAAGATTATGTTTTTTCTTACCAGAATTTATCACCAGAAACACTCTGAAGAAAAAACAACAATTTTAATAAAGTTACTGTAAGTCTGCGTTTCCCTGGTCTTGGTGATTTTCCCACTATAAGTTTTGCTTGGGCAGGATTCATCCTACTTCATCCAAGACTCCTGATGTGTGGGAACATCAGAAAGGTTGAGAAGTCTTGGGGAATCCTAGTAGCCTAATGCAATCACATAGCTCTACATCCACATACCGAGGAGAATAAATCAGTCTCACTGCAGGAAAGACAACCAATCATGGAACTGTATTTCCATGGGGGAAAAAAAAATCCCCCTGAAAGATTGCAATCCTATGCCTAACTGTCCAAAAATTGCCCCAAATGCTGCTCTGAAAGTCAGATCTTCGAGGGGTTTCTTCCTCACATGACAGACGTACTGTCTATTTGCCTCTGGGAGTTCACCCACATTACCTTGCCAATATGCTTTAAATCTGAACTGGAGACAGACTTGTTTAGTCCCTAAGTCCATTCATTTTAATATCTTTCCACAGACACTGCTGATATAGGTGGCAATCAGACAAAAAGCAGTAATAGGTTGTCCACATGATGTGGACACTAGCATAGGAAGAAACTAATAGCAAAGACTGATATTCGTTTCATATACTTACCCAATGGTTCTGTCTTTTAAGATAAATGCAGTATAAACCATTCTTGGTTTCTGAATCATCCTTTCCTTTGTCAATAGATATTTCATATGAAACGAAAGACAGTAATAATGAAGAACCCTGAGAAAAATGTATTTGCCCCTCATACTGGTTCTGCCCTCCAAATATTAATGGAATATTAACAAGTAATTGAAATAATCTAAATGAAAATGGATTTCCAGTTATCTGAGAATAAGCTTCTGACTGCCAGTAGGTTTGTTTTCCTCATTTACATGGAAAATTATACTTTTACCTATATGCACTACCACAGTTACTTGAGAAATGCCTTTTATACATTCCTGATGTTTTGATAAGTGAATGTTACATATGAAGACAACTCCTTTTTCATACATTTTAAACTGTCTACTTTTTGAGTCCATTCTGTTCTCATGTATCAGGAACTATTCAAAAATGCTTACAGCACAGAAATTGTCACTGAAAGGGTACCAGCATGTGGACAATGAACGCTGCCATTGCTTCCAAAACCAATCAGCCATTAGTTTTAATATTAGAGTTTATACATTTAATACTAGAGTGTAGAGGTGGAAAAAAGATGACAAATAATGACTTTTCACTGAATTTATACCTGGTTTTTTTACTTTGCTTTAGTGTATCCAAAGACAGACATTAAATCTGAAAAGGACTAAAAATGTGCCAGCAGTGCACAAAATATGTCGTAATGTGAAAGTCCAAGTTTCAGTTACTTATCTGTGTGTCTAATTTTAGCACTATATATATAGATATACACAGCCTTTCATATATTAAAAGATGTGTCTTAGTGATTTACTTTCAGGCACCTAAAATATACAACAAAATAATACAGAAGACATATAACAATTCAAAATAGGATCAGAGCAAGTGTTTCACAAGGAGTGAAACAATGCAGCAAGGGCTGAAGATAGATAAGGAATTACACTTGGCGAGTCAGACACAGAGAGAAACTGTGCACAAGATCTCCAAGGAACAGTCTGTGCCTGTCAGAAGCACTGAATCTACTTTGTGTTAGGTTAGATATCTTCGACATTCAAAGAAATAAATGTTCCTATATCCTTTTACAATGAGTCCCAGGTTGACCTAATTTGTGTGGAAATGTTTACACTTCCTTCAAGGTAAATCATCTAAACTTATTTTTGGTGCATTGAAAAGAAATAATTTATCATCTCCCTATTTACAGTACTGGACTATTTACAGCCAAATACGGATATAACAAAGACTTAACCAGCTAGAATATTTTGAACTAAAAGCAACATGTAGACATAGTCCCCTTTACGGGATTTTTTTACTTGCTTTCAATAAATGAAACCACCATTTTAAACTATGGTCTTACCACTAGACACAGGAGAGTTAACAGGGTTTTGGCCCAGCTGTGTGAAGGAGCTGAATCAGGAGCAACATTCCCATATTTTGGTGTCAAAGAGCCAACAGAAGTGATGGCTGCCCCTGTCGCATGTATGCAGTCTGTGAATGAGAGGAATAGCCTTGGTCATAGCTTTGTGATACCTACTACAGGATCCGCAGGTTATTTGATTAGTTGCTAAGGGCGAGTACCAATGATGCCACTTCCAGCATCTTTCCAACCACTGGCACGACTCACTAGCAAGTCCAGGCTCAGTGAGACCCCCAGGACCACTGCATGCTCAGGGGCTGTCTTCTAGGAAGAGGTAGCACAAGAAGCCAAGGGAGCATTGCCAGTTTGTTTTAAATTGAGACATTGTCAATCATTGCGACAGTTGGCTGGAGCACATTAGTGAAGCCATAAACAGGGATGATGGAGTTTTAAATAAAAGGCACAAAACACAGCTTAGAGCAAGTGTGTGGGTCTATGGGACATTAATGCAGCATTATGTTTGTATGACATCTAATGAGATTTGCAGCTGTAGTAATTTTCTTGCAGGACTCAGCCATGCAGTGGGAAATAGCTGGCAATATCAATGTAAGTGTCAAGCGGAGCATGGTAAAGCTTTCAGGATCTGGCAGCACCATTAGATTTCCCAACACACATGCTGTGGTTCAGATTCTGCCTTTACACGTTAGCAAAAAGATCCCACTGCCCTCTCAAGCCTCAGATGGAGCCAGGCTGAAGGTTTAACAGGGCAAGAGGAACATGAACTCAGTGCAGTATTGCCGTGTAACAGCCCTACTGCTGTCCCTGCTGGCTCCCATCCCCTGATGCCACGGGGCGGGATGGAGCTGGGAGGACGGGAGCAGAGCTGGCATGCAGAAGGACCAGGTGTGCAGTCAGCTGCGCTGTCACTGCCCCACGAGGGAACTGCTGTGCTGCTCCAGCAGTTGGCCTAAGGAGCTGCCTGCGCTGCTCATGCCTATAAGCTTCGTGACCTCCAGTCCAAAAGACGGTGCAGGAAGGGCAGGGTTAGGTAGGAGGCACAGCGCTGTGACACAGCTCCCTTCAAATGTGAGATTTTTGCCTCTCAGTGCAAGACCATCTCTGCATTCAAAAAGAACCATGAACTCCGTCCTAACCACACAGGCATGAAAATACGAATGTGTGTATGTGTGTGTAAACAGGGATGAATTAGCTTTGCCATTCGGAGTTCCTCAGTTCAGGGGAGCCCTTGCTTGCAAACATTTTGAGCCACAAAAGCCAGCTCTGATAACTTCATTTGCTCGCCACTTAGTAATTATATATTTCAGTCACCCAAAGATGTTCAAATGCTGGAAACTGGAAAGAAGTATCAGACATTTTTATAAATACAGTGACTGATTCCATGATTTATTCATGAGGTTATAAGGTACTGTTGGGTTTAGCAATCACTTCATAAATAGGGCAATAAAAGCACAGACCAACACCTTTCACTTACCCTAGTAAGTAACTTCATGGTCAGATTTGGATGGTATACTGAGCAGAAAGCCATTTTCTATCAGATAATGAAAATATTTAGAAAACCTCTAGAGCAGTGAGGGCTATAGAACTCCTAAAACTGTAATTGTTTTACGCCATTATTAGAAATGAAAATATTGGGAATTTATTGAAGTTTCCCAGTAAATAGGGTGTTACACCAAATAACCCTCAGGCTACTAAGAGAAGCCTTTTTGAATTGAATGAAAAAGAGAGTGGTTACTTTTTTATCTATCTTCCACTACCGCATAAGAATAACAATATCCTCATTGTCATTAATCTTGTTTTATAAGCAAAGCAGCTTTCATTCTGAGTACAGTGTATTCTGTATAATTTAAAACAAGAAAAAAGTTAAAACATTTAACAAATCTAATTGCGTAAGGCTCACCAAATGCAATCACACATACGCTGCAATAACTCTTCAGCATATCAACGCAACTGTAAAAAAGTTAAAGACAAATGATAACATTCGTTATTTAAAAAAGAATAAACTATTTGAGTTCACTTAAAAGTTAGGCCTGTTCTAAACTGATATTTTTATTCAACGTGTTGGAGAAATATCTTTTCTTGGAGGTGAGATCTGGGTCTAAATCTTTCTCCCTCACATGTAAAAGGGAGCAACGTGCATGAGATGTGTAGTTCTGATTTTGAAGAGATCAACAGCTGAGACATCTCTGAGGAAAGCCTGGGGAGACTCGAGTGACAGCAACAGTTACGCTGGCTAATATAGTCCTACCAAACTGCGTTAAATCATTTGCATTCACTGCACATTAGAAACCTATAAAGAACCAAATTTTATCCTGTAACCAAGAGTACAACAGGAACTCCAGATCTCAAAGAACTCCAAAAAGCCTGAAGGAAATCAGAAAAGTATATTAATGTGACCAAAATGTTCTTAAATCAACTGAAAAACAAGCTTCTGAATTTCTACACTGTACTCCAGTCTACTAAAAATATATACTCAGAAAGTCTCCTAAACCTTTCTTAACAGATTCAGCTCAAAGACTAAATGTAATATTTGAGTCACATAATGGAAGCTGTCCAACATTATTAAAAACAAATATACTTTGTAATAATTTATTTTACCAATGCATTAGATCACATAGCTTGTTTTTCATGCAGTATCTCTGTATATTTTTGAAATGTTATCGTAAAGTTAAATTACTTATAAAGGATGGGTATGTGGCATTAAAGTAATTGGCAGATTCACCAGGAGGTATGTTAATGACTGCAAATCCTGTTTAGGTGGTGTGGTTCAGTTAAGCCCAGGTAACAAGGCAGAGTTAGACCTGGGAAGTCCCACCTGATAAGTCATCACAGCCCACACAAGATTTGGCTTCCCAAGGACAACTGGATTGGCTTTTGAATACAGGAGGAAATTACTTAGTCTGCATTTACTTACTTTATTTTTAGGGAAACAAAAGCATTGATCCCACCTGCATTTAAAGCAATGATAACAGCACAATATCAACACCAGCTATCTTATACCATGTATGTGTGGGGAGCAAGAGGCTTTCCCTCAGAACACCAGCTCGGCTAGGTGAAGCCAGGTAGATTTCTAGTTGCAACTAGCCAAGGTACTTTAACAGGTGTAAAATACTCTCAGTGATGAGATCCAGTGTGATTCCAGGGCTAAGGGATAATCTTAACAAAAGAACAAAGTGGTTATAAGTTGGTGGTTCTGGAATTATCACCAAGGGCTAGACTTGATCTTCGCCATCTGGGGCAGCAAGCTCATATGAATAAACTCTGCAAAATACTTTTTTCTGTTCAAAATGCAGTTCTTCAAGACCTGTGCCCACTAGAACGGGTCCTTCTTCCAAATAAACAAACCAGCAGCTAAGCTGGTGCTCAGCTACCGCCTGCCAAATCTTTCTTCCAGTGATAATAAGAAATTTTTCATATGCCAAACACCTTCCTAATTCTCAGACAAATCATTAGCAATGTGAAGTGTTTTACAACAGGTAAAACTTAGGAGGTTACACATGATTAGTCTAAAACCACAAAGGCGGCCTGTGTCTGAGCAGAATATAGAGCTGAGCTAAATAAAATTGCCAGTCCTGCTACTCGACTGCCTTCAGAATGCGGTCAGCTTTGTGCCAGGATGGGAGAAAGTTACCATTTACACTGTATGTTCAAACATATTTATATGCTTTATATTGTTATGCCTAAAAGTAGTTCAGTCAGCTTTTAGGAGCCTGTTTGGGAATTTTTCCACTATTGTTGGCAGCATCTGCCCTTCCTGTTTTTATGGATGATTCGTTTCAGGAAGTGCTGAGGCCACAAAAATTACACGAATTCATCAAAATAAACCAAACTCTGCAGAACTTAGTTTTTCATGTAAAACCGAAGCACAGTCTCATGAGTTTGCAGAAAAAGCTTGAACTTCATGAAATTTCAAGAATTATTTTCTGCCTTTTTCAGTGCCTCACCATTTCCTTTGTTTCTCAGCTGCAAAGTTTGGCGCTGAACTTGCTGGATTTAAAAGAGCAGGTTAAAAGGGGGAAAGATAAGGTTATTATGCACAGAGAAAAAGAAACTCACTGCTCTGCACCAGATTTTTCCATCAGTCAAAAAAGTATAACCAGAAATAGTTACTTTCCAGCAAATTAATTTGCACAAGGATTTTACAAATTCAAATAAAGTTGTATTCTCTATAGCTGCAGTATACTTAACTTCACATAAAATCTACTCTTATGTTAGTAGCCCGATGCAACTTCCATGAGAATGACAAAGCTGTGTTTTCTTAATGTAGCTGGTCTTTCTTCCTGAAATAAATTTACAAAGAGTCAAAGATTTCTTTCCTTATCTGATCATGTCCGTAATGTTACGACGTCCTTAGCGCACTCACATCTCAGGATTAAACCGTTCTGCCGGGTTTTTTTCAAGGCAACCAACAGACCCCATCATTATTTTGGCTACTTACTAACCTTTCAACTGTTACCCTAACTACATGCTCACAAGCATCTTTCTCATAAAACTTCTGTAAGAATCACAGAATTGCTGAAAAAAAATATTTTTACAGTGCAGCAGAACTGCTAAGCTTTTGCCTCGCTTTTGATTAATTTCATGCCTGACTCAGTCAGAGATTAGGCCCTGACACAGGTTATAATTAAATATTGAAATCATGAAGTGCAAGAATGTTTAATTTTTAAAATATGAGTTTTAATTTACCTCATACAGAGAATAGCTCTGGTCACCTGCAGAGATGCATTACACACTACATTGCCTAATGTAGGATGCCTGAATAAGGCTGAGCATACAGTTAAAGTAAACTAATGCAATTTACTGAACAGCAGTCAAATATTTATCCAGTTGATGAAGCAGACTTTATGTGAAACTCAGACAATAATTAAAGAGAAGCCTTGCTTAAAACATGCTTATTCCAGTTTTCACAAATATGTTATACCAAAGCAGCGTCTTCCTTTTCTCAAATATTGATGCTCTCCTAACACATTATACAGTGAGCTTGTCCTTGGCATTCTCTTGACTATTTAATGAATACATTTCCTGGCATTTGCCTTATCTTTGTTATGTTGTTCTTTGGAGAGCTAAAACTATTAGTTAGCCCTTGACAGAAAAACATCAGAGCAAGCTAGTAAAAGGTCTTACAGTATCAGAGTTATTAACATGGTATTTGATTAAACCATAGAAAGATGGGGAATAGATACTAAAGAATATGTCCCCTGTACTTAGACTTTCACAGCCTTGGACGTTTTTTCATAGAACTTTCACATTTGTTTTTGTCATTTTGTCTGAGCAATAGTCTGAATAGTCACAGGCTGAATGCTAATCCTACGATTATTTTGTAGTGCTGAATCTCTATCATTCCAAATAGAATTGAAAATGTTAGCTATTTCCAGTTCTTCAGAAAAAATATTTTTGCTTCCAGTTTCAGTTTTCATGGTAAAAAATATTTTAAAATCCTTTTATACGAACAACCTGAAATACATGTCGGGAAGATACATGTTTTACACAATGTAGAACAAAAAGTAAACAGCATACAGACATTTATTAAATAGTAAATGGTCTCGATTTTTAATCTATAACATTGAAGTTTGTACACTGCGCAGTATACAAACATTATTAAGTCTTCACATTTCAAAGCACTGTTAGAATTGGGAAGCCTGAGCAGTTGTTCATCAGAAGCATCCAATACTGAGTAACAGAGGAGACAGAGTTTTTACCTGATCTATATTCCCGAAATAGATGGAAGCATATTTCCATAATAATCTACTGACCAGCAGGTAGCGAAGAATATATGCTCATCAGCTATTAACAGTCATTAGTAAATCCTCACATTTTTCAGTAATACAAAGCTGGTGAAACGTTGATGTCCGTCACCTTCAAAATACACCATATTTCCAAATACACCCTACAAATGACACTTCAATTAATCCAAACACTGCTGGGTTTTTTGCAACACAGCTGGGTAATTCAACATAAAGTGACTGTGTGGGATTTCTCCCACACTGAAGTAGCATTTTTGTTTTGTCAACTTTTTTTACTTCGATAATATCCCACATACGAACAAAGCCCTGCATTGGGAAGGCTAATGTAGCATTTTTAAGAAATTAAGATTGTCTTCTCCAGATCAGAAGAGCAATAAATACAAACGCCGACAACACCAAGTTAGCACATCAGAAAAGCTCTTGAGCAAGAGCCTAACTGGCATAAACTACCATAACTACTTGAGCAGAGCTGTGCCAGTATGCATCAGCTGGGGTTCTGGCACCACATTTAGAGGCTGCATCCAGCCACACTTCATTTTCAGCTGCAGCCTCCAACCCAAACCAGCTGCATCTGCAAGCAACGAGAAGGCCGCCTGGCAAACTCTGTATCTGGACTACTTCTGTTCTTGACTGTGCAGTATCACCTCAGTCCTTGCCGTGCTTAAAGCCAATACGCCACAAACAGTTACAGGTATAAGTAAAATGCTGCTGTTCTTACATGCCCTAGGAGTCAGGAAAATTTAGAGGATTTCTAAATGTGCGAGCTCTGTGGAGTCAGAAAATTAATGGTTATTAGCAATAGGACATCACAGCAACTAGTTTGAGCTGCAGAGGATTTGGTATTGTATTCTGCCATTCTGTTTGCAGAATTCATGTCAATGTTCAAAGTGTGTAGGAAAATGACAAATCATAAACTTTAACTGAGACACGACTCATCAGTAAACTCACCTGGGGATTATCAGCCAGTACTTTCTGTAGGGTAAGGCAACAATCCCACCTGCCTTGTGTCCTCTCACCTAAATGGAGGAGGTTGCTGTCAGCCCATCTTTCTACCTGCCTTTTCACTGATGATTGAGGAACTGAGTAAAGGCAGCTGGTTTAATTTTAAATCAAATGCTAACAGACCCAGCCCTATTCACCAGCTGTGTTACTGTTCATATGATTACATAAAGAATCTCCTTGCTAACACAGGTACAATGCACAGAAGGAAGTAAAGCACCAGAAGCTCAAGCAAGACCACTAGCGCTGTCATACTGTGTCAGATTTTGTGGTGATTTTTAAAATCTGCTGTTGTGGTCAATTTTTACAGGATCTTCAGATTATTATTTTTTTTTATACTGTGACTTAAGGTTGGATCCAACCCTCAGATTTCTAGGATTTAACGTAATGTCACAAAGGTTTGTCTTTATTACGCTAATGTTTTTGTTGGGTGGTTGGGGTTTTGTTGTTCGGGTTTTTTTTTTGAAAGCAAGTGCTCAACTAAGCAATAAAAACATCGATTAAACTATGAATATGGCAGAAAACTTTAAATTATTTTGGCTACCATATTTTATACGTACCCATGTTTGAACACTTTTAAATGCTTTTCAGTATGCTTGAGTTTGTGTTCTTCTCCCCAAAAGGTTTCAGAGCTAGTAAAAATATTTGAGTAACTATTGTGCCCCACCAAACAGACAAAACCCTGACCTTTTAGCTGTAAGTAAAACAGGATCAGATTATAGGACATGTGCCATTTTTTGAGGATCACTTTGGTTTGTCCGCAAACATTGTTGAATGTCTATAAACTCTGGGTCCTATTCAGAGCTATCTCTGTGGTGATTCATATTAGATGACATTGCACTGATTTTTTTCTGTTTAGCTATTTCCTTTTAAAGATTCTATTTTAATATAATAAAACTTTTTAAAGAACATAGGAGTTTCATGGTCCATTTAAGTCCCAAAGTCACTGAGATCAACCCACTCCCTATCTCTCCGTCTGTAAATGCACACAGGCAATCCCAGGAAATCACATAGTAGCTGATTAATCCACAAAACTTCCACTCTACATTTCTCTGTACTACAAATACTGAGCATTTCCCAAGACAATACAAAAACTCACACTACTGGTCCCAAAATTACTGACATTGCAAAAGATGCAATTTATTCCAGCAGGAAATACCCAACACATGCAAATGTCTTAGGTGAAAATACCCAAAGATTCTTGTCTCTAAAGCTCCCATTTTTACACCTTTATACCTCTGTTGTGTATACATAACAGCGACTTATTCTTCTCCTATTTATACCCATTTTCTCCACAGATCTGAATGAGTCTAATTGGTGTAAGAGCACCTCATGCTTTACTGGTTTTCACATCATCTTACCTATAATCCCTGCACTTTCTTTATCGAGATCTGAGTTTGCATGTCAGGGAAGCTGTCACAAGATTGATTCTGTGTTGTCAAAAAGAAAAAAAAATAATGCTTGAAGGGCTTAATACTGTGGCCCTTAATTACAAGACTAATTGTACTTAATGGATCCACTCATGGGGGCTGTGGGAGTGGGTCTGAACAGATTATCTATTGCTGCCTAGAAACCTCTACTTGCTTGACATGCACCCACGAAGAGCGAGGCTGATTCACATGCCAGAGCAAATGCCACTAATACAGAGGGCCGTGAGTTTAGCCTGCCAGAAAGGATTCATTTTCACATTGGACCGTTTTTCTGCAGCAAGATACATGGGTACACGCTGGCTTGTGACTGTTACAGCCCCATGCTATTTTACAGTGCATAGAATCTGTAATGGAAGAAATCATTCCACAATAAAAATTATTTAAGATGGCCTTACTTAGCCTGTATGCATCATAGGGCATCAAATTATTTTACATGGTGCATAATGACCAGCTATTGATGTTCTCCACTCAGGCTTACCAAGTGAATGGAAAACTTCACCTGTGCAAAAGGAAGGTTCATCGTGCCATACTGTACAGTGCCTTGCCTTGATGGCTAGATTAAATAACAGCTAATGGCTACTTAGACTAATTCCAATGTTCTTACAACTATTTCTGCTGTACCTCTAGGCATGTTTAAGCACATATATATGTGTGTGTATACGTACAAATCTATACATGTAAGTACTAGTGTTGGGATCACATTAGCATAGCATGTTTGTTTTATCTGAAGTGTCACCTCAGTACTGGGATGCTTTTCATAATTGCAATGAACCATCATCTCACTATTCCGACGAGTAATACTTTAAAATAAATAAATAAATAAATAAAGCTTTAGAAGACTTCGTATTTCCTTCAAAGACCAATTTATTTTTTTTAAAATGGGAAATGTAGCTCCTAAAAGAAGTCTCACTCGTACAGTCTAATCTGGAGGTTATCTTGCTGTTTTGGAAAGAAATATCCCCCCCTCGAGCCATTCTTAATGCTGATAGATCAGTTAGCTAGATTGGTTTTCCCATCCTTACATACGTGTGTGTGTGTTTAGACACAAACACTTTCTTTCATTTGAAATGTATAAATAATGCCAAATTCTTGTTTGAAGTTGTTAGACGACAATTGCTCGTAGAACTATAGCCTTACTTATGCAAATCACTAGAGTTCATGGTAAGTCTGACATTTGCAGAATTAATGAACTAAATAATTAAGTGACCTGGTAAGCGAATTGGTAAACCAGAACTATTAATCTTTTAATGAATTCTTTACTATCACTTAAATAATAAATTTTTTTTGCATAATTTTAAAGGATTACAGTAAAGAAACATTAGAATAGAAAACCCATTATGTAAAGGAACGTTGCTTTTATAAATCTGTCATTATGTCTCTTTCTATTGAATTCATTTCTATTCAAGGTTTAGAAAAGTGGCAATTCCTGCACTGGTGACTAACAGTCCCCAACATTTTAGTGTAAGATTTTTTTTCTTGCTAAGACAAAAAGTCTAGGATCATTTACTGCTTCAGACAAACCACTGCCTAAAGTGAGTAATTAGCATACAACTGTAATTTAAGAAATCCCCTATTTGATGGTGTGCATCACACATGTTTCAGATTTTCAAAGCACTGGTAAGTTAACTAGGCACAGTAAATGACGTTTCTGAACCAGTTCCTCTTAAAGATAAATTTTCTTTTTTCTACATGTTGCTGTCTTTCACCTTTCTACCAGCTTTGTACCCATCTCTTACTTTTTCCTGTTAGAGTATCCTGAACTCAAGTACTCTCTTAAACTCCAATATACCAGTATTCTTCATATCCTATCCTGAGTGGTACATAAATTTGGCTTTCCCTATCTTCCTCTCTATCAATATCCACAATGGAATTAGACATATCAGAGCGGAAGTTCAGAAGTACCATATGCTTCTGTAGGTCTTGTTTCTCCCGTTTAAGAAACCATTGCTGTACAGACTTGAAGTACACATTCTTTTCTACTATAGCTAGATGTCTATATGTACCAGAGATAACATGTGGTAGAATACATGTGTATTTTTTTTTTTTTTGGCTACATAATCAGATTTGGCGTGACTGCCAAAAATTTCAAGGACTTGTAAAAAAGGCTTTAACATTTGTTCCCTTTTTAACATTGCAGCCACTGAAAGCAGCCAGGTAAAAACAACAGCATGTGCTTGCACTTAAATTCTTTATTAGTCTCCTTTGAAAGATGCTACCTGGTATCCCTTGTCTCAAAGTTACAAAATATTTCAAATTGATATTGAAACGTCATAGGTGATAAAAGTAATAATGGAAGTAATGAAATTAGCATCTGACTAGGATCTTTCTTTTGAAAAATTATCTCTGTGATGTACAATAGCCTGCCCAGGGAGGTGGTGGATTTGCCATCCCTGGAGGTGTTTAAAAAAAAGGGTAGACGTGGTACTTGGGGACATGGTTTAGAAGTGGTTTTGTCAGGTTAAGTTAATGGTTGGACTTGATGATCTTAAAGGTTCTTTCCAACCTCAGAAATTCTATGATTCTATTGTGAAGACAAAAACAGCACTTGGTAGATCAAGAAAGAACAAATAGGGTTCCACACCATTTCATTGACACATACCAAATACTTCGGTATCTTTCATTGCAATCCAACAAGTGGATCATGTCCACACAACACCCCTGTGAGCTTTCTGAGCAACATGAAACCACCTGAGATATCTGTAACATAATACAAAGACTTTAAGTTTTGATCTTACAAGCATTTCTAATAATGGTTCTTTTGTGAGTAGAAAGGAATGCACTGAGGATTGGCCATGGCTGATGTTTATTGTAGCCAGGTTTAGTTTTTATAAATGAATCCACTTAAATGACAACGAATAAAAAGGGAAATACTACATGAAATACTACTGAAACAGGTGTGTTTGCAGAACACAGTCCTAAGAATGAAACCCCAGAGCTGACAGAGCCTTGCAATTTGAAGGCAGTTGAGCTTACATTCAGGAAACTGATGAAACTTCATCAACAGAAAATCTAATTCTGCTGACCTGTGCTGCACCCACACAGCGGGGGTTTTGCAGTTCATTATGCAGGCACAGCAACTGCAGCAGGCAGTAACACCCACAAAAAAATTTCTGAAATCGCAGAGTACAAAGCTATAGGAAAGCAAGAAGAAAAACACAGGCAGTATGCTATTCTGCAACTTCCATCACTAATTGTAGCTGGTCAAAAAATTTCTACCAGACAAGACAAAAACTTTTTTAAAAAATCATATAAACTTAAGTTTTGATTATATGTCATTGCAAAGAGTGTGCGGACAGAATCGGTGGGGTAAGGTAGAACAAATTCCGTTCATATGAGTATTTGGTATACAGATGTGCACATTTGTGGTTCATTAACTCCTCTGATCTAACACCCATGCAGAGACTTACCTTGTGTTAAACATCAGAGAAGCTATTCAACTTTTCAAGTCAAACAGTATATTTAGAACAAAATATCTAGCATATGCAAAGAGTTTTCTAGTCTACAGATGATAATGTGATAGAAAGATACCCAATGGCTAGAGGATTCAAGGGTTGGAGGAAATTGGAAACCAAGTGGAAGGAACTAAGGAGTTGTGTGAACAGTGGAATTAAGACAGACTGCTTTCAAAATAAATTGTATTGGTTCACATTTTTTACTTAATTATATTTAGGCTGCAGTGTAAGCCAAGGCTAGATATGAAATAATCCATATTGGAGAAAATAGCAAAAAGAGCTAATCATAGCAAAAATGTAAGCCAAGATACGCTCTCCAATAGAAAAAAAAAAAAAAAGAATACACAGGGCAGAGAAACCTAACTGAGGATTGGATTGTTTGGTTTGTAATACAGTGCAAACTTCAGTTTTACAGATGTCCTTAATTTTTAGAAAAAGTTCTCTCCCCCTCCCCCACAACTTAAATGTTGATTTTCTGATGTTTAGATAAAATAACTCTGCAACTGTTCCTGCAGTAGAGGAATTACCAGGATCTGTCCAGTACAGTACTTTGATGAAGATGGTATTAATTTACAGGTGTGCACTGAAATAGTTCAGTAGGGTTTAAAGCTCCTAGATCTCCCATACATGTAGCTTGAGTGTGTACAATGTAGACAGAGTTTTTAGAAAACAAGATGAAAATGAGAACAAAAGAAGCTAGCATAAGCTAGAACAGTGGAAATCAAGAGTTGGCAGAGAGATTACCTTTGGAGATTTAAAAATGCACAGGTGTATATCAAAAGGAGAATTTAAAAAAAAATGAATTTAATTTTGACCCTGAAACTGAGAGAGAAAGTCACAAGCGTTTTGTTTACATCCCATTTAAGCTACAGATGAAATTACTTCTCCAAGTACAAAGAGACTGGAGGAGGGGGTAGTGGAAATGCCGAGTAATTTATTTGAAAAATGTTCTAGATGTCATCTAACAGTTTTTATGTTATCCAGCTAATGCTGGGAATTGCACTTTATCTCTCTAGCAACCTCTGCAGGAGGTTTCCAGCCATAGCAATCACAACAGCCTTCAATTTATTTGGAAACTAGATTATCAGTACATAAAGGGTAAATATGTAATGGAAAATAAGGCGTACATGAGTAAAAAGAAATAGCAGAGAGACCAAAGCAAGCCTAATGTGTTAGAAAGACACTGAAATTATGTTTTTGAGCTCATTATTTTAAGATCACAGATAAAGTGACTCCAAAATGGTATCAGTTTAATGTGCACTGGCAGAACCCAATCATCAGCTCTTTGGATTGGCCACAGACAGAGTATGGGAGGATTCCCCGGGCTGCCGGTGCCTTCAAACAGAAGCTCTTCAGACCGGCGGCGTGGGAATACTCCCTTTGAACAGCTGAGTGATATGCAAAAGATATAAAAACAGATATAAATGCTAATAATTAAAAACTAAATGAATAATACCCAATGCAGAATTTTTAAGAAGGCTGAGAAGGCTTTGGCATTCAGAGGCAGTGCCAGCCAGCTGTAATCATCATCTTTAAACACTGCGAGAAAGAAGGAAGACATTATTAGCATTGCGGAAACAAAGCAAGTACTCCCATGGATAAAGGTGTGTTTCTACAGTAAAAGCTTCTGTAGTAAACTGAAATAGTTATACAGTTGAATCTCACTGCTCTGAATGAGCAAAATAACATTACATTTATTGGTCTGGAGAGACCCTGTTAGAAACATATGGCCTTTTATCCGAGTCTACCCAGAGCAATAAACTTTGAAATACCATAGTTGTGTTTGTTACTTTATGGGCAATAGAGTATTAAGAAATAAACATTTTTAGCACTGTACTTTTATGAAATGGAAAACATTCAATCTCCTCTGGAACCACCCAGGTAAAGTTTTGCTTTCATTTGGCAGTGCATGCTCCTCAGATGAAAACCTTTGCTTGAATTAATTTGAAATAACAAAAAACAAATTAAGCAGCTGAAATAATTTATCTTGAAAACTGTGAACTAAGCACGCTTTGCATGATCTCTGAGATAAGTTTGATTTATGAGTTTGCTGTGCAATTGTGTCAGGGATATCTACCCTGCAGCTTTTTGGCTGGTGTTCCTCATCCCACTTGCTCTTCCAGCCTGTGTGAATACCAGTACCTTCTGCAGGCTGTCCAGTCCATTCCCAGCCACCACGCAGCTCTGCCCACTGCTACAAACAGCCATGTAAATGTCCGCTCCCTCGGACACAGCTCCCCAAAATATTTTCAGTGTTTTGAGACTGCAGGTTACCACTGCCGCACACTTTTTTATTCTTTTTTCATATGTGACAATATATGCATCATACTTCTTCCCATGATGAAAACCAAAAGTGGCAGATGAAATGTGAAGGTGGATAATAAAGGTAAAGACTAGCTGGTGTTTGAAAGCTCCCCTCCTTTCTCCTTCAACTGCAAAGAGGTCCAGTCAAACAAGAACAAAATAAAGAATAGATAAAGACGACTGATGGATGACTGATGTTGTCCAGGCTATCAATAACAAGAGAAGCAGAATCCAGTGTCAGAATACCACTATCACAGAGACTGGAAAGAAAGCAAACCTGTGCACTGGGAAAACTAGTTGTATATAGATTTTGAGCTGTTCTTTCTCTAAAAAAGGGAAACAGGCATGGCCATCAGAAAAAAACAAACCCCAGTTTGCCCTGAATTTTACTGAGACTTAAAATACGAATCGAGATCCAAACCCACAGACATAACGTAGGCCTGCTGGTCTGTTAGAGAGAGAACACACACAGCATCCAGGGAATAAAACCTGCTTTTACAGACATACTAGTGAAATAAAAAAAAAATAAAAAATAATCACAGACCAAAAATACATTTCTTTCCAAAACTTGCAAAGAACCATGGGTGTGTTTTGGTGTTGATTTTACCCCTGCCAATAAAACAATCATGTCACATAAGCAGAAGAAAGAAGCACAACTATGTCATGTTTTCTTAAATTATCTGGGGATTGTTTGACCAGGAAATCACTAAGAAAAATCACACCATAGCTGATCGATGGCTGCAGCACAAATGTCACAGCATTAATAACTTCTCGCTGAAAGCTGAGAACTTTGCACTGCAGCTGAAGCATAACACAGTGGTAGAAACCCCTTGGTCTACAGAGTCCTTCCTCCAGCAGGAGGATGGCAGATTTGGGTGCTCAGCTAGTCAAGAATAGAGGATGGGGACAGGAGATGGAAAGCCACCTCTCAGCCCCTCTTTCCAAAGCTTAATTCCAAAGCTCATACTTTGCTTTCTGACCTTAATACCCCTGGGAAGAGGGAGAATGTGTGCCATGTCCTGGTCTCCAGCCCAAGCTACTGTGATGAGGACAGAGGACCAGTGTCTGCGACATCGGTAAATATTTCTGCTTTGTGGTATTTCCTGAGCACTGGTACTGTAGCCTCTTGCTGCTGATGTACAGCCCTCCCTCATGCAGTTACATGAAAAAAAAAGTAGTGGCAATGTTCTCATTTTTAGGGCCGACTGAGATGAGATGTTTTTGTAAGAGATGGACAGGAATAAGGAAAGTCTGGTGAGTAGCAGTGCTGGGCAGCAGCTGTGGTGCAGTGGTTGCCATACCACAGAGCAAATATGCACCAGGAAGAAAACTGAACCGTTGTGTCTTGCCATTGATCTCAGAAACATGAACCTCTATCTTTCCTTTGAAAAAAAATCATTGAATTTTTAGGAAGTCAAAACAAGGAAAATGAAGGAAAAAAAAGTCAAACCAACCGCCAGCATTCTTTGCTTTTAAATGGATAACATGCATGAGAACTCATTGTCATGAAAAATACAGCTTGCCAGATCAGCAGACCCCAGATAGCACTCTACCAACAGGATAGTGTGAGATTTTTCCTTCCCAGCAGTAGAGGTTACACATGGATATTTGTATATTGCCTGAAATATAAGAGGGCCAGAGCTCTCCTCGTTTACAGTGCCTTCCAACCCCACTGAGACCTACAATGTCAGCCAGCCTGGGACACCCAGCAAGGTCCCTGCATGCAGGCAGGGAGGCCTGCAGGGCCCTCCAAAGCTGAAGGGGTTGGAGGGCAGCCTGTCTGCAGGTGGTAATCCTTCATGCTCAAGAAAATTAAGGAGAGGGGAAGCACATCTGAGGACGTGGCAGCCCTCACCTAGCATGGTAGTGCTAGGTTTCTCCTATTTGATCTTTTTTGAAACCTCATGCAGATCCAAGTATAAACTAGTTATCCACAAAACTAATAAAGCACCTTCTAGAGGTATCTGAGAAATGCTTTCAAGGCATTTTCCTGCTGCATGCATGATTTCCTCTTGTGAGCAGATCAGATTGCTCAGGAGAAACACTGTGTCCTCAATTCTGCCTTCCCTCGCTCCTTGGAAGTGTGTGCCTTCACCAGGCACCATCACGTCCCAACAACACAATACCTTCAAGGCAGGACATTCATACTTCAGGTTGGCCAGACTGCAGCTTTCCATTTTGTAGCTGCAGCCCTTACACCCAATCAGTTTTTTTGGGTAGAGAACCAGAAAGTAAATAGAAAGTACTTTGTGTCCACTGGGATTTTCCAGGGTTTTAGGTTGCTTAGAGACAACTTCAGCCCTTGCTGCAATTCATAACAGAATTTGATAGACTTCTCCAAGCCATTTGATTCTGAAGGCTGAGCCTGCGGGCTGCACTTGGACCACAAGGAAGGCAGAGGTATTTGTGCTACACTGCAGGCGTGGACATGGCACCTAGCAGGGCATCTTTCATCTGTCCAGAAGCTATTGATAATACATGAGATCACAGAGCCAGGAAAAAGGCATTGGCATTAACTGTAAATACACAAGATATAATTCCACAAGTCAAGGAGGAGGAAGATGATCTGAATTGCAAACTCCATCTTCAAGACTTAATGGGTCCACTAAGAACCCATTTCACCAGCCAGAGGCGAGCAGCATAGTAATGTACCTCCCATTGCCTGGCCATACTACCCAATCCAAAAATATTCCCTTGCCTACTTAGGACAGGTTCATAGTTCTTATTCACTACCACAGCAGCGCAAAGGGACCCTGGTGGAGCTCTTGCCCTTAAATGTTCTGTTGCAGTAAGATGACATCCCTTACAACTTGGCCTTCTCCTTGCTCCTTCAGGAGAACCAGATCCATATTTCCATCATTTCAATAGTGTAAGGCCATTATTATTACAGGCGCTTATTTTAATTTGGGATTCAGAAAAATTCGTTTTAGTTGGCATTGTGCATATTTAATGTACTTTCACAAATGAAAATCTATAGTCGTTTTCACATCATGAAACTTTGACCTGACAGCAGAAAGCTTGCCCAGTATATATAATGATCAAAGGAAACTCCATCTATCTTATACAGTATTTTCTTGTTTATTTCCCAGATCTCCAGAGAATTTTCTGAACTGCCTTGGAGGACTGGAAGGGGGCTCTGAAGAATTTCCATTGCTCTAGAAGGCCCATGGCAGCATTTACAGTGCCAGAAGGTGAATGAAGGGCTGTATTAGCCTGTAGGCTTGCTTCTGATGACTAATGGCTAGTATTGTGAGATGAAAAAATAGTGTACAAGACAAGGCTCAGAAGAAACAGATTCTGACTTATCTGGCAGGTCTAAATAATTTAAAAGCACAAAGCATAGCTAGCCTGCTAGAATGAGCAAGGCACATCCTGCTGTGAACGAGGAGACCTACGTTTTATCAGTTTAACATTTGGGACTCCAAGGAAAGAGGTTGGGGGGGGGCGGTTCCGCGGAGCACAAGGATAATAAATTGATACTTGCTTATAACAGCAAGAAATAGCAACACTTCTGGAGAACACAAGCCATGTGGCACATAAATGATCATTTCTATCATAGTGGTCTTCTGAAACTCTGACCAAGGCTGAAGTCCTGCTCACCCAAATGGCAGCTCCCCTGATGATTCCTTTAAACAAACGCATAGTGAGGCAGACAGAAGTATATTGATTTGATGATCCAAGGGCTGGAGCACCTCTCCTATGAGGAGAGGCTGAGAGAGTTGGGGCTGTTCAGCCTGGAGAAGCGAAGGCTCCGGGGAGATCTTATTGCGGCCTTCCAGTCCCTAAAAGGGACCTACAGGAGAGCTGGGGAAGGACTTTTTACTAGGGCATGTAGTGACAGGACGAGGGGGAATGGCCTTAACTGGAAGAGGGCAGGTTTAGATTAAACATTAGGAAGAAGTTTTTTACTTTGAGGGTTGTAAGGCACTGGCACAGGTTGCCCAGAGAGGTTGTTGAGGCCCCATCCCTGGAGGTGTTCAAGGCCAGGCTGGGCATGGCCCTGGGCAACCTGGTCTCATGAGAGCTGTCCCTGTCTATGGCAGGGGGGGTGGAACTCGATGATCTTCAAGGTCCTTTCCAACCTAAACCATTCTATGATTCTATGATATTCACTGTCCTGTGATATACAGGCTGGCATGAGAGACACAGGGATCTGGGACAAGTATCAGACTACAAATGTAGGACCATCCTATTTACTTTCTCCTGTCTTAGTATTTTTCTTCATTATCTTTTGCAAAACCTCCAGAATCTATAATTTCTGGCCTTCCTGCTGTATAAAGAGCAGAGGATATTTTTAAGCCTATCCTCCCTTACACCAGTACCTTCCAGCTGCTTTAGTCTCTCTGAAGCTAGAACAGCCATGTATCTCCCTTCTAAACCTCCTTTTTCCCCTTGAGTCTATCTGCCAGACACCAAACTCCCTGCTCCATGGCTAACTCTTCTGGATAGCCCAGAAATGGGCAGTACTGGCTTTGAAGCTTTCCATGCTGCCACTACTCTACCAGTCCAGCCCACCCCTCACCAAAATGTGGTATACTAGTCACCAGGCACTCTCTTCAAATCATCAGTGAAGTCATTTCTCAGGGATGTACAGCAACGTCTGCCCACTAGTGCTTTGCTTACAAGATGATTTGATCATTAATGATGCTAAACACATAAGGGATTTTAACTAAAATAATGTACAGAGCAAAGTTAGTATATTCTGTAGATAGCCCTCACCTCCTGGAAACCTCTAAGACAATGTCGAATAAAGGAATACCCAATCCTAGACTTAAATTAAATATGAAATTCTCTATACTTAAAGTTTCATCTGTGGTTTGATGCATATGCTTTTTACTGAGATGTAACACATAAATATTTTTATAGAATCCTTACCTGAAGAATATATTCCTCCTCTTCTGCCTCAAAACTCCTTTAGAAAAAATAGAACTTTTGGCTGTTGAAAAAAATAAGGGGGTTAGGATTTAGTGAACAGTTCAAAAAACTCCTTTGATGTAGTTAAGATATTATTTGTGTTTCCAAAGAGAAGTAGTACATGAAGTAGCACGTCAGTTATTTTTTAATTTTTAAATCCAATTAATTGTTCTAGTTACAGTACCACTAATTTTTATCTAGCTGATTAACTAGAGAATAATCCAAATACATTTCAAATTATAAATCTTTCATGATTTGGGAGATTTTATACAAATGTACATTTGACAGTGCTAATTTAAAGCAAATATCAAGCTTGATTAAACATTCCCAAGATAAGAAGGATAAACGATTGAATTATTTTATAGATTTAACTACCATTGATATGATGTTATAAACAGAAATATTTTGATGTTCATCATTAATTTTTAAAAATAATTCTTTGGGAAACAGCCAAGAAGGACTGGAGAAGTAGGTCAGAATGTATGCACAAAACATTTGTATTCTTTACTATATAAACACTAATTTATTTATTGAAATAATACACTGTTAATTATTTATTAAAGAAATTATAATTTTGCTGAGCTTCCCTCTGAAAGAAAAAAAATCATTAAAATGTGGCTAATGCAATAGCCAAGGCTATGATTGTTTCACATCTCTGCCTCCCAACTGTTTGCCAAGTATTTATTCGCAAATCACTATCCATTGAAACATAATCTGCATCAGAGCATCTCCAGCAAGCAAGTGAATTACAAAGCGTTTTAGCAAGCTTTAAGTACTTTAAAAATATTCAGGATTTCCCATCACATTTGCTGTCCCATATGTGGGAGACTGTAGCAGGAGAAAAACTCTTTACGGATCTGTTTTCAGGAATTGTTGCTAAGGTAGGTAAATTTCACAATACCACTGGCTGTTTCCCCAAATCCAGGCTTTTAAAAATGCAGATATACCAAACACTATTAAGTAATATAGGAAAGGAAGGGAAAAGACTCTTTGTGAAAAGTGACATTACACACATAGAGGCTTTTTTCTGTTTTCTTTTTATTTCCCCCCCCCCCCCCCTTTATTTTTTTTTTAAACCAAGGAACATGACTGATTTACCAAAAGTATTTAGAACTCTTCTGAGCACAATCAATCCTCCAGCCATAAATTAGATAGACTTCACGCAAACACTCAGGTAAACAGAGAAAGTAGAAGCATGAAAACACCCATTACCAATAAAAAATTGAGCACATGTTCCCAGCTGGAGAGTGAGTGGAACCATAGTCAACAACACAGAAATATGCACCAGCACGTTATTCTCCAAGGCAGTGTTGTAAATGAGACAGTGTCCAGGGATGGCTTGCCTATACTAATCTCAATTGGCCTCTCTAGTTAATACATTTAAACAAAAACATAGATTTTCTGCAATCTATTACTATGCTTGATTCATTCGGGCACTGGGGTAGACAACCATTTTTCTTCTATTTTCCATATGATGCACTTAAGATGAACGTATTTTTCTAATGATGTAATTTCATTTTGTTTCATTAATTCTACTGAAAAACAAGCAATATTTTGTCCAGCTAGTGCATTAATAAATATAACATGAAATTGGTTAATGCAACACACATTTCTCTCAATATCAGTTAGCTCTGTGTTACAGTGCAAAACAAAATTAAAATATGATGGGCTTAGTTTACTTTTGCATTTTTCGATAGTATGAACTGATTCAGGGGGGGAAGGGAGAGCAGGTTGCTTTTGTGTCAGACTTACTGACATTTATTCCTTCTAATTTTGGGGAGCCCGGTTACCTGCATTTTACTAAAATTCATTGAAACACGTTGCAAGTTGCATGAAATCAAATTCTTTACTGAACTCCAGATAGATTAAACCTGCTGTGTTTCCCTTGTCTAGGAAATCAGTTATCTTATCAAAAAAGCAGATCATGTTAGTCGGCAAGACATCCCTTTGGAAAGTCTATGTTGCATTTTATGCATTATCCCTCGTTCCTTAATTTTTCTTTCAAGACTTTCCCTATAGCCTTGTGTAATACTGCAATGAGACTAATGGGCCTCCAGTGTTTAAGCTACCCTACATCCCACCATCATCTAAAATATAAGGGCTCTATTTGCTGATCCCTGTCAGGAACTTCCTCACTCCACTTGACAGATGTGCTCAGATCACTGCCACTCTACCCGCACTTCCATGCACTTACTCATTTCAGTGTTTTGGGGATAGAGATGCTTAGGCCTATGTGACATTTCTGCATTGGGCTTCTGGCCTTACTTTCAGTCTGGATATTCTAATTTTCTGACTGTCCTTACCTCCCATAGTCAGCACTTCTCTCCTTACAGGAAAAAAAAAAAAAAAAAAGACATTTGATTTAAATTTGATGCCACACCTGAACCATTTTATTCTTTACCCCCGATTCATTACACTGTTGTTGAGCTTCTCCTTCTCTGTTCTCTTTTATGTTTATACATGGCTGGGGACAGAAAAAAAAATAAAAATCACCAACCACTTTATGCTGTTTGGTTTAATTTACAAGGTCTAATTCAGCTTGACTTTTGGCACGTATCTGTACTTCTCTATTTCCTGGCCTCTCAGACACAGAATACTCCTGATCCCTTCAGGCTATCTGCTTATTTCTCCTGCCCTTTCAGAAGTGGTTATTTATCCAGTCAGCTCTGGAGCCCTTCCCTACAAGATTTTCCCCTTGATTAAGATGCAAGTTCCAGACAGTTTTCACACCTTTGATTTAAAGAAATTTCACGCCTTCTCCACATTAAAATCCCTAAGCTCTTTAATCCAGTTGACCTCATTAACTAGTTTCCTTAATTTTTCAAAGTTTATCCTTTTGAAATTGAGATCCTTACAAGCTCAGATGCAGCTGTGCTGGTGGGGGTGGCGGCTGCATCGCGGTACAGCTGCTGTGCTGGCACGTGAGTTGGTGGCCATGCCGCACCCAGCAGTGCTAATGGGAAAGGATGCAGCCCCCCCACCCCCAAGCTACTTCTCTTCCAGTTAATTAAACTGAATAAATTGGTGATTATTTGATACTAGGTTATTCTCTGCCAACCCTTTCTTTATGCCCTTTTGCAAAAACCCAAGATTATTTGA
The DNA here is from genome assembly GCF_000708025.1 of Charadrius vociferus. Taxonomy (NCBI): domain Eukaryota; kingdom Metazoa; phylum Chordata; class Aves; order Charadriiformes; family Charadriidae; genus Charadrius; species Charadrius vociferus. The sequence goes on along the minus strand of NW_009648878.1, from coordinate 125,376 downwards.
ATTGTTTATTGCTTGGGTGGAGGAAGACCCTATCAGCATTACTGATACTTTTAGCCTTCTGTATTACCTTGTTCGTAACTGTTTTTATTTGATTGTTTGGCAAAGCTGGGTTTTACCCTGTCCTTTAAAGGAAAATTCAAGCAATTTTGTAGTTGATGATTACTGTACAATCAGGAACATTTCTTCCTTACCTGTGACAAAAGTTAGTTGTCTTATGACCCAGGACACTGAGGGTTTGTAGTAGAAGGGTGTTCAAAGTGGAAGTTGTCCCAAAAATAGCGTAGTATTGAGAACTGGAAGGTGAATATTACTGCTGATTTGCTATTCTGCCTGCTAATACTGAAAAAGTACTTTATCTCTCTAAGAACTGATTGCTAACAAGATTCTTAAACCTAGAGCTACACAAGTAGGAACTAACACCATAAAACTAGCAGATGGGGAAGGTTTGTTATTGCACCTAGGTCTTCCTAGGAACAGAGAATGATTCGTTCTTGCACATTTTATCACATTCTCTACTTTCTAAACCTACATGCTGCAAGGAGAGGGACCTTTGTTATTCCTCTTGGGAGGCTACTGCACACTTTAAAAGTTGTCAGCAAGTACAGGATTTTCACTGGTCTTTAGCAATATTTTCCCCTTCTTCACTTAGTCTCACCCTTCCAGCCAGAGGCAAGAAAACTCAACTTAAGCACTCCTGGCTACATAGTAACGATAATAGCTGAAAGACATCACTTCTCAGACTTCCCTTCCCCATCGCTAGCTTTTAAATGGCCCAGCCACCGTGCGTATGTGTTTGCTGGATCAGGCTCGGGAAGCCAGAATGTACACCATCCATTAACTGTCAAGCTCCCCTATGTTAGATACCAGCCCCAAGGGAATAACTAAAACACAGCAGAGCGAACCTAACAGCAAAATGAAATGCGCTTGTGCACTTGCCTGTGAAGATGAGCATCCAGTTCAGTGGGTATAGCCCTGTGTTGCAAAGAACAGGGCAGTGGCATGTTGTCTTTTATGTGGGGCAAGAAAACAAGAACATTTATATGTTGGTGCCGCTCTGATTCTGTGAAGTATAGTGAAAGATAAAAGTACACAAGGCAGAGCATGTGTCTCCTAGGCACAGTCATGCTGTGGAGAGAAGTAATTTATCCCTGCTGGGTACATCCATCATAATCCAGAGCCTGGAAATGTCTGTTATTAGAGTGCATTCATTCCGGAGCTCTTTCTATGTATGTTTGCTATTTAAGTTGATTTGCTGCAATGCTGGTGTCAATTAGCTTCTGAGATCCCTTCCTATGATTTTGCCAGTAATAAGCATGTTCACCTGTATGAAGTTAACAAACTAATACTGCAAATACAAGCGAGTGTGAAAGTTGCCCCTGTGCTTCATCACAGCTTAGAGTCTGAGCCAAAAGAAAACAAGTTAGAAGAAAAATGGCTCCAAAATTGGGGTTAATGCCTTCCTCACCTGTAATCAGTTGAGGAAACTCTCATCATGAAGATTAAGATGAGATGTATCCAGAATTTAGCTAACCTTACCTGTTAATGATTTACCACAAATCATTAGGAGTCTTTGGCAACTGAATGTTTTTACTTGAGCACTCTGTGGGAATCAAACATGCTAATACTTACTTCTTAGCTATAAGTTACCTTTGCAGATAGGCAAATTCATTTTTTCAAGTATGTCTTGTTAGAAGTTTTTTAACATGGTCTCAAATAAGTTCAGGTCTCAACTTATACTGGGAAAGAAAATAAAAAGACTGAAGACAGAACCAATATTTATGTTTTTAGATTCCCTTATTTCAGGAAACCGTGTGTAATTAATTTTAAAAAAAAAAAACTCAGGAAAATGTTAAGGTTTTGATGCAGAAGGAGAAAAAAAATAAGCTCTGCTGTCTGTGAAAAAATTGACACAAATGAAAATTCCCGCTTGTCCTTTTGCATGATGAAACATAGACGTGAAGGGGAGCGTGAAGTTCAAGTAGTGATGGAGACTGATTCAGTTCAGAAATTCTGAAATCATATGTGCCAATCAGGGCCAAAAGGTCCCCTCTGCATCTCGCAGTGAAGAGGAAGGTGGCACTGGCTTCAGATGAGGAAGGGCTTGGGAGGGAAATGCTGATTCTTGAGACCGGCCATTCCTTGCAGCTCTGAGTTTGCAGAGCTCAGGAGGTGAGTGATGTGCAGGAAGGGGCGGCTGTCAGAAAAGGGAGGTGCCAGCTGGAGATTTTTCTCCGTAGCACTCTGTCCTCCTGCCTGCTCAATGGAGGTGATCAGAGTATGTCAAAAGCAAATCAACCATCATAATTGTCCTTATTTCTTCATTCCTGAGACTCAAAGTACAGACAATCCTTACCCCAAATCTCAAAATCAAAAGCACTCGAGTCAAGCTGTTTTCCCAAAATGATCATTGTGTCCATACTCACCTTACAGGGAGAGCCACAGGAAAGCAGGAGATGGGGGGGTCACTTTGCTGTCTGGGATTAACCCTGCAAAACTGTTCGAGAGGCACGAAACACTGTTGGAATACAAAACCTATATTTTCATTTTATTAAAGGAGCTGGGAAATTAAAAACACCCACTGACTGTAGTTCATGTTTTGACTTATCTGTAACCAACAGTAAAGTCCCTTTTCTATGAGAATTGTTTCAGAGCCATGAATCACTGGTCAGAAGTTCAAATGACAGAATTCTACGACCAAAATGGAAACGTCCTGAGACATGCTGGTGGTTTCTTTAATGTACAGTATTGCTTTAATGCTGCCTGGGTAGAGGAAATATTTGTAAAGCTAAGCTTTTGATAGCATGATTAATATCTTCAGGTTGACGGTGTAGAGGTAAGCATAACCAATAGTTAAATAAACGACTGAAGCTCCCATATACATGCAATATTCCACCACAGCTTTTAACTAATCGTTAAATAAAACAGAGCTAGCACATTGCTGTGAGCAAAATAATCTTTCTAACATGACTCTTAAACAACTCCGTAAATCACTCTTCAGTAATTTCTTTATCTAACTGGCTCAGTATCCTTGATAGATTCCCGATAGCCCTAAGAAATATTTGATCAGTGGGTTGCCTACGTGTATAATCTTTACTTATTTGCTACACTAGTTTATCTCATTTTTTCCTAACTGAAACCCCATTTTATTATTTCATCGTGAAACATTTTCTCTGTGCAAAGGGTGAATTTATTAGAGAGCTCAGACTCCTTCAGCCCTCTGAAGGACTGAGTGTTGTGTGGCGATTATATGACAAATTACACAAGAGAAATACCTTTGCCCAGTACTGCGTGGTGGCTAAATAGCTACACGATGCAGGAGCAGTCCTGAAGTCCTGTCTTTGAAAGAAAAATATTGTTTACAGTCTCCTTTACACAGCGAGGAGGAGGAGGAGCTGGAGCGAGGGGTATGTGGGTTGCAGCGGTGCACAGTTTGCAAGTCAGCATGGCTGAAGCCTTTTTCGGAGACAGCAGCTTTTTAAAAGAACTGCCTAGGTGCCAACAAAAGTCCCTTGTGGCTAAAATTCACCAATGTGTCTAAGCAGGTTAACTCTTTGAGTGATGTAAGATTTCCAGCCACTACAGATCAAACAGAAGGACAAGCCTGTGGCTTTGTGCACACAGACTGCGTTGGACTTTGCCCCGACAACTTTCTAATGACAACACTCTAAGTCAATACCTTAGAGTAGCTACCCCAAGGCACAGCTCCTACGTGGCAGGAGAAAGGTTAATGTTGCATATAGTAGTTTCTGCCTTCTGTCAGTACTTAGCAGTTTAGTCTCACTAAAATTAAACAAAATCGGCATCCAATTAATGGCCTGAGTTTCAAATTGCCTCTGGTATTGCGCTTGTTTTAGAATTAAATCTAACTACACCATTAAATCTAATATATGGTTGATCTGTGGTTCAGAGGGAAATCGTTTGCTGGAAGATTGGTTAAGGGTGAGACAACTCCCGAAAAAAAAAAAAAAGTTGCATCATTTAAATAGTTTATTCTTAAAAATATAGTATCTTCTCAAAATGATTTAGAACTCTAAGTATAAAGTTGCACACACCAAATGCAAAGATCCTTAAAAAATGCATGGCTCCTAAAACTCAGAAGACTGGAATAAGGAAATATGTGAATATTACAGAACATTTTCCTGCACTTTTATGTCATTAAAAATAAACACCCCTAAAGTGCTATATTAGATTAGCGAAGTTAGAAAATGATTAAGGACCTGGATTCATGTTTTTGGATATCTCCTTATACCAGATAGATGTAGACTGCACAGTGCAAAATGTGCTGCAAGGGGAACTTACTGTGCAAATTATACCTATATTATCAAGTAGAAAAACCTACAATTCTCCATTAATTACAGTGCTGCCACTGTGAAGTTATTAACAATAAAAATATTTGGTTGCTAAACATCCACAGGGTTTTTTAATTTTTTTTAAAAAATAGTATGAATGCTAAGGATTCAGTTAGCTGAAAGTGACTCATTCACATCAGTCAATAGAGCTTTTGACATGAAAAGGATTACATGTGTGTATAAATTTTCACTCCAAAAGGCAAGTTTCCTGCTTTCTGTTTCTTCTTTTCTTTGAAGAATAATCTGGAAAACATGATCTGTAAAGGCTCATGAACAGAGTGCAGATAAAATACCTTTATATTAGTAAAAAGCATTAATCAAAAAGCAATACCCAGCTCCTGATTTGGACCTGTCATTAATACTTTTTCCCATCTCTTCTGTTGTGGAGAAAATTATCACTGTATTTTTAGAGTTGCACCTGTCGGCTTAGTTTTCTAGGTGCAGACGTTGATCCCTATATGAAGGAATTTGCTGCATGTCTGCAGCACCTCACATGTCCAGGAGATGCTATGTTCATGAGAACTGCCAGATACAATTGCTTTGCTCTCATTGAGTCTGACAATTGCTGATGGTGGAAAAGGAACCATAAAGGCTGAGGTTCAGGACAGCCCGCAGATTGGTGAAGTCAGCAGAGGCTGAGGAAGCACGAGTGCAGGAGCAGAATGAGAGAGCATCCCATGCTCATGCACTCAGCCCAGAGTTAGTGGGTACCACCGTCTTCTCCAATGCTCTGTGCAAGGAACGAACAGTTGTGACTCTAATTCTCTGTTGCCAGGTCAATGCTGGTTTGCCTGTTGTCCTTGCATTTCATGTCGATCACCTTTCACAAAAGATAAAAAATTGGTGAATCTTGAGTCTAGACCACTGCCACTATATTTGGTATTCACAGCAGTGGATTCTAATATAAATCAATTTCTGCTTTACACAGACTGTTCTAAATGTATATCTCTCTATCTATACAGAAACAGGAAAGAGAAAAAAAACATATGAACTACAAACCAAATTAAGCTGGTCTTCTACAATGTAGATGACGTCTTCGATAGCCACACTAATAAAATAAAATCCATATTTCCCTTTCCTGATGATCAGATCATCATTACTTCAAAAATTTCTTTGTTTAGTTTTGGCTGTGCTTGTAAGCTTTATATGGCAGTAAGGTCTTCGGAGTTGTTATGTGGGTTTGTGTCAAAAGGACAAAAAAACATTCAACATGCTGTCTTTGGCAGAATGAGTTCCAGCTTTTACAAATCTATTTCAATTAGGCCTTTCATTTCAAGGAACAGGGAGATTTTAATTCTGACATGTAGAGGCCTCATGCATCAGTACATTTACACTTGCACTTACTGCTGCAAAGCTTGCGCCATCGCAATGAAATAATAAACTTCTACACAAAAAAAAAAAAAAAAAAACAAAACAGAAAAGGGTTATTAACCATTTGACAGGACAAGTATCACATTCATTGCTTTTGTGCAGCTAAAACCAGTTTGTTTCTAGTGATGTGATATACAAATATAGCTCTCAGCTTAAAAGACCCAAATATCATTATAGTATTGTAGGATGAAACATAGAAAGTATTACCCATGTTCATTTTTCAGGTAATTGTACTTTTTGGGGAGAAAGTACCCATTTCAAGACCATTCTGGCACAAAACGACTAAATCCCCTAATGATGCCCGAGCTACAATGTGGCTGTATCTCTTCTGGTGTCACTCTTGCTTACTCACTAAGATTTGCTCTCATTTGTCATTTTGTTCTCATGGTACTTACCACATACTGTGGCCACTCCCATTTTCCCAGTTTAAACTGTACTGAAAACCATTGCCTGACAAATTGTTAGTACTGGAAGTGCCCAACTCTCTGAAAAACACAATGATGTTAAGTCTAGATGGTTTAAATAAATATCACCATCTTAGTAAAAGCTGTTGAAGAGCCGGCATAACGATAAGACCTGTGGTCACTTTTGGAGACAAAGTGCCTCTTGCACAGCTAAATATTCCAGGGAGGCCACAGCATCCTCTTGGATGGGATGTTAATAGTAGACGGAGCACAGCAGTTTTAACACAGCACCAGAAGCAAATAAATTGACAAGCAAATGCCAGAGTCTGAGGAAATTCTAATGCATATTACTTTGTTTACTGCAGCTAACCAAAAACACCTGTAGTAGGAATTATAGTTTGTCAAAAAGATACACAATATCTGCACTTTCATGTTTTCAGCCATTTAAAAATAACAAAATTCAGTGTCGTTTACTTTTCAACAGAAAATAAATGCAATCTTCGTATGTTAAAGTTACGGGTATTTTTCATTAGCTCTTAGATACAGCGTCTGTGCTAGAAACCATTATCTAGTACATTTTGCTTTCCAGATAAAACTTTCAAATGCTTACATTTCATTGCACGTTGGTTGATTGGATAATTTGAACATCAAAGGAACCTTTCATTTAATTTAAGCCGTAAAGTTGTCTTTTGCTTTATTAACTTTCGATCAATAAACAAGCAATTTGGAAATGTAATCAGGAAATGCTTCCAATTGGCTGACAATGTATCAAAGCCAGTGCTTGAAGGCAAGAGCAAGCTGTAACAAGCAGTTTATTACCAGTAGCTGTTACTGACATTAGTCAAAACCAAGAAAGATAAAATGGAATAAGAAATGTAATGCTGGAAGAGCCTTGGGCGCTGTGTTCTCTTCTTCCTTTTGAAAACTGCAAGCCTGTCTTTGATATGATAACAAATATAAACTGTTTAAAAACACCAAATGCAGAAAAACTGAGACTAGCCTGTCATGGAGTTAATCCATTCTAGAGTGACATACAAATAGTGTAACATCCAGCGGATATATGTTATGGAAATATTTTGAATTGGATTTACATGTAGTGAGCAAATTGGAACTTTTGATTTTATGTGATATTGTAATGTGCATGTTCTCATATTAACTGAGTGTAATCCTATTTGAAGATAATGAGTTTTCAATAGGCTCTCCAGTCTGAAACTGCATCAGAACGTTTTGATTTTGGCTAGAGAAGGTCCAAATGGACTTCGAAAAAAAAAATGCGTACCTCAGACTTGGGGTACCCCTCATTTCTGAGGGGAATTTGCATATTTTTTGGGCAAAACATCATCCATAAAACTAACAGAATGGTAAGCTTTTCTAGTTTGTTGTGGCAGTATGCTATTTGTTTTACTCTGTGCTGTCTATAGCCCAAAGCAGAACACTGGGCTGGATTTCACCTTTATTTTATTGAGCATGTCACTGAAAGCATCTTGTAGTTATTTCACAATTATCTGTACATATTTTTAATTCAATTAACAATAAATAAAAAGGAAAGAAAGAAAAATACGTCTGACTGGAATTGCTTTGAGAGGTGAGTAACAAGCATAGATTAGCAGATTTAATTTCCCTGTTCTGCAATGACACAAAGTCACAGAGACGTAGCACAAAGGGATGCAGGAGAAGAACAAAGAGAGACGATGTTTTGGCTGCTTTTTGAAAGTTCCGTGTGTTGGCACACTGGGCATGCTGAGTACATCACAAGGCATGCTGACACACAAGTCACATATTTCATCAACTCAAAGGGAAGCAATGTTGTTATGTTAGAAGATTATTTTTCTGGTTCTTCAAGTTAACTATATTGCAGGTTTCATAAAAGTAGCTACTCCATGTGGAACTACAACCATAGATGTACTCAAAACATTAACAGGTCTTAATTTCATCTCATTAGTGCATTCCAGTAATGCCTTAAAACTCTTTTCCCTTAGGCTTCAAAACCTGGACACAGGTTACATGGATGGTGCATCAGCTATCTGTGCTGCCAGTCCTTCCTCGGGCAGGGAATGTAGTGCTGGTAGGTCAGGGCTTCAGACCTCACTCCTCACCTCTTTAACCCCCACATCCCTTGATAACCTTGCCCTTGACCAGTACTATCATGTTTTTCCTTGAATTCCACCATATTTGGCCCATGAACACTTTGAGTTGGAACCATTGTTGAGCCCTAAGACATGCCAAGTAGCCCTACCTCATAACTAGACCTCCTATAAGCTGTAGTAATACTAATGGTCACTTGTTATAAGGCAGGAAGCATTAAAACTGGCATTTCCTGGCCAAAAATTACAGAAAAGAGAAAAAATACCGTGTTTGAGGAAACATACCAGTGTAGGCCCACAGGTGCCCATGACATTATATCATCTTATGCCAGCTGAGATCCCATCTAGAGTTTCTTGGCATAACTTCCAGTATTGTTCATGGAATATTTTTGAACCCAGAACATCTAGTACTAACAGACAACAACCCACTGAAATCACAGAGTAATTCATGTGTCAAGCATGTGTACTTATCACTACACCGACGTCTCATATCATCAGAATTTGTTGTAAATCACATACATTGAGATCATCGTACTGATACAGGGACGTGAAGAGATGAGTTTTAGCCATTTCTCATTCATCAACCAAAATTAAAGAGAAGAAGAAAACTTGTCTGATTTACAGGTAATCGCCATTGTCACAAGGTTTTGCCCATCAAAAAGTATTCTGAAAATGAGCAGACCTTCACACCCATTTGAAAGTCTCAGAAAAACACTGCAATTGCCCTGTTACATCATACCAAAGGTCATTTCAGTCTTTTCCTTAATCCTTTATGAGTATTAAAAAAAAAACACCCTAGGAAAAGAGCAACTACTGTTATAGGGCTAACAAGAAGAGAAGGACTTGTACTTGAAAGCAGCAAGAAGAAAAAAGATTTATAATGTCTGTTCTTATCTAATTGCACTCAAAAAGTCTTCTGCTTCATTGCAGAGGGGGTCAGACACCAGAGTATGAATAGTTTTGTCAGACAGAAAAAGAAAATAGATTTAATGTTAATGTTAATACATTTAATGTTCTGTAGAGTAGGGGGAAATAAAGAATATGTAAATAACAAGTTTAATTTTCCTGTGAAAAGAAGCAACAAAAGTTTCGCTTAATTTTGGGTTAATTAAACTGCTTTGTTCAATCTGAAATGAATCACGGGGGTGTTTTTTTGGAATATTTTTTCTTCTTTTCAGTGAAACTAGCTCAATTCATTCTGAATTTTTAAAAAATGTGAAGTTCAAACTTTGAAATATTGAGAAAGATTCATCAATGCTTCTTGGCTACTCTTTGTATCAGGTATGTCTGTTAAACCTTTGCCATGTTTTAATAAAAAGATTTGAAAGAGATCTTCATGTGACCACTTCCACTATAGGATCTGTAATAGTAATCTAAAACGCAAAGAGCCTGGCCCTGACGTAGAATCATTTAGGTTGGAAAAGACCCTTAAAATCATCGAGTCCAGCCGTAAACCTAACGCTGCCAAGTCCACCGCTAAACCATGTCCCTCAGTGCAACGACTACATGTCTTTTAAATACCTCCAGGGGTGGTGACTCAACTGCTTCCCTGGGCAGCCTGTTCCAGTGCTGGCTAAAGCTTTCAGTCAACAATTTTCTTTCTAATATCCAAGCTAAACCACCCCTGGCACAACTTGAGTCCATTTCCTCTTGTCATCATCATAATAGCAAGATAAGGGAGCCATCCTAAGAGAAACAACTTGTGCTTAAATGCTGTGAAATAGTTACATTCTGGCAGACAATGACATGTATAGTGACCAGCATAAAATCACAACAGTATACATGACTTTTTCCTGGAGGGGAATCAGTAACGGTTCAGTTTGTTAAGCACAGCAAAATAAGAAGTGAAAGGAGATGTTATATTCTTTATAAATATCTGATGGAAATGAACACTAAGAAAGGAGAAGAGCTATCGGACCGTATCAGCATAAAAACATACACATAATCCAATAACAAATAAATTTAGTCTGGAATTTAGGCAATAGAGCAAAACCACCATGATAGATGGGTACTGAAGTACCACTCCAATTGCAGCAATGCAGGCAAGAAATATAATAAATTGTAAGGTAGTTCATTGTGTATTTATAAAGAAACCTCAGATGGGGCTTAGGTGCAGATGTAGACATTTGCATATCTACATGAGAAAGGTACCTATACTACGGTCAGCACAAATCTAGGTTTTGACTCAGTTGATTCTAGCGTCATTTGAGATACCCTGAAAGAACACATTTGGCCTTCAGCTGCCAAGCCAAAAAGATGCAGGTGTCCCGTGGGTCTTGTGGCATATCTTGTAGGCCTAAGTGTGGTGTTCGCATACTTTGGGGTGTCTCCAATGGCACTGGACACCTGTGTGACTCAAGACCCTAGCTATCCCAAAGCAGCTATTTAGGGTTTGATTTTGTTGTCTAAACACAGGCATCTAGCATTTTTTTATAAGGCTTAGACTATCCTTCTTGTCCTCCAGCCACTCCAGAAGAATATTGTCTCTTGGAATTCCTAAATTACACTTACAAGCCTTTGTCTTCATCTCTTTAATATCTGAGGGCACCTCAAATGGAAATAGGTGCTTAAGTTTAGGTAGCACACCGCATGTAGTCTACTTAGCTGAACGTCTTTCCAGATTGAATTCGCTGTGGCTGAAGTGGTAGCTCAATTAGTTAGATAACTTTAATGTGGACATCTACAGGAACCTAAATATTGAATTCCATCCCATTCATACCACAATTTTGCCAATACCTAAAAAACAGATAGCGATTCTAGACATGTCTTTGGACCTTACACAGTGATGTCAGCATTTGTTTTTAAACATTTAAACTTAATGATGATCACAGGTGTTTTAGAATACATTTACATGTTTTTTGAAAACACATCTGAGTGCATTTCTGCTTGCTCTCTGGTTCAACTGGAGCGATGCAGGTGTATCCACATGAAGCCAAGCCCATCCACAGATGTTTTTGCCTTGGGCTGAACATTGAGCTAAATTCGGCTTTCACATCAGAGCTGGTATGTGCTTAGGCAGTTAGGAAAATGAGTAAAGTAAATTTGGGTCTTCCTGAAATATAAAAAGTGGATATACTATGAGAAATATCCATAACAAAAAAGTATCAAAGTATTAAGTACCTAGACCATAAATGCATCAAGTATTTTTGCTCTATTTACATAAGGACTGTCTCAGTGATGTGATTTGGCTACCATTGCAATACATCTGGTAGATATATATAAAAAAAGTGGTTTATACTGAAACATTACAAACACTCTACAGTTTATCAATGGTCAGGTTAAACAACAGCTATAAGAGCAATGTTTGTGGGAAAGTACCAGTCCATCTTTCAGATATGTAACTCTTTCACGGATAAGATACAAACTAGGCTGAGCTACAGACAGCAGATTGATTTAGAGCCATGCCTGGAGAAGAGGAGGCTCTGGGGAGATCTTATTGCGGCCTTCCAGTACCTAAAGGGGGCCTACAGGAGAGCTGGGGAAGGACTTTTTACTAGGGCATGTAGTGACAGGACAAGGGGGAATGGCTTTAACTGGAAGAGGGCAGGTTTAGATTAAACATTAGGAAGAAATTTTTCACTTTGAGGGTTGTAAGGCACTGGCACAGGTTGCCCAGAGAGGTTGTTGAGGCCCCCTCCCTGGAGGTGTTCAAGGCCAGGCTGGACATGGCCTTGGGCAACCTGGTCTCATGAGAGCTGTCCCTGTCTATGGCAGGGGGGTTGGAACTCGATGATCTTCAAGGTCCTTTCCAACCTAAACCATTCTATGATTGTATTTGCTTGTCAAAGAGAGGTGGTTGATGTTTATGTTTAATAGGCTACGGGTTAGTCCCAGTTTGTGTATCTAACTAGTAAAAAAAAAAAAAAAAGCTTGAAAAATTATTCAGCTCAGTTGTACAAGCTTGTGGTGCAAAAACAATTACTCTAATTGCAACACACCAGCCTTCTGTAATCACAGAAGAAAGTGTAAGGTGATACTAACACAATTTGGGATGACACAATGCTATCCAACTTTATTTTACCATCAATATTACCATTGCTTATCCTGCTGATTTCAGCACTCAATTCTGGCAAAAGTGAATTCCCATCTTATGTTTGCATTTTTCTGGTAGAAATGCAAGAACAGCTATGTGAGCAGGTTATACTATCTGTACTAACTCAGTGCATACCTGCATTTTAGGTCAGTAGCTGGGTAAATACCGCAAACATCACAAAATATGTTCTTTTTTCATGCACATAAAACTATGAAGGAAGAAGGAAAGTTCAGTGAAGGTCTTGTACCAAAAAAAACCAAGCCACAAACAACCCAGAGTATTCATTTCCAGTATGAGAAGAAAATCATGACAGTTCTTGCTCAGACCCACTTAGCTAAGTCTTTGTTAGTTAGTCTGCAGCATCAAAATGCTCCCGAACAGAGGAAACTTTTCCATTATCTATCTAATCATCAGCATTGATTTTTAACAGATTACGTATTTAAAAACACCCTTTAAATACATTTTATTAAAAGAGTGATTGCAATGCGTATCTATACTTCAATATCAACTTTAATAACCATATCCATATTTACAATAGAAAATTTAATTTCAAGCACAGCATATCTTGAAAGCACAAATCCGAGACTGCTTAAAACCATCATTGGTCACTGTTCTCTTTTATATAGATCTAATACACCACACTGCATCCTACACAGAGTGTAGGAGATGGTTTCCAAATTCTCTGTTGAGTTGTGGAAGAAATTTGGTGAGGCAGCGGTACGTTCTAACACCAAATAAGTTTAACTCTTGTAAGAGCAACAACAACTGAGCCTTTAGGTGTGAACCCCAGCACATCATTAGGGTGTTTCTGTGTTGGTCAGTGAGCCTGAACCAAGAATCACAGAACCATAGAATCATAGAATAGTTTAGGTTGGAAGGGACCTTAAAGATCATCTAGTTCCAACCCCCCTGCCATAGGCAGGGGCACCTCTCACTAGACCAGGTTGCTCAAAGCCCCATCCAGCCTGGCCTTGAACATTTTCAGAGACAGGGCATCCACAGCATCTCTGGGAAACCTGTTGCAGTGCCTCATGACCTTCATACTGAAAAAATTTCTTCCTGATGTCTAATCTAAATCTACCCTCTTCCAGTTTGAAGCCATTATCTCTGGTTCTTTTACTACATGCCCTTGTAAAAAGTCCCTCTCCACCTTTCTTGTAGGGCCCCTTCAGATACTGGAATGCCCCTATGAGGTCTCCCCGGAGCCTTCTCTTCTCCAGGCTGAACAACCCCAACTCTCTCAGCCTTTCTTTGTAGGAGAGGTGCTCTAACCCTCTTATCATCTTTGTGGCCCTCCTCTGTACCCACTCCAACAGGTCCGTGTCCTTCTTCTGTTGGAGGCTCCAGAGCTGGAGGCAGTATTCCAGGTGGGGGTCTCATAAGAGCAGACTAGAGGGGCAGAATCACCTCCCTTGACCCGCTGACCACACTTCTTTTAATGCAGCCCAGGATACTGTTGGCCTTCTGGTCTGCAATCGCACATTGCTGGGTCATGTTGAGCTTCTCATCAACCAACACCCCCAGCTCCTTCTCCTCAGGGCTGCTCTCAATCCATTCTCTGCCCAGCCTGTATTTGTGCTTGGGATTGCTCCAACACATGAACAGGACCTTGCATTTGGCCTTGTTGAACTTCATGAGGTTTTCACAAGCCCACCTCTCAAGCCTGTCCAGGTCCCTCTGAATGACACCCCTTCCCTCCAGTGTGTCGACTGCACCACACAGTTCGGTGTCATCAGCAAACTTCCTGAGGATGCACTCAATCCCACCGTCCATGTCTCCAACAAAGATGTCAAACAAACAGCACCATTCCCAGTACCGACCCCTGAGGAACACGACTTGTCACTGGTTTCCACTTGAACATCAAGCCATTGACTGCAATTCTTTGAGTGTGGCCATCCAGCCAGTTCCTTATCCACTGAGTGGCCCATCCATCAGATCTGTGTCTCTCCAATTTAGATACCAGGATGTCGTGTGGGACAGTATCAAACGCTCTGCATAAACCCAGGTAGACGTCAGTTGCTCTCCCCTTATCCACCAACACTGTAACCGCTTCATAGAAGGTCACCAAATTTGTCAGGCATAATGTCTGACATCATTATGGGATATCTCAGATGAAAAGTAAATATAAGAAGATGAGGGACGAGGCTGTGCAGGCAGCCAGGACTGGGGTGCCCAGTGACCCCAGTACAGCCACCGTGACTGTGACACTGGTAACCACAGCAACAGGATGCTATCCCTCAGCACCAGGGGAGTGCAAGCAGAGGTGAGGATGACGACACATCTTGTTGACAGCTCAGCAATGTGGCAATGGCAAGGCGACAAGGCGAGTCCAAAGTCAGTCTAGGAGAGCCAAACAGCAATTCAGGAACAGCAGGGAACAGGAAGGGGTCCTGGGCCATGAGCGCGGGGAGAGGCCCTGGGAAGGATGGTCAGGGAGGCCTTTTGGTGCCCTCACGGCCCTGACAAAAAGCACGTTTTAGGACTTCTGCAAAATACAAGCTTCAGAAATGTATTCACATTTTCAGAAATGTGATGAAATAAGGAAAAGGAGAGGAGAGTGGCTGAAACACACCACAAGCGGCCAGTATACCTGCATATGTAGATGTGTGTGTCAAAAGAATGGAGAAATGGCCTCCAGGCTCCCCACCCACGTTTTGCTCCACTCACCTGAGGAGCAGGGGAAGATTTGCCCAGACACTAGGTAACCTCTAAAACTAGCACCAGTCAATTGTCACCTCCATTTGCCGAATACCAGATGACAACCATGAGACCTGTTACCTATCAAAAAAAGAAGAGTTAACAATAACAATAAAACAGGGATATAACAAATCAGTTTTTAAAACCAAAGCCTTTTCTCTCTTTTTTCCTCACTCTGTCTCCAAGTACACCTTTCCAGCTCATTACTGCAAATCATTTGAATTCCAGCACACAATGTCACCTGCACTGTAATCTGATTACTTTATGGAGGAATTAGTATGTATATTTAATGTAGAAGGGTTTTAATCTTGATGAAAATAATCCTAAGGAACTGTGATAGGGCTGCTCATATGTCTGGCAGATATGCCAGTAACATGCTAATAAATGACAGCTGATTTATGTATCTGGATTCTTTTATTTATAAAAATAGCAAGTGGACTGATTTTTGATATTAATAATACAAGTGAATCCACTTTGATTAGACTTCTGTGGAGAGCTGTGCATATTCGGCATTACAATTAAATCTTATGATGTGGAATGGGAATGACATGCTAATGAAGCAAGCCAGTGAGCCTGAACCAAGAATGTCCAACATCATTATGGGATATCTTAGATGAAGAGTAATTATAAGAGGAACACTGAAATGTCATTAAAAATCTTCAGTAAGAGATTTAACCTACTATTTCATACTAATGCTGGATTTTTACAACATAACTGAACACAAAGTTCCTTTTCAGAATTTACAGAAAAGGCTTTTAAATAGGTCTGGATTTAAGAAAAAGATACAATCTAGTGCCCTAATTTAATTTGGTACATCAAAATTCAATGGTAGTATGTAATTGAAATCTCTTTTTAATAATTTCAGATGAATTAGCAATTAGGGCTTGATCCGATTTCCATGAAATTTATTAAAATTGAGGGCTGAAGCCCTTGAAAATTTTTATTCTTTTCACTCCATTAGCACAATACATCTCATCTAAGTGACTCTGTCAGTTAGTACTGTGCATTCCTTGTTTATTTATGAGAATTTGTTTCATGCAAGTTCAAAAGAGGTAACCTTATGCATATTCATAGTAGATGGCTCATAATACATGAATCAAGAAAAACTCTCAGAGCTTGAACTGGTTCTTACTTTCCAAGCAAGTTTACTAACTGTTTTTACCTTCATGGCTTCTTACAACCACATTAGATCTGTACGTGCTCTGCCCGTAGCAGTGACCTTTCCGAGCCTAGTGGCAACTTGCCAGGTCTCTCTTTGAATATGACACAGGAAAGGATCAAACGCTGTGCTGGCCTCTAAAAAATATATATGAAACATGGACTTCTGAAGGCCAGTATGAAACAGGAGTCCTAGAAAATGGGACAATGAACCAGAAACCCAGTACCAATCGTACTACCTCAATACCCTAAAAATAGTGTCTCTCTGTGCCGACTATAAATTACACACAGAGAGACTGTAAGGTCACAAGAAATATGCCATGCAGAGTCTTTTTGGGGAGGTTGGCTTCGTTTTTCCATAGAACCTTTATGAAAAGCAATTACGCTTAACAGGAAAAGGCTGGAGCGCGATGGCCTCGCTCTGTGACAGCCGTGTGTTTCCATTCAAAGCATGCAGCATTCCCTGGCTGTTTGTCTGCATCGCATCCTCTTTATTAAAGATGCCATTCTGGGAAAGGCTGGCCCTCACCGTGTCATTATGAGAAAGGTAAACAATATTTCCTGTGAAAGAAGGGCCATTTCTGTGGCTTAATGAAGGAAATATTTATTACTCTTCATGAAACTTAAAAATAAATGTGTTGCTAGTTTTCTGTCATCAAATGTGCTTAATTATTAAAATAACGAGACTCCAGAAGGAAACTGCAAGGAGAAAGTAGAAAATTTCTTTGTACATTATTGTGACAGAAAGGAGAGTAATCTGCTCTACCTCTCAGACCAGTGGGACTTCTATTGAGAAACAACCCCAGCTAATGACTTCAGAGTTTGTGTTTATTATTCTAGATAACAGCTATTGTTTGCTAAACATAGTATAGTGGCATCATTAACTCAAAAAATAGATCAGGATTTAGTATGTCTATAGACACGTATATTTCTAACATATAAGGGTAAAAAAATATTGGATTAAAAATTAGTGTCAAAAAAGTGAAAAATAGTGTAACAAATTTTTGTAATTTTCTTTCAGAACCAATGCACAAGGAATTTATTTTTGCAGGATTTAAAGAGCTTTTGGCATTCTTTGACTTCATAAGATTTTATGTAGATACTAGTAAAGAATCTCATTTTTCATCATGTGCTCAGTGTTTCATTTAGCAAAGACATATCTGAAGTACTTTGGCTTAATATCTTTCTTTCAAAGGTGAAGAAAGAAGTTTATATTTCAAATGAAGCAAGTGTATAAGTTTGAATGATACCTATTTTGATTTTTTAAGAAGAATTATTTCTTTAAAGCTTTCGGGAATAAACCTGATATATCAGATATTTGCTGTGATATATGTAACTTAACTGCATTCGCAATTAACACATCAGCCTTTGCCCACAGCTGTTTACAGTGGAAAACAAGGAAATGTGTCACCTGTTAACTGGCTTAGAAATTAAGGTGGCATTGCTGTGGCTTGAGTTAGTAATTGCCAGTGTTAATATCGATCGTTCAATGAAATGTTACGTGGGCAGTGTCTCACCCTAACGAACTTGAACAAATACCCCACTATTGCACCCAACCATCTCCCACTGGCCAAAATCTGAATAAACAAAATCAGTGAGCCTTATAATGTGACCTGAAGGTGAACAACCTTGTGCTGGTGAGATCAGCAGGGGAGTGAATTAAGGGTCCAATAAACCATCGCTAAGAACACATTGCTTCCTATTCCCAGTAGTTTGAAACTAGAAGCTGTTAACAGAAAGTGCCCCAGCAGAATCGGCCTGTAACTATTCATCCCTTAATGGTTCTCTGGTGCCCTGTGAAATGCACAAACATGTTTGACTGTGCCGCAGGTCTGGAGAAGGCACAAACCACTTAGTAGAGTTGTGATCAATCTATGAGGCAGAAATGTGTGCAGCAGCTGCCCGGGCAGCTTGTTGTCTCGTTTCAGTGGAAGAGCACTGGAGGCTCTACAAGCTCTGCTTTCTCTGCCATGTCACTTCAGACTTCGGGATCTGAAGATATGCAAATGGTTTGGACAAGCAAACATGGTGCCAAAGCTGTATTCATAGCAAATTGTGCGACAGAACACCAGTTGCCGTTGCATCGTGATGGATTCTCTAAGAAGCTTAAGGATAAGGAGGCTAAAATACTTAAGGGAGGCCTCTCCAAAATATTTTACACGTGACTTGCCAGTTTGTGAATAGAGAGCAGCCTTGGAGGCAAAACTACTCTAGTCTAGAAAGTCTGCGGCTGAGCCAGCATGGAAGGCACTATGAGCAAGGTAACATGTCCCTGCTGGGGGGCCAGATAGGACCACCTCCACATGCTGGAAGACAGAGTCTGTTACATCAAATAAGTGTAGAGCAAACCCAGCAGTATGGCTGCCAGCCTGGACCTGAGTCCCAGACAGACAGCTTGGAGCACGGGAAGAGGATCTTGGGTCTACACACACGCATCTGAAGAGACATTTCCCTAAATCCTCATTTGCCAGCCAGGAGTAAGAGCTCGCTAGGTTCTGAAATTTTGCTTATTTTTCCAAATGGCCTCAAATATCTGAAAATACTGGCACTTGACAGCTATGATTGAGATAAAACACAATTTCCCTGCTTTCCTCTGACATTTTGTGTCTTATCCATGAATTGTAATGACAAAAATGAATACAATTTTAGTTTTGCTGGGGAACTCCCACAACAACAAAGAAGTTTCTTAAGAAAAAAAAAAAGGATCAGATGAAACATAATAATGTAATCATAGAATAACAGGCTGGAAGGGACCTCAAGGATCATCTGGTCCAGCCTTTATTGTCAAAAGCACAGTCTACACAAGACAGCCAGTGCCCTGTCCAGCGGAATCTCAAAAGCATCCAATGTTGGGGAATCTACCACCTCCCTGGGGAAATTATTCCAATGGCTGATTTTTCTCATTGTGAAAAATTTTGCTTTTGTGTCCAGTCTGAATCTCCCCAGGAGTAACTTGTAGCCATTACCCCTCCTCTTCTCCATGTGACTCGTTGTAAAAAGGGAGTCTCCACCTTCTTTGTAGCCACCCTTTAAATACTGGAACACGGTGATAAGGGCTCCCCTGAGCCTTCTTTTCTCAAGGCTGAACAAACCCAGTTCTCTCATCCTTTCCTCATGTGGCTCATAATAAAACATTACTGAGTTTGTCAAGTTAAAAAGGAAGTTGACATAGAGAAAAGTGCTACTATTAAGAAAGAAAATATTACACAAAGTATTTGTATAAAAAAGTAAACCAGAAACTGCACACTTCTTCAAACATTCAGTTGTGAAAATGACAGCTTTTCCTCCAAAATCTTGCAGGGAAACAGCTCATTTCCTCCTCTAGGCTACTTTTGTATACTTTCACCCATTATGCTGCTTACAACAGGTCTTTCTAATCCTTCCAGAACCAAAACTGGTCTTTGGAAGTGCCCATAGCAGAGCCTTCTCAGAGGGTAACCTTCTCAACAACGCTATTTTTCTGCTCAACAGAATGGGCCTCTGTCTGAAGGACATTCCCCAGGATCCTGAAATGCCTCTCTGTTACAGTGGTGAGCTCAGCTCTTCCTGTTAGCTGGCCATGAAGCATTTTCTTTCCGTAAATAGGCAAGTTAGATTTTTCTTAGATTTGTCTTTCATTTTTGCACTTTTCACTAGCAAGTGCTTGGAGTAGGATTAGGTTTTGTTTCAATTTTGTTGCTTTAAAACCTAAAGTGGGGAACACCATTCTGCTTATCTATTTTCTGTTTTATTATTCTGTTATAGTATTTTAATCAGAAAAACACCAAGCTTAATTTTTAAATTCTGAACTGCCGTTGCTGGTTGTTGGAAATTACAAGCATTTAAAATAACACAAATGAATTCATTTTCTGGAGTTCCATCAATGGGATTATTTTAAAGTGATATAAAATAAGCAAAAGTATTTGATCACAGTGGATTAATTTCTGATATTCGCTAGACTAAGATCAGATACCTTCAAGACCTATCATGTTGCCTTGGTCTAGCTTAGTTTTACCTACCCTGCATTTGCAAAGCTCTCCTACAACCATCACTAAGACCAGACTCGTAAAGGTATTTGTGTGGCAGATGGAGGAGCTCTGAAGTGTGATTTCTCCTTTGCTGGAACACACATTGTGTCTCAGTAGCCAAGAAAGTGGCAATCATCAGGATGGCTGCAAATCAGCCAGGTAGGGAGAAAATGGGAGGGCTGTGCAACTTGCCATCCTTGTCTGTCTTTCAACTGGTTGAGACACATCAGCTCTAAGATAAAAATCATGCTGAAACCTCTACTCAGTATGTGCAGGTAGTCCTTCTTTATTTCTCAGACATTCCCTCAAAGCATTTCCTGATAACTGAAGACTGCCAAGTTACGTCTTGTTATATAAAATACTGTAGGAAGAATGAGATGCTTTAGAGCGTCCTGGTGAATCCAATGGGGATGCAGCAGAGGAGGAGTTCATGCAGGCTTTTGCAGAATGGAGAAGAAAAGATCAAGCAGAATTCTTGCTCTGTTAGCATCAAATGCAGTTTAGCCATTGATTTCAATGAGCTCTGAATTTCACCCCTCAGACCTTTATATACTTATTGGTGTAAGTACAGTTTTCAATGAAACTGGTTTGTTTAGCAGGACTAGGGCTACTTTTTCAAATAGCAGTTATGGTTGAAACCAACATTCCCCTCCCTTCAGTGCATTGATTCTTGATGCCATTAATGCGTAGCCTGGCAACTTCACAATTTGAATACTCCATAGTATATTTTTTTAGCTAAAAGAAACTGTTGACAGTATCCATCCGCCTGTATGCTAATAGAGTATGCCTAAATTCAGTGTCATGACCAGAGGGAGTTTTGCTGGAGGTGACACCACCTGTTGATAGCTGGCCTAAGATCAGCTCATGCATTTTACATGGGTTGCTCAATATGAACGGCTTCTGGACGTACAGTATTGTTATATATGAATGTATGCATAAACAACGTTCCCATACTGAAACTATAGTCTTCATGAATGGCATTTATTCTCGGGGAAATACATGTTGAGAAAAAAGTTTTACATGGTTATCTTTAAACAGTAGACATACTGTTTCCTCTTCCTCCATCTTTCAACAGGAGTTCTTTATCCAACAGAGTGTTTCAGGACTCAACTGTAGTTTTTTCTAGGAGAAAACATTTTGACTTGGTATTAAAAGATTAGGTAAAGTAGCATAACATCTCCAAAACAAGTTATTGTCTTTTATTCAAAGTGAAATGCCGCTTTCTATGCAGCTGCAAAGTCTGAAATATAAATTTGCAATTTCTGCAACAATCATTTTGCCAGTAATGTAAGTAGTTAACATTTCACACTGAATCAATAGTTTTAGTTAAAATTTTGGTGATGTGCAGTCTTTTCACATTCAATGTCCAATCTGCTGAAAGAAATAGGATGTTTCAAAAATCTTCGCATTTTTTTACCACAAATAGTCAATGTCTTGTTTGGGTCGATGTTTTGTTTGTTCCTGTTGGAAGTTGTGTTTTATTTAGATTGTTTGTTGTACAGCACAGCTTAGAAGAACGAAGTTAAGAGAAGTCCCTTTTGTACCAGGAATATTTAACATACATACCAGAAGATAGATATTACCAATGGCATTTTGAACTGATGTCAGAGTACTACTTGAATTGGTGCCAAGCAGAGGAATATTATATTTGGGAAGAGGCAGGAAAAGAGATTATATTTATCAAGGCTGTTAACAAGAGGTATATGCAAAAAAACCTTGAAGTGGCTCAGATATATATATCCAGAGAAATTCTGAGTGAATGATGCTCTTTAAGTTAGCAAGACTGACTGAGAACAGAGAGGGTAAGGAGAGACAGGGATGGGATTTGCCAGGGAAGATCAAGAGTTCATTGTCTCTTACTAAGTATACAGCTATCTCTTTGAGGCACTGGCCTTCTTTCATACATGGCCACAGCTACTGGGACCAGTTCAATGAAGAGGTAACGCACCTCAAGTGCCTATAGTCTCCTGGCCAGTCTCTTCTCTTATTAAAAATGAAACCTTTTACAGGTTTCTCAGCTCACATCAATGCAGATTAGTTTCCCTGTGTAGAGTATATTAATATATGTGCTACCAGATAAAGCACTGTTATATATCGGCTGTCTGTCCCCAAGAGGATTTTTGTAGTCTCTTCCCCACTGTAACTATGAATAAATCAGGCTGTAGTTTCTGGTGATCCTAGCCCATTTTGCTGTCCTTTGCAGTCATTTGGTGTCAGCTTATTACACATCTGCTCCAAATGCTCATCTTCAACATACACCTTCAATTTCCCTTGGTGGTTGGTGCCTTCCTCTCATACAGGGTTTTCTTCCTGGGCTTATGGTGTTTCACAGTCTTCCGTCTTAGCCTTGAGGTCACCCTGGACAGTCAGGAAAGATGAGGTAAGTTACTTTTTACTAGGCTGATTCATTGCACATCATTATCAGGTAGGAAAGTCCAACTCAATATGATATTCCTCCAGAAAAAAAAAAATCAAGATAAAATCTTAGATGTGAATTGTCAAATTCACTCTGTCTGGATGGATGTCTGAGTTATAATAAGAAGTGGAAAATGTGTAGTCAGAACAATGAAGAAAACCACATTAGGCAAAAATGAATAAGGTGCCAAGGGTCTTACATGAGGGCAAATCATAACCAGTGCTCA
Organism: Charadrius vociferus; assembly: GCF_000708025.1. Classification (NCBI taxonomy): domain Eukaryota; kingdom Metazoa; phylum Chordata; class Aves; order Charadriiformes; family Charadriidae; genus Charadrius; species Charadrius vociferus. The sequence goes on along the minus strand of NW_009648878.1, from coordinate 102,631 downwards.
AAGTGCAATGGATGGGGATATTGAGTAATAGGAAGATAAAGATCTAAATACAGATATTTAACCTCTGAAGGCCTTCAAGGGGCTTGTTCCGTAGAAGCTAGATTATAGCTATATAAAGCTTAGACATAAATGAACTCTGGCACTGTCAGAGGGTTTTTCTTTTCTTTTTCTTTTTTTTTTTTTTTAAGGTTAAGTCATTTTTATGAATACCAGTGAAAAATGAAGTCAGTTCAGCAGTAAGATGAAGAGAAGGGAATGGAATGAATGCAGTGGTCATCTTTCCAAGAAGACCATTAGGAAAAAGCTGCATTGAGGTTAATTTCTTAAAAACTGAGGTTATAATCTTAAACCTTTATAAGAGAAGTTTTTGCCCTCCTGGAGTAGTGAGATCCAGCAAATATCCCAGATATTAAGCTAATGGTTCAGTACAGATTTTTTGCTATATATATGGTTAATTAGCCTTTGTTGTCACAAAACGTCTTAGTGGCTCATTGACTATGATATGGGAGAAACAGTGGGCATGTTAATAGCTTTGTGTACAGCTCTGCCTCCAGACCACCTCTGGCTGGGTGTGGCACAAACTGAATTAGTGTAGATACACTAATTAGTGTAGATACGCCTTATTGGTGGCCTCCTGCACAGCAAACAGAGAGAACCTCTGGTGCGATGCTTCTCTGATGATGCGATCAAATTGTAGAGAGGTTAGAAGTGCACCAGCATCTGCAGAAAACAACACGGCAGTGGGAAAAAGCAGAAAAGGCATGAAGAAGATGAGTATCTCAAGAAGAACCATTAAACCAGAAATTTCTTTGGATGCTAACAGCTCCAGTTTTACAAGCATGAAAAATACGCGATGTATATTTTATCATCCTCCTAGTAGGCTCTACCGTTGTTGTTTGATATTTTTCAGTTGTAGAGCCTTAATCTGTATCAGGTGCTCTTTCCTTTCTCACAATAAAATTGCTTTGTAGCAAAACAACAGAAGTTTGCCTGATTTTCTATTCAAAACTCTCAAGTTTTGACTGTGAAACTAAGAGTTCTGAACAAAAAAAGAAGGCTTTAAAAAGGTAAAAAGTAGGTTTTCTGTAAAAAATATGCCAAGACCTATTGTTATTACTGAACATGGATGTAAATTTGGGTTTTTAATTCACAAGCTCAATTGCTTGAAGGCACATACTTCAACCTCTCTGTGACAATATTCCTACGTCAGTAGAAGTAAAGAGCATGAGCATCATTTTCTTTATGGATAGCATAGTGGGGTTGGAAATGAAATGATTCCCTATCATTTTCCTTGTGAATTCCCTCGTGCTTGTAGAGATTCTCCTGCTTTCTGTTAATTTATGCAAAGTGCTGTTAAACAAATCACTACATATGAAGATAAGATAGCATAATGCACTAATATATTTTTGTTGTGATTCTGAAAATTACAGAAAGTAATGGTATAGCTAATCTGTTATAATTTTTTAATTAAATATCATTTGTAATTACAAATTGATATTCCCAATCCAATATCTCTCATGCTGATATTCCCTTGTGTTTGCTACCAAAAAGCTACGCAGAATAATCTGCATGGCACTACCCATATTCTATCTGTTGTCAATTACATAATAATATTTTGATGCTGACTAATATGCACCTTGAGGAACATGTAATAAAATGAAAATATGAAGCATGAAAAATTAACTGCTGAAACTAGCAAGTAAAAAAGATCTAACAAGTTTTGTGCCACAAATGTCTTAAAGATCAGCACTGGAAAATGTTGTGAGTTTTATATTCTTTAAAAGATGGAATTTAGAATATTCAAGCAGGGTTCAAATCTAACTTCAGATCTACCTCTCAGAGCGCAACAGAGCCTTTGAAGTAGAAAGATGGTCCAGCTTGGAGGCCTACTGGAGATTTAATCATTGTTGCACTCGCGTTGTCCAGTCTCTCAGCTTTTCCAGGTTGGGATGGCTGAAGCAGAACTTTAATGTTAGCAGATATGGAGCTACAAGGAGTGTGGGTTCTTTTGGATGTCCAACATTAACATTGGGGGGTTTCTCCAGTAGTCTGTGTTGCCTTCGCCTTTTCCTGTTCAATAATATGTTGACTCCATCTGACATTGTAAGGTCCTTTCTACTCAGCCAGAATCTTCATATGGGACGGTCACAGATTTAAACATGCGCAGATGATTTTTCCCAAAGCTGCAACTTACATGCCAGAAGTCACACACCCCACAAAACACATGCTGTATTTAGAAAAAAAAAAAAAAAAAACACCAAAATTACCTCTAGACTAACCAAGAATATCTCTGCACTTTGTGTTAGTTTGAAGTGTCTAGGGGAGAATTAAGGTGTAGTTATTCCAAGAGCCACCCACACACTGCACTACCTGGAGAGTGCAGAGAAAGGCAGGAGACTCACCCTGAGAGGCTACAGCACACGGACAGCTTTGCAGCTTGCTGAGGTGGTGGCACATGCGCCCTTAGTCCTTAGAGGTGGCAGAATAAATGTGATTTATCCTGGGATAGAGAAGAAACTATACAATTCCTTGCCACCACCATTATAGGTTGGTAGACATGGGGAAAAGCCTGTTCTCCCTTCTCCCACCCCAACCTGTGAGAGGATACCGTGGGCAAGGAGTAAAAATTACTTCTAATTATTTGTTTTCATCCTCCTCATGTTGCAGATCTGAGTTCCCTTGCTCTAATTTTTGTCTAATTAAAACACAGTGTGTGAAATTAAAATCTCTTTTCTATTTTTATTGGGTTTTTCTTAAGGAAAATGTGATCAATTTCCACCTCAAAACTCAGTTTGAAATCCCCTCATGGAAAAAATGTAAGTGCTACAAAAATGGTCTTTGTAGTAGAAATAATCCTGTTCCCTCTTGGACAGTGGAAATATAATGTTCATGGATTTATTTTTCCATGCTTGTCTGAATTTTTTAATACAGGACTTACAAAAATACGTGCAACACACAGAATTTCTGATATCAAAAACATTGCTCAATTTTTATTAGATAATTTACACTTTCTGAGCTGTTTGTATTGGTACTCAAACCCCATTTTTGGAGCTTGTATGTCAAAACCTGTTGCAACTAGCAATTTGCCAGTCCTTTTTTGATCTCAGCATCACAATTGTCTATGGAGAGTCTGACCTGGTAAAATAGATGGTGACATGCTTAAAATGTGTCGCCTTGTGGGAGTCAAAAACAATTACAAAAAACTGCCATGGGAGAGATTGTGGGACTTTTTTTTTTTTCATTTTAGCTCATTTTAGGTAGCCATATGTACATGTGTGATTTGAATAATGGTTTGGTGACTTGGTAACTGTCTTCATGAGCAGGTGTAAAGTTCAAAATGTAAGCATTGTGAAGATGAGCGTGTGTTTTGTTGGTGACACTTGGAGAAAACTGGTCTAGATTTGCGAGACTTTTTTTTCCCATTTGGATGTTAACAGTGACCAAGTGATCTCCCTATTCTTCCTCTTCCATCCTAGCCCACTATCTTCTCTAGGGAGAACTTAGATGCCATAAAACCCATCTCTGATTCACTTTCTCCCACTCCCAGCATTCTCATCTCCACTGGCTGCCCCTCTGCTTCCTTATGAAGCATTCCTGGCGTCCCACCATCAATCTCACACCCTTCTGCACCTCTTGTCCCCATCACTGTGTTCGTATCCATGTAGCTTCTAAGGAAGCCAATCAGTCCCTGGCTTTCAATACTCACTGCGGACTCCTCAGTTGCAACGCAAGAGAGACTTGCAGGGAGTGGGGAGAAAGGATGAATGAAGTGGGAGAAAGAGACTACTAAGATCATCTCGATGGACTTCTTGTGCCTCTGATTTAAACCAAACTACTATACTTGAGAAAAGAAGGGCTTTTACATTGCTGGGGGAAAAAAAAAAAATTGAGTTAATTTGTGTAGTGTTTATCAGCCAAAAAAGAGGTAAAAGCAAACAATATGTTGGAAAAGTATAGATATGATTATTCAATAGAAATCTGAGGAAATTATCCTAGCACAGTCCAGGAGACTAATGAGTCCGTATTAAGAAAACGGCATAGTGCAGGTCACCCTATTATAAAACAGGATATTACAGAAATGGAGAAGGTGCAGCTAAGGGCAAGCAGAGTGCCACAGCAATACAATGATCTTAGTTATTCAGAAAGGTTAGAGAAACAAGATCCACAGGCTAGGGAAAAGAATTAAGATTGAGATAGAGCCTCAGCGAAGTCTGGCAGAGTATTTTCATGCAATAGGTATCACAGCTTTGAAGACAATACCTACAAGAGGATATTTGAACTTTTATCACTACAGGTGTAGGGTACAAATGAGAGTAAGGGCACTGTCTTTTAGATTTGTTGGTTTGTTCAATGTGTAGTAAATAATACACAGAGTGTAAGTAATGATAAAATGGATTTAAGTGGTTTAAGATGTAAAGCCAATAAAATGGACATGGGTTTTCTCACTTCCGAAAGAATACCTGAACATTTTTATAACGTCCCTTACAAATCTTTTTTAAAACCTATGCTGACTTATATCTCTCCAATCTCACAATCAAATTTGGCTTTAGCATAGGCCACAAAATGGGACAGAAAATGTGCATAAACACAGAGAAGAGTTAAGCCGGCAGGCTTTGTGGTGACGTTTGTGTAATTCAGCTCTTTTCAAAATAATAATGTGATCCATTTTTTTTTAAATACTTCAGGAGACAATGGAGTACTGCACAAACATTACATAGGAATATAGATTTAGTTGTAAACATCCTGTAGTAATGAGTCAACAAGCAAAGAAAATGTCTGCTCCTTTGTCAGGCATTAAAGGATATTTTATTCAGTGAAAGGTATTGCTGGTTTCATGCATTACAACAGTTGGGACTTTTGTGAATATAAAAATATTCATGCGAATATTGATTGGTCTGGATTATTTTCCACACCATTTAGAACTGCAATTGGTACTCATAGCAGGCTTTTAATCTGTACTTTTTAAACATGTCTATGTTTTGGAGCAATGGCACTCTCCACTCAATGGAGACTATCCGTCAAGGATGTAGATATGTAACCCTAGAAATACAGTGTCAGCCCAAAGGATAAGGGGTATTCAGTAAATTGTTTCAACATTCCCTTTTCACCAAGCAAACTACATTCTTTGTCCTTGCTGGATCCCTGATAATTAGTCTCATCTGTCTCTCAAGCTACAGGGACTAAGTATGACCTCTGGTGTGGAGAGAATATATTTAATTTGTCTTTAAATTTGTAAAATTTTTCTAATATCATTAAATACAAAATGCTCAGTTTATAAAATAAGTTTTAAAAGAGTGAATGAAATGGTGTTGCTTTTAGAGAAAAACGTTTGTTAGATTAATTCATGCATTTAGATGTTTCTGCAATTACTGGCAGGGAAAAAAACAGATTAAAAAGAATTAGCATTTTATTGTGTGCTTGGAAATTAGGTACCAGAAGGGTGTGGAAGTAGGTCTGAATAAGAGACAACTCATATGTTTGGGGAGAAAAAGTGATCACTTAAGAATCCATGGTGTGCATCTGAAAATCCCATTAGAGACTGTCAAGCTGCATTGGTCAGACAAAAAGAATATGAAATGGGACCAATTAATACCGATGCTGTTGAGTGCATGGCAATAGCTTCTAGTTCCTGATTTACAGAGGAGAATACAATTGAGTGGAAATTATTTTGATACATTTGCATTTGTGGCTATAAGTCCTATTGTGTGTAAAGAGACCCAGCAACTACAGAGTAGTGACTGTAGCCATCGATTACCAGTCCACAGTCTGGGCTGAAACTGCTGGTTCTGCCACCGATCTTTCTGATGACCTTGACCAGATCGCTTCTTTTTGTAAATGTTTCATGTACTGAGTTTTGTTACGTCTAAGTTGATTGTGAGCCTTTACAGTCTTCTGGAGAACGGCTTTTTCACTCTGTTTGTACAGTCTGCAGCAGATTGAGCCTGTGATCTTCTCTAGGGAGAATTTAAATACCATAAAATCATGCAAGCAGCAGAAGGACCAAAGCACAGAAAGGGAGAAAATCAATGGGATTTGGGGATCAAGGAATTTTAAACTCAAGGAGTTTCAAATATATCATTTCTTTGCACTGAAATAGCTCCTAATCTGATCCAAAATTTGATCTATTTGCTCAGCATGTTTCCATGTCCTTGAAACAATTTATTTGTGACAGTTACAAATTTTCATAGATTAGGAGCAGAGAGCTTTAACATATTTTTTTCCAAACACTGAATGGTAGGTCCCTAGTACTACTAAAAATGGATATTCCTCGTTCTTAATTAAGGATTAAATAGTATTCTACCGAAACAGAAGAAGTATGATCTTCAGAGCTGTGAAATCTTCTGCCAGAAACATGGTTCAGAGGACTCTATCCTCAGGCATCAGCAAAAAGAAAGGATGTGTCACTCTTCTTCAAGGCTGACCGGACCTTTCTCCACATCCTTTGTTCTCTACATCATTCTTTATTCTCCAGCATGGCCAAACGTTTGGTCGGTGGTTGAAAGTACCACTCTGCCGGTCTCAAGGGGCCATTTGGCCGAAGATTATTGAGCCACAGGCACTGTCTTTGCAGGTACAATAAGTCCATTGTACATTTATTTCTGTAATTGTACTATAGAGAAGGGAAGCCTAAATAGCAGTCTGGTTGTGACTGTAAGGTGCCTGATCCAGACCGATGGCTGTATATTTAAAGCAGTTCCTTAGCCGATTTTCAGCCAGCGAGCTCTCCCAGGCAGCCATCCCACGGGGATCTGCGCCAGCGCAGTGAGAGGGCTACTGGCCCACCTGTCCATTGCTCCCACCCCTGCATGGGCCCTGCCATGCAAAAATTGCTGCGGGGTGGCATCCCAGCCCGGCAGAGCCGCAGGCTGCAGCTCAGGTGGTTTGGTAACTGAAATCAAACCACGCCACTTCCAAAGGGTTTAATTTTAATAACGAATAAGGAACCTTTTACTGAGGCAACATACCCCATTTCTTTATTTTGATCTCTCTTTTTGGAGGGTATGTGGTTTAGGAGGAGAGCTGCATCCAGGATTTCATTTACCAGCCAATAAAGCCTTTTCCTATGCACTATCATAAGAGCGTTCAGGGAGAGCAAGCCAAACGGAATGAAAACCAAAGTGCAAGCGGCGTTGTCCCAACAGGCTTTTCTCCATATTTATAGCTTCTTCTGTTGACTTGTCACTACAATAAGACAAAAGATCATTTTGTTCTTGACTTTATTAATAGAGAAGAAAAAGGGATTTATATGCTATCTGGTTAAAAAAACCCCCCACGTTCTAGTATTTATCAGCCACCAGCAACTTTTACATTCTCTACTGAGAAATGGTTTAGCAGACTGAATTATCTGTGTTATTCAACAGTAGAAGTAGCCTAGGAGAGCCTAGAAGCAGTTAGGATATGTGAAAGACTAATTTTTGCATTAGCTGGTCTCAGGTGATGATCAGACAGATAGTCTACAAGCACTTTGGTAAAGAAAAATGAAACTGTGATGACTATATGATCAGACATCATGCTCTTTCTGCTTGGCTAGTTAACATCCTATTTTCAGTGCATAAATTCTACATGGTACCCTTTAAAATGCACTCAAAAACATGTAACATTCACGCTCCCCTCTTTCCCCCATGTTTATGGACCATCTTGTTGATTCTAAACAGAGTTTCTTCCAGCTGAAGTGAAACAAGATCAGTTTAGAAGAGTGAAAAATGCAGTGTGGTTCCAGTGGTTTCAGTCGTCAGAGAAGTGTTTTAGAAGTCGCTGGTGAGCAGAGTTGTGTATTCTGGTTTCTGCCATCAGCATGGACCTATGTTTTGCACACACATTTTATAGCCACCAGTTTTGATGCTCAGAATTAGGGGTTTGGCATCTCATTAAGTTCCTTGTATGCACATGAGAGCCCATTTCCATATCCAAAAGGTGGTCCTCGTTTCTCTGAACGGGTAACTCAGCTGAACGACAGCAACAAAAAGCCAAACCACAGAACCCTGGAGTCCAAAATCCCAAACAGACACACCGTATTATTTTCAAATGGAATGCTCTCATCTTATAAATGAGGTCGTATGTCTTGCAACATCAAGGAAAACAACAGCATGACTATGAGCAGAAGTGCCCAAGCCTTGGGATGGGGCCACCTGCGTCGGCACACAACCAAGTTTTCAGCCTTACTGGGCAGCTAATAGGGTCCAGACTCAAAAATGTCTGACTGTAAGGCGCCACTCTCCACCTCTTGCACATTTAATGAAGAAACACAGTTAATCACTTTCCAAATAGTCTTTCTTTTGACTTTTAACTTTCTTTTCTGAGCAAAGAAGAAATGAATTTTAAGCAACTGAAAAGTTAAAAACATTATGATCATGAGATAGTTATGAGAAAAACAGTCAGAAAGTGAAATCCCAATACAATAAATAATATAATAAATAAAACACAGCTGTGTAATCCAAAGAAAACCAATGACAACTAAAACAAACCTCTCTAACTTATCACCACTTCATGGTTTTTCTGTCTTGGCGTGAATCTCTCACACATATGAGAATTTATCTTCAACCTCTGTAATTGCACGACACTGATTCACTCCAGCTTGAGGATCTAGATCATGGTCTTCCTAATTCTCGCTAGCTTTTTTCCTGTAAAGAAAGATACTGTCCTAATTATGTTGGATGCAAAGACTGGAACAGATTTTGGAAGTGAAAAATAACATATAGATGCTGCCCACTCACTCCATGGTGCTTAATTTTGCTTTTTCTGCCATTCAGTACCTGTTTTGCTCATTTGGGCTGATTAACTGAATAACACTGGATCAACAAAAAATCCATCTGTTTTTTTATTGCATTTTTCAAACAGAATGTACACTGGAGATAGAATTTCTGTTTGAATGAAAGGGAGAAGAGCTGTTATGATCTCGCTGCATGAAGAGAAGGAAGTTATATATAGGATGTGTATGCTAATGACTAGGAGGTGTTGATTAGCGTCATACTTTTATTTCACACAGAGATGTGTGAACCTTTCATAACAAAACTTGTAAGAAAGCAGAATTTGCCTCATTTATGCGTTTGTTTATTCAAGTGAAACAGTCAGCAGTTTGCCTAAGTCAAACTAACTTTCACTCCACCCCACAGCCTCTCCGGGCAGGAGAGTTGGGAATCGCATCCTTCTCCTCTTCGCCCTTGCCACCAGCCTGCCCAGTGGACATTGTGGTATGTATTTTACTACCTGTTAAAATAAGCATTTTTAAAATAAACAGTCTGGAATCAGGTCTCCACCAGCCCCGTGGGGTACAGGTCTCTGGCTCAGCAGACGGCCTTGTTCTCAGCAGTCAGCAGACAGCTGAGCTGATAGGTAGCTCTGGAAGAGCCAGGGAGGACAACCATCAAAATAATTCGAGGAGATAAACCATTGGATTGCTGGGGGGAAAGGAAGGCCACTCGCATTCAGAAAGTATTGGACAAAGGTGGGCTTGTGAAATAGCTCTTTTTTTTTTTTTTTCTTTTTTTTGCATACAAAGTGAAATTACCATCTCAGCTCTACTTTCCGTCTGCTCAGGCTGAGTTTGTTTCTGTAATGGCAGGGAAAGGCTTTTCCGAGGCAGATCCGAAAGTCAGCTGGAGCAGCTGAGGAAGGGAATTCCTCTCCTCGAGCTTAAGTGGGCAACTGTGTTCGGTAATGGGTATTTTAGATGAAATGTGTGGCGCTGCATGCTTGTTTATGCTGTGTTGAAGATCCTGTTATTGCTTTTGTTGGTGGATAATTTCATTTGACAAAGTGCTGCAGATTCATCTTTATGTATGAATTTACAAGTACAGAGTGGGAAGCATAAAAAAATAATACAGAACTGAACATGCAGAGTCACAGTGCACAAATTGGAACATTCAACACTTTGAAAACACCAGGATAGATAATTTTATTTTTTTCATAGTACCTCTGTACTTGTAAAGCTTTAGCTTTCGTTCGTGATGATAAACATCAGGAAATCAAACTCACTGAAGAACAAATTAAACATTGTTTCAAAAACTTGGTTTCGTGAGAAAGGAGAATATATTGCTCACATTTAGCCAATATTTCTGTGGACATGTAACATGGTGTCAACATCTGAATTTTCTATTCTGACTTTTGCTGTGTGATTAAGGAGTAAAACGAAGTCCTTCTCTAGGACCCCTCTATGCCGGGTTGGGTTAGTGTTTGTACAAGAGGTCATGGGACAGTGTGAAATGCTACCACCCCCCAAATTCTCAATAAAACCCAACAAGTTTTAAGAGATCTTGGTTACTTTGGGTTTATAAGTCGCTTTATGCTTTCTCTAGTTTTTGGAATACACTGTAATTCTTGAGAACTTACCTAACACCTGAAGAAAAAGGGCATAATGAAAAGGTAACAAACTTTTTTATTTGGGGATTCCAGCATTTCTTTCCTGAAACATCAATATGAAAATGATGATACCATCTGAAGATGGAGCAGAGCGAAAGCTCGCAATGTGATTAATCTTTTTCCATTTCTTTTTATGTTCTCAGGTAAATGAAATTTCTTCCGGTTCATTGTCTTAATTAATTGGTCCTACTGACTTTACTCATCTCCAAATGCCACTTCCAATTTCTCTGTCCTGTGGTCACCGCTTGGTCTCAGAGCTCTGCCTTTCCTTCTCCGCTGGAGTTTACAGCTTTCTTCTACTATTTGAAATTATTCAATCTGCTGTCTCTTCCCATCTGATTATTTTAACAAATATCCCACCTTCTGAAAGGGGGAGGAGAGATATGTGAGTTCATGTCCATTCTGAATTAATGCTGCAACTAAGTGTGCTGTTGTATGATAATGACTAGAAATCAGCACACGTTGGGATGTCTGTTACACATTCCCGTAATCAATAAGATAGTGTTATTAAAATGTTTCTTACCTTAAAGAACATAGAAGTTGAATTAAATTCTGAAAGGATTACTAGACATTTCAAGATGTATCCACTTCTCAACAAATAAAATAACATTAACTGCCCTGTCAAGCACACAAAGTACCTTACAGTGGAACTCGGAGTGGCTTCTTAAATAACATAAACATGGGAGAAACAGAACAAGTCACAAGATAAGAATCTTACCAAATTTCAGTAGCTGATTTTTACTTCATATATAAAATGTGTTGGGTTTTTTTTCCTATCTGAGCACATATTTAAATAAAAACGATGGCAGAAATATAATGAAAGGAGTTTTCTAGCAGAAGAAAATCCATACAGCAATGATGCCATGAAGCCAAATGGAAGGTACAACTGGTGGTTGGAGAACTCTACCACTGTCCCAGGCCTCTGGCTCGGGCTGAGGGAAGTCCCGCATTCAGTGGCCATAAATGCCCATAGATGGACTCCAGCGTCTCTTGAATATCATTAACTACCACGAGTTTCTGCTGGTTATAGAAGTTTACCCGTAGGTTATGAATTGCAGGCTCAGCGGTAATGATGATACTGCAATCAAATATCCTTCTTTCACTGAAACACTTGGGTTATTACTAACCTCAGAAAATGAAAAAATAGGATAAAAATGTATGTATGACATAAATATATTTAATTTCAGTGCCTGCCCTATACTTTTGTACAATAAACAAAAAACAATCCTGAAATAAAGTCCATAGATCTGGCTGTTACATGAAGTACAGGTTTCCCCTCTACACTCTACTGGATCTAACTGTTCATTGTACAGGAGAGAAGAAACATGACAAAAGGAATCAACAGAAAGACCTTGAAAATCTTAATCTATTCTTCTTTTCTCAGTACAACACTTCTTTAAAGACAGGAAAGATGCTACTGAAATACAAAATGCACCCTAAAGGTAGAAAGTGTTGCTTGATCTTGTTTTGATTCAGATCCACACTAAACAAGTTATTTTAAAACTACTTATATATATATACATACATATATAGACACACTTATTACTGCTCACCGTATTAAAAAAGATATAATCTTAGTTCAATAGGGACTAAGGGGTCAAATGAGATAATATGACAATGTTCATATGGAAAATAAGAGACAATCTTGGTAAAAATCTAAAAGCATACAAAACATTACAGCACAGCTTTACTTTTGTCAGAGATTTGCTGTAAAAATGGGAAGAATCTGTCAATATTGTAGGCTTTGGTAAACACCAGCCGCACGCTGTTGCTTGCAGTAGGTGTGCCAGACTTCAGACAGTTTGGAAGCCGTAAAGACTCGCTGAAAAGCTGTGTCAACCACACCAGCCCTAATACCAGTGGTATTAAAAAAAAATAGAAATTTTACCTGTTATTTTTGCTTCAGCTCTGACTTGACACAGATGGAGAGAATCTAATGAGAATATTAGCCTTTGATACAGCAACTTAAAAAGTTTTTAACCTTTAGCAGTGTTTTGTCCCTATTTTCTCACAGAAATTTTATTACCTCTTGATTTCCACATTCTGATCTAAGGTCCTTTCTTTCATTTAGCCACAGACTATGGCTATGCTATGAGAGGCAAACTTCACTTTTATATATTAGTTGACATTTTAGTTTATTTGGCTACATACTACAAGGTTGTCTACCTTCAGGGGTCTTTAAAAATCTTACCTAAAGAAAGAGTATTCACTGAAATTATTTAGAGCCACACTGTGCTTTTGATCTGCGTGAATAGTTTCCACAGATTTTACTGGTGTTTCAGGCGTAGGGTGTTAAATTGGACTGTAACAATAAATGCATCCCTTATTATTATTGCTTCACTACACAATGGACAAAAATTCTTATTATAATAATAAGTTTAGAATAAAGATTGTTTTTTTTTAGACTAGCAGCTTTTCCTCCCCCCTACTTCCCTGCCCAATATTCATTTCTTGCTCATTTGTTTTCCTTTATGATTTTTCACTTCTGGTTCAGTCTTCAATCGCTTCAAGTAGTGATGGTAAAACTTGCAATATGGTATTTTAACTTACACTAATATTAGTCCAATTGTCTGCCTGGCCCAGCCTTTACACTGCTTAGTAGAAGAAAGAGTGGAGAGGTTTTTGGCAACATCCTGCTAACACATACAGACTGTCCTATAACTAGAGCCCATTAATTTTGCTTGGCTTGTTTTCTTCAATGTCAATGGAAGAGTTTTAGCTTCTCACGATTCTCAGACATTTAACATTGACACATTAATCACTTTGTGTTCCACCATTTCTCAGATATATAATTAGAGTTAAAATGTAACTTTTAAGAACTATGTTGTAAATTACT